>NC_060072.1:29798712-30101742 GCF_922984935.1 Meles meles
ATAACATATACAGAATGTAGTCTTGAATATATAACATTTTATAATTTTCACATGTATAGTTTATAACAGAATTTACCCTTCAGTAAGGAGTCAAGAGAAAATAAGTGGAAGGACCATTAAGCTACACAGCACTGTGTAAGTGAGTTATTTTACTTCCAGAAACACTAGGTGTTATGACAAAATTCTTCACATTTATACTTCTTGGCCTCTGATTTTGACAGCTGCATTTAGCAACAAACATGCAGAATAACTTTCTTCCTATTGTTGTTTATCATAAATTACTCCCAAATTCTCAATATGCAAAATCCCCCAGACTTTCTAGACCCTTAATCAATAATGAGGGAGTCATTACACAAATACTGCTCAGATGATCAGCCTTTATCCGAGAAATGGAAGATAGATTTTCTTATCTTTCCTGGCACCTAATTCTGCTGTAAAACAAATGTGTCATAATTTATTTAAAGTTCAGGGAAAAGAGAAAGCCCCAGAGTTCCTGAAGTCTATTGAACTTATCTCATGGAAAAATTGTAAAGGGAAAAACTGCTATTGAATTTAAAAAATATTTTTAAGCATAATAACATAATGGGTGAGAGTAGAAGGCGGAGCCACAAGATTCCCAAAATGAAACTCAAATGTTCCCTTCTCTAGGCCTCACAATTTTACTGGGAGAATTCAAAAAAGTCAAAAGCATTTTTTTACAATATTAGAATAGTTGAAAAATAATGCTAGAGATTTAGGTAAGCCTAGTAAAATGACACACATTGATTCTACTCTGTCCTAAAACTCCACAAATGTAAGAGTACAAGTAAATATAGATAAAAGATTTTTAAAAGGTGGAATACTGCCCATATAATCAGAAAGAATGGGAGGGATGCCTGGGTGGCTCAGTCGGTTAAACGTCTTCCTTTGGCTCAGGTCATGATCCCAGGATCCTGGGATCGAGTGCTGCATCGGGCTCCCTACTCCTCAGGAAGCCTGCTTCTCCCTCTCCCTCTGCTGCTTCCCTGCTTGTGTGCTCGCTCGCTCTCTCTCTCTCTCTCTCTCTCTCTGTCAAATAAATAAAGAAAATCTTTTAAAAAAAGAAAGAAAGAATGGGAGAGGAGAGAATAGCAAAAGAAAGATGGTAATAAAAATGAGGAGACTTGGAACTGACTCAGCAGAATGACAACAGCTACAACTAAATACTTGCATTTATCTTTTACCAAGTATGTACTGAGCACCTACTGTGTGCCAGGCCCTGTTCTAGAGAGAAGCAATAGAGCAGGGAATAAAAACGGCAAATGCTGTGCCCTCATGAAACTCAAATAGAAGACACTACTGAGAAGAAAGTTGATTTGTGCCACAAAACCACAGAGGCTAAAAAAACAAATCAACGGCATAAGGTAGCTCTGTATCTCTGAAAAGTGCTAAAAATAAGTGGAAACAGTAAAAATCTTCCTTTTTAAAACAATTTTTATTTCTTATTAACATATAATGTATTATTAGCTCCAGGGGTACAGGTCTGTGAATCGCCAGGTTTACACACTTCACAGCACTCATAGCACACACCTTCCCCAATATCCATAACCCAACCACCCTCTCCCTACACCCCTTCCCCTGCAACCCTCAGTTTGTTTTGTGAGATTAAGAGTCTCTTATGGTTTGTCTCCCTCCCGATCCCATCTTGTTTTATTTTTTCCTTCCCTACCCCCCAAACTCCCCACTTTGCCTTTCAACTTCCTCATATCAGGGATATCATATGATAATTGTCTTTATCTGATTGACTTACTTTGCTCAGCATAATACCCTCTAGTTCCATCCATGTCATCGCAGATGGCAAGATTTCATTTCTTTTGATGGCTGCATAGTATTCCATTGTGTGTATATATATATATACACCACGTATTCTTTATCCATTCATCTGTTGATGGACATCTAGGTTCTTTCCATAGTTTGGCTATTGTGACATGGCTGCTGTAAACATTCAGGAGCACATGCCCCTTCAGATCACTACATTTGTATCTTTAGGGTAAATACCCAGTAGTGCGATTGCTAGGTCATAGGGTAGCTCTATTTTCAACTTTTTGAGGAACCTCCATGCTGTTTTCCAGAGTGGTTGCACCAGCTTGCATTCCCACCAACAGTGTAGGAAGGTTCTCCTTTCTCTACATCCTCGCCAGCATCTGTCTTTTCCTGATATGTTAATTTTAGCCATTCTGACTGGCATGAGGTGGTATCTCATTATGGTTTTGATTTGTATTTCCCTGATGTCAAGTGGAATGGAACACTTTTTCATGTGTCTATTGGCCATCTGGATGTCTTCTTTGCAGAAATGTTTATTCATGTCCTCTGCCTATTTCTTGATTGGATTCTTTGTTCTTTGGGTGTTGAGTTTGATAAGTTCTTCATAGATTTTGGATACTAGCCCTTTATCTGATATGTCGTTTGCAAGTATCTTCTCCCATTCTGTCAGTCGTCTTTTGGTTTTGTTGACCGTTTCCTTTGCTGTGCAAAAGCTTTTGATCTTGATGAAGTCCCAATAGTTCAAAATATCTTCTTTTTAAAAAAAAAAATTTAATTAATTATTTGAGAGCGAGCATGCACAGGAGCAGGGGACAGGTAGGCATGGTGGTGGGGGGTGCAGAGGAAGAAGCACACTCCCCATTGAGTTGGGAGCCCAACCTGGGGCTCAATCCCAAGACCCCCAGAACCCTGGGATCATGACCTGAGCCAAAGGCAGACACTTAACTGACTGAGCCACCCAGGTGTGCTTCAGGGGACAATTGGATATTAAACCTTCTTTAATTCAGCAAAACTGGTGTCTTAGACCAACCTTCCAAAAGTAAGGAAAGGGCTCCTGCTTTGCTTCCATCTTCCAAAACTTGATCAAAATGATTGGCAGGGGCGCTAAGCTGGAACTATTATAAGGAGGGGCATTCTGGGAAAAGTAATTCCAGTTTGTCTAAGTTGACCCAATACAAACCCACAAAGAGAAAAATTTGAGATTCAGAAGATAGTGGGCCCAAGAAAGGAGTGAGGTAAGAGTACTCTGTGGATAGTAAAGAGAAGTTTAAGGAAAAAAAAAAAAAACTGAACAAAATCCTAAAAAGGAAGAAATCCAGATAGGAGCAAAAAGACAGAGGGCTGCAAGAAGTTTGGATTCAAGAAAAATGTGAACTGAAAAACTAACTGAGGTGTTTGATTACAATAAGAGGTGTTTTGCAGTTCTTGTTAGAGAGCAATTAAAACTATGGGGGAAAAAATGAATAGATGTACAGGAAACAAAGTGTAATCATACTATTCTGCATGGCTCAGTCGTTAACGATATTTACATCATTATAATCATCTCTACATTGAGCAGCAATTCAACAAAAATTAAGAAGAAATACATGAAGAAAAGAGGAAAGGTGGTGTTAGAAAATGAAAACAACCTCATTCCTAGTAGTGAGTCAGAATATAATGTGTTAGTTTTTTTAAGTAATAGACTTCAGTTTTTAGAAGTTTTATATTTACAGATAAACGGAACTTACAGTAAGAATTCTCAAGTGACCCCTCCCACTCATCCAGTCTCCACTGTTGTTCATAGCTTACTTTAGTATAGTATCTTTGTTATAAATGATGGACAAGTATTGATTTATCACTATTAACTAAAGTATACATGTTAGATTAAGGTTTATATTGCATGTTGTACAGCTCTGTAGGTGAAGGAAGAAGCAAAAATAGATCATGCCCTTTATGTACCATTACAACATCATACAGATTAGTTTCCCTGCCCTGAAGTTCCCCTGCATTTCCTTTACTGATCTTTCCAGTCTCCAAACTTCTGGCAACCACTTCTCTTTATGCCGTCACTATATTTTTGTCTTTTTCTTTTTTTCTATATTTTTCTATATTTCTATTTATATATAATATGTTATATATGTATGACATACATAAAATATATAAAATATTTTCTATATTTCTATATTTTTGTCTTATTTTTGTCTTCTTAGCAGTATGCATTTGAAGTTCCTCTGTGCATTTTCAGGGGTTAAGAGCCTATTTCTTTTTATTGCTAAAGAATATTTCATTGTATGCATGTACCATAGTTGGTTCCTCTACTTACCTATTGAATGACATCTTGGTTGCTCCCAGGTTTGGATAAGTATGAACAAAGCTGTTATAAACAATTTATGTGCAGATTCTTTTGTGGATGTAAGCTTTTTACTCATTTGGATAAGTATCTAGGAGAAATATCGCTGTATCCTACGGTAAGATTACTTTCAGCTTTGTAAGAAACTGCGAAACTGTCTTGCAAAGTGGCTGGACTGTTTACATTTTCACCAACAATGAATGAGACCTCCTTACCCTATATCCTTACAGCATTTGCTGTTGCCATAATTTGGATTTTGTAGTCATACGTAATTGGATTGAGTAGTCATACCTAATTGCTATTTTAATTTTCAACTCCCTGATGATATTTGATGTTGAGCATCTTGTCATATGCTTTGTTGCTATCCGTGTATCTTTGTTGGTGAGGTGGCTCCTCAGATCTTCTCCCAATTCTTTTTTTTTTTTTTTTTTTTTTTTAACAGAGAGGCAGACAGAGAGAGAGGAGGGGAAGCAGGCTCCCTGCTGAGCAAAGAGCCCGATGTGGGGCTTGATCCCAGGACCCTGGGATCATGACCTGAGCTGAAGGCAGAGGCTTTAACCCACTGAGCAACCCAGGGGCCCCTCTTCTCCCAATTCTTAAGTTGAATTGTTTCCTTACTGTTGAGTTTTATGAGTTCTTTGTGCATTTTACATGCAAGTCCTTTATCAGATATTTGTTTTACAAATATTTTCTCTCAGCCTATTGCTTGTATCTTAATTTTCTTAACAGTGTTTTTTTATGGGCACAAATTTTTAATTTTAATAAAGTCCAACCTACCCATTTTTCTCTCATGAAATATGCTTTATGGTATTGTATCTAAAAACCCAAGGTAATGTAGGTTTTCTTCCGTTATATTCCAGTGTTTTATAGTTTGTGTTTTCTGTTTAGATCTGTGATCTATTTTGATTTAATTTGGGGAAAAGATGTAAAGTCTATGTCTAGAATTTTTTTTTAATGTGGATATCCAGTGTTTCTAGCACCATTTGCTGAAAAGATTATCTTTTCGTCATTGAATTGCCTTTGTTTCCATCTCAAAGATTAATTGATTCTATTTGTGTGAGTCTATTTCTAGGCTCTCTATTCTCTATTCTTTTCTGTTGATATACTTGTCCATCTCTTCTCCAATACAATGCTGTCTTGATTACTATAGCTTTATAGTAAGTCTTCAAATTTGATGGTGTAATTCCAATTTTGTTCTTTTTGGGTATTGTATGGATTATCCTGGGTCTTATGCCTTTTCATATAAATGTTATAATCAGTTTTTTGATACGCTCAAAATAACATGCTATTATTTTGATTGGGATTGCACTGAATGTATAGATCAAGTTGAGAATGACATCTTGAAATATTGAGTCATCTTATCCAGGAACATGGAATATCTCTCCATGTATTTTGATCTTCTTCGACCTTTTTTATCATAGTTTTTTAGTTTTTCTCATAAAGATCTTATACAATTTTTTTAGATTTATGCCTAAATATTTCATTCATAAGCATTAATGCAAATGGTTTTGGGTTTAAAGTTTCAGATTCCAGTTGTTCATTGTGGTTATATAGGAAATATTAACCTTATGTCCTACAATCTTGCTATAATATCTTAATAGTTGCAGGGATTTTTTTTTTTTTTTGGTCAAATCTGGGGTTTTCTGCATATATAATCACATGATCATCAAACAAATGCAGTTTTATTTCTGCCTTCCCAGTCTGTATAGTTTTAATTTCATTGTGTTATTGCATCCCGGTACAATGCTGAATAGAAGTGGTAGGAAGGGGTGTCTTTGATTTGTTCCTGATTTTAAGAGAAAACAACCTTCTTCATCGAAGGAAGTCAGAATATAATGTGTAAAATTTTTAAAGGCAATAAACATGTATTATTGGGGTGGCTGGGTGGCTCAGTCAGTCAAGCTTCTGCCTTCAGCTCAGGTCATGATCCCAGGGTCCTGGGATTGAGCCCCATGTCAGGCTCCCTGCTCAGCTGAGAGCCTGCTTCTACTTCTCCCTCTGCCTGCTGCTCTGCCTACTTGTGCTCTCTCTCTATCTCTCTGTCAAACAAATAAATAAAATCTTTTAAAAATATTTTTAAAAATTATTAAATAGCAAATATGACTGGTAAAAAGAATTAAGGAGTTTTCCTTTGTAGTGTGGAATGTAGAAAACAAGGAGGAGTGACAGAGTCATGCTATTTGTCACTATATCTTTGCATACCATTTGACTTGTAAAACATATGCGACTATGAATAATATCTTAATAGTCTTCATAGTGATATCATGAGTAATGTTAATGAGGCCTATTTTTGTGACTAACTGGGGACAACTTACATGAATCAACATAATTTCTAATACATAGAAATTAACCATTGTATGTGATTAAGGCGGACTAAACAAAAGACACTCCTTCTACTAGACAACTAGGTCCTTGTTGAAACAAAAACTTTAATGCACTTTGAGGTATACTGTAAATAAAAACACTCTCAAATTCTCCATTTTATTTTATTTATTTTTTTTATATTTTATTTATTTATTTGACAGAGAGAGAGTTAACAAGTAGGCAGAGATAAAGGGAAGCAGGCTCCCTGCCAAGCAGCGAGTCCAATGCGGGGCTCGATCCCAGGATCCTGAGATATTGACCTGAGCTGAAGGCAGAGACTTAACCCACTGAGCCACTCAGGTGCCCCCAAATTCTCCATTTTAAATGCTACTAACCCCTCTTTTGAGAGAACTAAAATTGGCAGCTGAAACAAGAGCAACAAACAGTCAAAAATAAGGCATCAAAGGCCTGTCTTTCTCTGAAGGAAAATGTACTGTCAGACTGTTTCTTTTCTGTGCTGCCTAACAAAGTATCACAAACTTAGTGACTCAAAGCAACATACAGTTTCTGTGGGTCAGTAGTCTTCGTTTAGCTGGGTCCTCTGAAAGACTGTAGGCAATCTACCAGCAAGGTCCAGGTTCTCATCTAGAAGCTTAACTGGAGAAAGTTGGTTTTCAAGTTCATTAACCTTGTTGTAAAATGTATTTCCTTGCAATTTTAAGACTCAACGTAGCTCCCTCCTTCAAAGACAGCAAGAAGGGCAAGATTTTAAATCAAGTCAGCTAGGGTGATGGAGTCTTATACAATGTAACATAATGACAGAAATAGCATCCAATGACTTTTGTCATATTCTTTTGGTTAGAACCAAGATATAGGCCCTGTCCACACTGAAGGAGAGAGAATTCTACAGGACCATGTACATGGTGGCCATCTTAAGGTCTATTCATCCTAAAACTGATAATGATCAGGATTCTAAGGGCAATGGAGAGGAAGATGGTGGAAATTGAGATTTCTTCATTCAGGCAACACCTCAAAGGGGCATATATGGATTACCCTCTGTCCATAATATCATTTAGCTCCTCACAAAGAAACAAGGAAGGAAGGAAGTCTTTCAGCTCTTTAACTACATAAAGAGTATCAAGTTGTTTCCAAAGTGCTTATACCAATGTATATTTCAAAATTAACTCTGGATGATATATACAACATTCTCAACTTAGGTTTCTAGACCCCTACATAAAAAAAAAATCAGTAAAATTTAGATTAATTTTAAAAAATGCAAATAAACACACAAAGACATTAAATAATAGCAAAGGACAGTTGTTCCACAGCATTTAGATATTTAAATGATCAGAAATGGCTTATGAAAAAGGAGATTTATTTTAAAGACAAACAAAATGACATACTATAAAATAACAAACCATATTTTTAAAAATAATTTAATAAATGTTTCAAAATAAAAAGATTTTTGTAGTCAGTGAATTGCTGAAAGATTTAAAAACAAGTTTAGGTATTGCTAAAGACAGTAAAATTGGAAGATAAATAGAAAGAAGATGCACAGACCTCTGCATGCAGGGGGAAAAAAAAGGTCAAAAATACGAAAGAGTGGCTTGAAAGATGGAGAAAACAGAATGAGATACTTAGCCAGAGTCCCAGGAAGAGAGGATAGACATATGAAGGATGAGCTGTATTTGAAGAAATAATGGATGTGATTTTTTTTCAGAACTAATAGGGAAAAAAATCTACAAACGCAGGAGACAAAATTAATCCCAAATAGATACATAAAAAGAAATTCACACCTAGATCCATTGTACTTAATTTTCAGAATACCAAGCTGATTTTAAAATTTATTTGGAAGATCAAAGGCCTGTGAGTAGCCAAGACATTACTCAAGCTGAAGAATAAAGCTGTACTAGATGTCAAGTCTCATTATAATACTATTGTAATTAATACAGTGTGGTAGTAGTGCAAGAATAGAAAAGGTGACCTGTGGAACAAGAATAAAACAAGACAGGGGCGCCTGGGTGTCTCACTTGGTTAAGTGTCAGACTCATGATTTCAGCTCAGGTCATGATCCCAGGGTCTTGGGATTGAGCCCCTGTGTCCGGCTCTGCACTTATTGGAGAGTCTGCTTAAAGATTCTCTCCCTCTCCTTTTCCCTCTGCCCTCCCCGACACAGCTCTCTCTCTCTCTTTCTTTCTAAAATAAATCTTGGGGGGAGGGAGATAAAACAAGAGAGAGAGGGAGAGTCCCCATATAAAGCCACACATATAATGCAAAGTCAGGGGCATTTGGTGGCTCAGTCAGTTAAGTGTCGTGATCTCAGGGACCTGAGATTGAGCTTTACATTGGGCTCTAAGCTCAGCATGGATTCCATGTCCCTCTCCCTCTGCTCCTCCCCCCAGCTCAAATAAATAAAATCTTGAAAAAAAAAATAATGCAAACTCAAGGTATGACAGAAATAACCTATGAGGAAAAGAAGGGACAATTTAATAAGTGTTATATTTATCCATATGGATATTATTAAGTTGGATTGTTACCCTACACACAAATATGTGCTAGACGATGATATCCTTAAATGTAAGAGGCAGAACTTTAAAATTTTGGTAGAAATTATATGATAACAATTTTTGAATTAGGATTAGGGGATGATTTAAAATACTAAAACAAGATATAATATTGATAAATTAAACTGCTAAATTTAAAAAATTCTATTTATAAAAAGACACCATGAAGAAAGTGAAAGTCAATCCAACATTATAGATAGAATTTATAATACATACAACCAATAATAAAATAATATCCAAAGAATAAATAACACCTACAACTCAGTAAGAAAAATAAAATGACCCAGGGAAAAATGGCAAATAAAAAACGAGTAGGCATATCATGAAAGGGGAAGCATGAAGAGTAATACACATATAAAATTATATTCAGTCTTATGATTATGGAAATTCAAATTAAGATCACATTGAATTATGTATTTATACCAACTAATTTGATCACAAATTCAGAAGTCTTTCAAGGCTAAGGATAGCTGGTTGAATTACAAATTGATACAAGAACATTGGAAGCAATTTGGTCCTATCTTGAATGGTTGAACATTGGAAAGTCCCCACAGTCTGGCCATTTTCTTTAAGGTATCTATTTGGGCAATTCTTCAATGAGTACACCAATGGATGTGTACAAGAATGGTCATAATGGCATTATTAATAATAGAAAAAACATACATAAACGTGAAATAACACCAATATCCAATAAGAAAATGAATATATAATAACATATTCACTCAGTGAAAAATTACGCTACAGTATATAGATGACAGAAATATAAGGGTTAGTTAAAAAGTCAGCCACCAAAGAGGACAGAGACATCATGATTCTATTTTGTAAAGCTTAAAAACAATCTAAGACAAACGATATTAGTTAGGAACTGATATGTGTGTATGTGACTAACAGTAATGACAATGATTAGCAATTAAGACTGACACAGTGCTTACCATTTGCAAGGCCTCTTCTCTGTGCTACAAACATATTAACTAATATAATTCTTTTTTTTAAAGATTTTATTTATTTGACAGAGAGAGATCACAAGTTGGCAGAGAGGCAGGCAGAGAGAGAGGGGGAAGCAGACTCCCCACTGAGCAGAGAGCCTGATACAGGGATCAGTCCCAGGACTCTGAGATCATGACTTGAGCGGAAGGCAGAGGCTTAACCCACTGAGCCACCCAGGTGCCCCAACTAATATAATCCTTATATGAGGTAGATATTATGGCTATCCCTAAAATAACAATTTAGAAACTGGGTTTTTAAATTAAGTAATTAATAATTAATTAAGTGATTAAGTTACTTAATCCCTGCCTGCAGGGATTAAGTAACTTGCCCAATGCAATTGGTCTGGCTCAGAGTGTGAATTCTTAACATCTATGCTATGTTGCATAGAAATGATAGTTGGGAGGTTTGTGTAAAGCAGGGAAATAAAACAGGGAGGAGCATGCAGGTTTATGCAAAGGTATCTGTGACATTCAAATTTTAGGTTCAGTGTTGAACAATAAGTGGGCATTTTAATATTTTCTACTCTTTTATGTATACCTTATGCTTTCTATTTAGTAGCTTTCAAAATGTATGTAAATATTTTTAAGAGGATAGAATTTGATGATAATTAGGCTGTCACCTGAACATCTGCTTCCAACAGCAAGGCCAGATCTGCTTTTTCCTACCATTCTACCAAATGGTAGATCTCCCATCAGCATCACTAGTTTTTTCTTATATACCAGGCATTGTTCTAATTATTTTATATGTCTTCATTCTCATATTATTCACAATGATCTTGTGATTTAGGTATTTTTATTATGCCATTTTATAGTTAGGAAAAAAAGGGGGAAGGAGACATATAGAAAAAATTTAAGTAACTTGCTCAAGTCCACATAGCTAGACAGTACTAAAACCAGATTTCCAACAGTTCTGCCATATTGCCTCTCTTTATGGAGCACCAGTTAATCTCATCCACTTAAAGCAAAAGAAGATAGTAAATTAATTCTAAAATAGACCCTCCCAAAGTATATGTATAATTTTTTTATTAGCTGTAATCACCTAAGCCAGTGGTTTCTAAGCATTATTTTATTTACTCTTTATTCAAAGTAAATTTACACAGAAGGTTAATATATAAAATTAACAAAAGCAAAACTTGTCTGGTTTTGGAGCTGAGATGAAAATCCATGTATATATATTTTTTCCATAGTTTCTACCAAATATACTTGGAAAACCTACATTTTATGGATAATCGAGAAGTGTTGATGGAGGATTGGATTATTGGCTCCATTTCTCTCTCTCTCTGTTCATTATAGAAATACACATCCATGCCCTATTTAGGTTAGGCCTAATTATCTTTACTGGGCAGAATGTATTTCCCTCTCTATTGTTCTTCAGCTTGGCCATGTGACTTGCTTTTGCCAATGAAATAGTAGCAACTGTGGCATGCAGAATCTTATTTAAAGATTGATATATAATTTGGTTTGCATTCTTGTGCTCCTACCATTGCAATGAGAAGATGATGCTCTGAGTAGTTGCTTGTCCTATGATAGGATGTATGGAATATACCCTAACCTGACCTGCAGGTGAACCCAGCTACACTAAATCAAGCCCAGCCAAGACCAACCAAACTTTAGCTGACCCACAGATATGCACAGAGAGCACTATGGCAGTAAAGCCTGTCTAATATGGTAGCTGCATTATAATTCACAAAATAGTATTAAAAGGAACAAAATAGACGTTCAAAATGTACCAAATTTGTCAGAGTTTAAAGCACTTCTGTGAGAAGAAGTACCGCTTTGTAAAGGAGAGGGCCTCCAGTGTCTGGCAGACGTGGTTATAGACTGAAATTACTAAGTCTCTCGGCCTCAATTGTCACATCTAACGAATAGGCAAATGATCTGGCTGGATCAGAAATTATATATGTAAAGAGTTTCGAGCATATAGACATTTAAATGGCAGTACTGTCAAAAACAAATAAAAAATTGTAGTATTATTATATCACATCATACAATATATTAATAAAATTAATGAACACATAGGAACTTCTTTTAAAAGAAAAAACACTTTGAGTGCAGAGATACCTTATATTTACCTCTGTTTATCCTTACAGACTCATTATGTCTATACCACATGTATATACAAAACTAGGTATTAGGACAAACCCAGAATATGCCCCAATGACTCAAGAGCCTTGTCCCCTTCCTTATTTTTCTAGAAATAATACTGGCAGAGGAAAGAGTCTAGTTTATTAGATGGTGATCCCACAGCTGCTATTTAACAATAAACATTTAACTTTCCATTTCCTTATTGTTTAAGATTCTAAAGATGCCTGACATTTCTTGTCAAAAATTTACTCATCTATTATGTACCACTAAATCTGTGTGGTGTCCTACATTTGAACTCATCTTCTACAACACACAGAATCTGTTGACAAATGTCTCTTTTTTTTTCCACAGCCTTTATGATACGATGACTCACTCCCTCGTGGGTGGTAGGTAACTGCCCTTGGTCACTAAGTGAATGATTTGGAAAGCCTCTGTGGCTGAACATATTTGAGCTAAATGATGCAGTGGGAAAGATGGGGTCATGGGAAGAGCATAGGGCTGCAGATTGTCAAATGGTGCATGGCAGGCATCAGGAATGTGGTGCAGATGGAGAAGCAGTAAATATGTTACAGGTACTTACTGCCACAATTAGAACAAACAGAAATCCACACAGGTTCCCCTTGGATATTGGAATATGGTGTCAGTGTTCTCAAAAATACAGATGGTGTTTCAATACACATAATAGCCTTAACTCTCACCATCTGGACCCAAAAGAGACTGCTTGCTTGGATTCTCTAATCAGTGACCATGTTTTATTGCATGGGTGGCAATTAGAAGTGACATTTCTCCACTTCTGTTTTGTTTTGTTATTTGCTGATAATCTTAACATTCCTATTTTCTTTCTCTGAATTGCTCCTTCTAACCTTGTCACTTATAGCCCTCTCTGCTCTAAACTGATTAGGACACCTGATTCCATGCAATTCTACTCTGCCCTTCATTCATCACATGTGAGCAAATATGGAGATGGGGAGTTTGCGTAGCATCTATTCATGCTCATAAATAATTTGGTTCTATTAATAACCAAAAGAAACATCTGGCATGAGCTGTTATGTTGTCTATGTTGTATGACTTGAGAGGGAGGCACCTTTTCTGTGAGCAGCAGTAGAGGTGGTACAAAGCAATCACTCAGGATACAATCCCATAGGAGTGGCAGGATAATTCTTTGAGACATTGATTTGTGTTTTGCTTTCCTGTCCATTTTAAGAGAGAAGCCAAGCCCCTATGCATATGCTTATTTTAAGGGAGCTTCATGTTAGCAGGCTGATACCAGAGGTTGCCTAGAAAAGACACTTTTTCCCTACAATTGAGTTTCTGGAGAAATTACTAGTGAACAATTTAAAGAGCAACAGGAAATGAAAGTGTTGGTTGAATTGTGTCCCCCTAAAAGATATATTAAAGTCCTAATCTGCAGTCCTTGTGAATGTGACCTAACTTGGAAATAGGATCTTTGTAGTAATCTAATTAAGATGAGGTCATAGTAGATTAGGATGAGCCTTAAATGCAGTGACTCACTAGCCACTTAGAAAAAAAATCCACATGAAGGCACAGAGACACACAGGGAGAAAACCATAGGGAAAAAAAGAGGCAAAAAATTGCTGTGATGCAGTTGTGAGTTGAGGGACACCAAGGATTGTAAGCACCAGGAGAAGCAAGAGAAAAAGTGTGAAACAGATTGTCCCTGAGAGTCTCCAAAAAGGAACCAACCTTTGCTGACACTTTGATTATACACTTCTAGCCTCCAGAATTGTGAAAGAATCATTTGTTGTTAAGCTACCCCATTTATGGCATCCCTAGGAAAATAACATAAAAATAAAGTCCCTGTGGGTTAAAAAGAGAATCCCCTGAGGCTAACATAAGGTCACGATTGAAGTGAGAAAAAATCAAGAGGAAGAACTCTGGTAACTCTACCACCTAGTTAATTCTATGATAATGGGCAACTTACATAATGTCTCTAAGGTTCTTTTTCCTTCTCTACAAAGGAGAAAAGTTAATTTATTTGAGCTACAACAATGCTCAATATATTATAGCTCTTATTCTTACAATCAACATCATCATTAGCCCCACTTCGTGAAGTCAAGGGAAGAGGGAACTGGCACCAGGGCTGGAACACCAACTGAGCATGATACTGACCAAGCTATTCTGTGCCTGAAATGGTGCACAGCTTTAATCCAGCTAAGCCATGGACCTACCTTAGAAAAACATGTGGCCCCAAGTCAGTTGAATTGTGCTTCCCTGTTAGGGAAGAGAATATTCCTTGGGTTCTGTGGTTGCTTCCCATCCAACCCTGTGGAGAAGTCAAAGTGGCTATCGGAGTCGAGACTGGAAAGATTTCTTATAGCATATTGTTCTCATGATTGACTTCATTTGCCCTAGCTAGAGCAGCAAGGATTCACAAAGACAAGCAAAAATGAAAAAGATGCCTCATATTTTCAGCTCTGAATTTTTCTAGTACATTTGTTGTATTCATTTCATACAGTTGTCCTGTATAAGTCTCTAAGGGGTCACAACTGATTAGGGAATGATTTGGGATTTGATCTGAGTGGGCTCCTTATGTCAACAGAGAAGAAGCAGATCCTCAGTTCATGACTGGGCCATACCCCTCTCAAGTTGGCCATCTCATAAACTTGAATCCCTGCAGGAGGTCTAAGGCCATACCACCATCTTTTTAAAACTGTTTGATAAATCCGTGAATATTTTTACTGCCTTTGTAACTCTGGTTAATGATCACCCAATACCATAATAGATGGTAAAGTCATGACTGGCCTCATTTTTTACCTCTATAGAGCAGCAAGAATGCACAGACAAGAAGAAGAAAAGAAGGAGATACCTCATATCTTCATGCAGAGTTAATCACTACTTGTCTCTATCTCTGTTTTTGTTGTTCTTTGTTTTTTAACCAGCATATTTATTTTTTTCAAGTTTTTATTTAAATTCTAGTTAGTTGACATATAGTGTAATATTGATCTCAGGAGTAGAATTTAGTGATTCATCACTCACACACAGCATCCTTTGCTCATCACAAGTGCTCTCCTCAATGCCCATCCCTCACCACCTTCCATCCAGCAACCCTCAGTTTCTTCTCTATAGTTAAGAGTCTTTTATGGTTTGCCTCCCTCTCTTTCCCTCCTCCCCCTACATTCATCTTTTGTTTCTTAATTTCTACATATTTAACATTTGTTTCTTAAATTCTACATATTAGTGAAATCGTGTTTAACCAGCACCTTTAAAAGACCAGAAGGTATGTGGGTTCCCTGGCTCTGGCTCTCAGACCTGTGATACAACCCTGCTAACATCATCTTGCAAGTTCACTTTTTTCTTGGGCTATCTGTACTTCCAGAATGACTGGGAGTTAGACTGCCTAGCACGATCTGCATTTGGTTTTGCCAGATGAATTCCATGGCCCAAGACCAAAATGCAATCATTCCACTGAGGGGAGGTAGGAATATAACAAGACTGGGAGAACTATGGCTAATTTAATCATTGGCTCATAAGGTTGGCAGGAAGTGCCATAGAAAGGTCATTTGCATGCGGTCAAGGATAATGGGGGTTAGAAGAGGCATTGGGTTCCAAAGTTACTGCACAAATGCCAAAACATTACAGGTTGATAACCCCTGGCCAGGACTAGTCTTAGAGACAACACATGGCTTGAGGGATATACAATTATTATCAAATCCCAGTATTCTACTTAGTCCCACTTCTGCATCCTACCATTGTGCCTATTATGTAAAGAATCTGTGATTTGGAGGGCAGAAGCTCATTAAGAAGAACCAAGCTAGCTTAATAGATAATATTTTGGAAGACATGTCATTCAATTATATAAAAGGGTTTTTCATGTCACCTAAAGTTACCTTCTTGAACCTTTGCAAGTGCAAATGATATTAGGTTATACAGTGAGCACTCATTATTGACATAGATGGCTTATTTTTAGCAAAGTAGCTCCTAGAATACTTTACAGCACCTACACAGAAGTCTACATCTTAAAAAATACAGTGACGCTGTCAATTTGAACATGCAATTGCATAATAAACTCTATTAAGAACTTATTGCAGGAAGCAAGGCTGTACATGAAAGTCTTTCCCTTGATGCTTTTGTGTAGATCATTCTAACAAATGAATTCTCCCCAAAGATGTCTGTATTAATATTTAGAGCATGAAATATTTCAAATCATTTACCTGTTATGCTTGGCTAATGGCTTATAGGAAATTTGATGTTTAAAGCATTCTTTCTCATGGGAGGAGGAGACTGCACTCTTAGAAATATTTAGAATGTGATACTTTATACCTGACCTCCATATACAATACCATAATATATAATAGATCTAGTCAGGAAAAGCTAAACCCAAATGGCAAACAATATCACAAAGCAAAATCAACTGAATTTATTTAAAGTCATATTGGTTTTTCTCCTCTTAAGATTTCTTAGATCCAGTTGATTTTGAACATTTTGAAAGTTCAAAATGTTGCAATTATATGGGAAATGAGATCCCAGGAAACAAGGACTGTATGTATTTTTTAGCATTATTTTCAGGAGTCCACACCCTGCAATAAACCTCATCCTCATAAACAATGACACGTAGCAAATATTAGGTCCTCCAGACTGCAGTTGTATAGCTTAGGCAAAAACACATTTCAAAAATATATATGGATTTAGTCTCTTTCCTTTGTCCGCCGTGGAACATTCTATAAAGACTCAATTCTAAAGACGTCTGTCCCATCCTTCTCTGAAATGAAAAATCGAGCTCATAAAAGAGAATCCAACTTAATTTGCCATTCTTCCATTTTCACAAAACACATGTTGAGTTTTATTGTAGACACTTCTTAAACCTCCTCTTGACATTTCTAGATGCTCTGGGCTTAGACATTCAGGAATGAGGTCAGATTCTTCTGGTTCTAATCCTCAGTGTTTGGCATCTTAAGACTTCAGTTCATATCCATTTCTTTCAAGATTTCTAATTGAAGTGAAGTAAAGATCTTTGTACTTAGAAAAAGTGTTCCCATTGAATTTTCATTATGTGTGTTGTTAGAATAAAATCTAAGCTGCTGCAACAACAACTTCTCAAAATATAGTAGGAGTTTAGATACATAGATACTTATTTCTCCATGTTGTAACAGTTCAAGGGGGTTGGCAGACTCTTTTCCATAAAGTAATTTGGGGACCAGGCTGGTACTGGAGTATTTGTATTTTCATGAAGTGGCCTGCAAGGTTGCCCTATTCATGGTCCTTTATACCATGAAGATTAATATGAATCCAGTCCTGTCTGTCTAGTGCAAAGAGGGAAGGAGAGAGGGTCCAAGATAGTAATTTTTCTAAGGAATGAAGTAGAATTTGTATACATCACTCACATTCACCTTTCACTGATGAAAAATTTATTCATGCACTTACACACCAGCTGCTTAGGAAGCAGTTTAAAATAGCTTTACAGGACAGCCATATGGCCAAGGAAAGAAGAGATTGCTCAGAAACAACAAACACTTGCACACCTAGAAGTTATGAATCATATCAGTCATTCTTAAACTTTTCTTTTCCAAAATTGCCAATTGCAGAGGCCAGTTGTTCATTTTTCTCATTGAGGGGAAGTGCTAGACAGTACCTCCATCACATCTTGACTGAGTATAAAAAGGACCATAGCTCCTAAGAAGGTAAACCATAAATCTTGATACTGTTTTTATTCCTTCCCCATTCTGCATATCCTAAGCCAAACAGAAGTGTGTCTAGTAGGACACAATGTATCAAGTGTTATAAAATTATCTGGTTAGAAAAAATGACAGAAATTTCTTGTTCAAAGTCCATATTCTGGGCCCCTGAGTGGCTCAGTTGGTTGAGCAACTGCCTTCCACTCAGGTCATGATCCTGGAGTCCCAGGATCAAGTCCCGCATCAGGTTCCTTGCTCAGCAGGGGGTCTGCTTCTCCCTCTGATCATCCTCCTCTCATGCTTGCTCTCATTCTCTCTCTCTCTCAAATAAATAAAATCTTAAAAAAAAAAAAAAAGGCCATATTCTCACCTTGTAGGACTCAGTGGGCTTGCTCTTATTACCTACTGAGTCCCAAGAGTTCTCCCAGCCCAAATCAAAGAACTAAAGGAGGTTTAGTGCCTGTCTGGAGGACCTATGATGTAAGTTAGAAGTGAAAATTTTCAGACATATCGAAATAAATATGGGACACAAACAAAACTACTGCACTAAATTAATAGGAGATAAAAAATTTTAGTATTTCACAGGAATAAGTGATGCTGTCCTGGAGAGATGAAAGAAAGGAATTTGGGC
This sequence comes from Meles meles, assembly GCF_922984935.1. Classification (NCBI taxonomy): domain Eukaryota; kingdom Metazoa; phylum Chordata; class Mammalia; order Carnivora; family Mustelidae; genus Meles; species Meles meles. Next base: position 29,817,027 of record NC_060072.1, read on the forward strand.
AGATGGTTAAATATTTTTGGAGAGAGAAAATGAATATCAGCATGAGATCAGATCTGTTTGCCCTGGCTATCGTTATTGAGAATAGTACAAAAACTTGGCAACCATATTCTCAGGCCATCCAGGTAGAGTCTTATTTATTCTACCTTTAAGTTTTAATTTCTAACAGTATCCATTATCTCATAGTTGTTCCCTGTCAACCATGGCCCTGGATCTTTAAAGGTGGCCTATATATAGAGTAGTGAGCACCCCAGATCCAACAATTGCATACATTTCATGTATTTGATAAGGATCAACTTTAAGTTTAATTTCTGGATCAACTACTTTATACTCGAATCTTTATTCACTGGTGATACTCTGTAGCCTCTTATTATCTGCCTCTGGCCCTTCTATGTTTGGCCATAGTAGACATTTATCTCTAGCATACTGGTGTATATCTTCAGAAGGCCCATGCCTGGAGATGTTTCATTTGCCAGACTGCTCCTCATCAAAACACCTTTCTTCTGCCCTTCCCTTCAGGAAATTTGGATCCTGGCATTTTTAGGTTCTGCAAGGGCAAAACCAGGAGATGGAGATTCAGGAGGGATCCTGGAAATCTGACAGCAATTCACATTCAATAAGCAGTCATTGTGTACTTTCTGCAAGCATAGAACACTGTCAGGCAATACAAAGAAGTGGCATTCTTAGATGCTTAAGGAGCATATAGTCTAACTGGAGAGACAGCAGAACTATTTAAAACACTTACAAAGTAAAATCAGTGTTTATCTGGTACTCACAAGAACAATGGAAATACATTCACTGTAATTTAAAACAATAACTTCTTCCCACAATTGTGAATAGTGAAGTCAGAATTATATTTTGGGACCCAAATGATTCATATAATGTTGTGAATATCTTACTTTGGATGCATGAATGTATATAGCTTTACAACAGAACGATGCAATTTTCCTATGACCTTCAGACAAAGTAATATTTCCCTTACCCCTTTACTGGCTAAGTATTATAAACAAATATAACATGAAATAAAATGTTACATGTGCATAGCAGTTCATTGAAGATGTTGGTTTCAGTTAGGTCTTTCTTGAACTTGTTAGTTTAAATATTAAGCATGTATTTGATTTCCATGAAGTTCAGCCTTCTAAGCCCTGATTTCACTGAAAATATCTATGTCCCAATCTCAGGAACTTGTGAATATGTTAGATTACATGGTAAATTGTGACCTCAAAATAAGGAGACTATCCTGAACTACCTGAGTGGGCCCAACGTAACTGCAAAGGTCACTAACTAGAGAAGAGGGAAGCAAATGAGTCAGAATCACAGAGATAGCATTCTGAGAAAAGTAATGCCATTGGCAGGTTGTGAGGAAGGAAGAGGGTTTTGAGCCCAGGTTACAACAGCAGTCTCCTACCGACTCCAGAGAAAAACACGTTCCTGCTGATTACCGCAGCTTTTCACTTTCTACTTAATAGATACTTGCAGTATTTAAATTTTATAATACACAAATTTTTTAAAAAATCCCTGCTAATATCTTGATTTTAGCATAATGAAACCCATTCTGGATTTCTGACCTCCAAATTGTAAGATAATAAATTTGTGAGGTTTTTTGTTTTTTGTTTTTTTTTTTTTTTAGAGAAAGAGAGAGAAGGATTGCATGAATGGGGATGAGGGGGCAAAGAAAAGGCAGAGAGAGAGGGAGAGAATCTTAAGCAGCTTCCACACCTAGCATAGAGCCCCACAGTGGGGCTTGATCTCGACCCTGAGATCATGACCTGAGCCAAAATCAAAAGTTAGATGCTTAACAGACTTTGTCACCCAGGTGCCTCTAATTTGTGATATTTTTTTAAACTATGAAGTTTGTGGTAATTTATTACAGCAACAATATAAAGCTAATGTACAGTAAGGGTGCCTGGGTGGCTCAGTGGGTTAAGCCTCTGCCTTCAGTTCAGGTCTTGATCTGAGGATCCTGGGATGGAGCTCTGCATCAGGCTCTCTGCTCAGCAGGGAACCTGCTTCCCTCTCTCTGCCTGCCTCTCCTCCTACTTGTGATCTCTGTCTGTCAAATAAATAAAATCTTAAAAAAAAAAAACCTAATGTATAGTAGAGTATTAAGGGAATATTGTTTGAAGTTAAATTATCTAGATATAAATATTGGGTAAGCCACTATCTAGCTGTGTGACTTGGAAGTTACTCAACTCTCCATGCTTCAGTTTTCTCGTGTATAAAATAAGATAACAGTCCTTAAGTCATAGGACTTGTATAAGTATGAAACAAAGCACTTAAGACAGGGCCTGGCACAACCTGTTTTTAACAGTGTTTGCTATTTTTTTTTTTTAAAGATTTTATTTATTTATTTGACGGAGAGAGAGATCACAAGCAGGCAGAGAGAGAGGAGGAAGCAGGCTCCCTGTGGAGCAGAGAGCCTGATGCGGGGCTCGATCCCAGGACCCTGAGATCATGACCTGAGCCGAAGGCAGCGGCTTAATCCACTGAGCCACCCAGGCGCCCCAACAGTGTTTGCTATTTTTAATTATTGTTTTGTAATTATTAGAAGGTCATTTGGAAGATCAGCTATTTTACTTTTCCCACCTCCTCTCCAGCTTCATCCACAAACAATTTGAGAAGACGTTCAGAAAAGACAGATGAGGTCATTAACAGAAGAGAAATCCTCAATGCAGGGACAAAGAACAGAAGTTTTGTACTGAATGACCCCACCCCGTTGTTATGGTTGGGCTTGTATCTCATAGAGAGACTTGAACTTCTGTAACCAGAATGCACAAAAAAATGACATGAGTCATTTAGGACAACATACTATAAGGACAATGAGAATTATCAGCTAGATAGATCAGAAACAAATTTCAGGGAGGTAGAGGTAATTAGAGTGAGCCTTAGGAAATTATCAGGATTTAAATAAGTGGAGAATGGAAAAGAAGGATATTTATAACAAACAGGCATAAGCAGTAAGCCCTTACTATAGAATCCATCAACTGAGTACCTCCTTGACATAGAGCTCAGCAAGCTTTCCCTTTTCCAAACAAAACTGCCCACATCACACTCCATCCCACCTCTCAGATATCTTCCCAAATGTGTGCTTAGTCATTCAAACTGACTCTCATTTAAATTGCTGTTCACTCTCGCCAGCTGTATATAAATATTTCCTCAGCTACAAGGCTTCCTGTTGAGTCCTGCTTCTCCTTAGGGATGGTTGCCTTGAAAGATTGAATACTTGTCCACCTAGAGAAATCAATCAACTTTGCTATATCCCTCAGTTCAGAAAAGTAGACTGCCTCAAACATTGTAGTAAGTCCCTTCAGCCATAATTTTCCAACTCTTCAACTATAATTCTTACAGAAGAAGTGGCAACATCTTTCCAGACTTAGTAGTTGTGATAAAATACACCTCTCTCCAGATTGCTGAGTTCCCCTTTTAAAATATGAAAGAAAGGCTGCTGAATGCAGAAACCTTGCTCCTTTAAACTTTAAAAAAAAAACAAAAAACTAACTGTAATAAGCTATGCCCGACACCTGGAATATGGAATATGAATTATCTACTTCCCAAAATATTAGGCCTTCTTCTTGGTAGTTGGATTAAGTATAGCCCTTTTTTTTTTTTTTCAGGTAATTTCAGAGTGATCAGTCTGAGGTCTGTAACACATATAATAAGAAGATATGAAACATTTAAACTCAGCCTCTAAATGAGCTGGCAGTGGTAGGTCTTAATGTTTGTTTTACCTTTGCCAAGGAGAAAGGAACATACACAAAGGAGAGAGTAATTTCAGAAGGTCCTGCCTGAAGCCTCACAATCAATTTATTTATTCAACAAATATTCCTTGAGCACTTACTTCAATAGAATTAGAATTATAAAAAGAAAAGTGGAAAACCGCTCATCCTTACACACAGACACACACACACACACACACGCATGCATGATGAGCTCTTGATCTCAAAGGGAGATAAAACTACAAACAGTTAAGAGCAGACAGGTACAAGATCAGAGTTAGGACAAGTAGGGACAAGTATGGACATTGGAGAAAGCTACCTTTGAGGTACTAGGGAACCAAATTTTTCTTTTTCAAAGATGTAATAATTCACTATTTCTGTGGAAGGGGGATTTTGGGCCCTTCCTATTTTCTCCTCTGCCCATAAGGAGGAGAGAATTTTATGCCCAAACTTCTGTCCGTTTTTAGCCATGTTTTGTCAACTTTATAAGAAAGGACTATTAACTTTATTAGTCAAATCCCAGAATATTCACTGGGACCTTCTTTCTAGTGGGGTGGTTCTCGAGTTGTAAAAGGCGTAAGGCCATGTGCTCATAGCCTGTTCTTCCATTTCCTTCCTTTCACTTCCTGCTCCTATGAGGTAAGCATGGAGACATAGCCACTCTCTTCCAAACAGCTACTCTGATGCTTCAGATATTCTAGATTCCAGAAATGGATTGGGAAGCCCCATTTACTCCAGACCTGAATCACGTGCTGTGTCACAGCTCACCAGAGATGATGGACAATGGGAAAATAGAGGATACTTTCCTAGCAATCACAATAATCATATTTCTTAATTTGCCTATAATTCCTTGTTCCCTCACTTTCTAATAGAGAACTTAAAGGAGGTGGAGGAGTGGGTGTTTGGATTCAGAGACCAAAACCACCCAAAATCCCATTGTCAAAAACAGCTTGAGCTGAGTCTTAAATGATAGGTGGGATTTTCTAAGCAAGGAGTAGGAGTTGGGGGTGGGAGGTAGCTGGAACAGGCAGCATAAGGAGAGCAGTTGCGAACAGAGCAAACAGCATCAGTGAAATTGAGCTACAACCATAGATAGAGTACGTGGAGGAACATAAGAGATTGTAAAGCTCAGTAGGTGTGGGTGCAGGTCAAGAAGACCCTGACTGTCATGCTAGTATGTTTGGATCTTATTCTGCAGGCTACAGGAAGCAACTGAAGGACTTTAAGCCAAAGAATTGTATGCTAGAATGGTCTCTTGGAAAAGTGTCTTTGAAGGTAGTCTGGATAATCAAGAGGAGAAAAATGAGGGCAGCTAGGAAATAATAATGATAATCTAGGTAAAAAATAGCAGTTGTGCTATGGACTGAATGTTTGTGTCCCCCCAAAAGTCTTATGTTGGAGTCCCTAATGCCTAATGTGATGATATTTGGAGGTGAAGTCGTTACAAGGAATTGAGTCATGAGGACAGAGCCTTCATAAATAGAATTAATGCCCTTTTAAGAACAGACACGAGAGAGATATTCCCTCATCTGTGTGAAGATATAGCAAGAAAATAACTGTTTGCAAGCTGGAAGGAATTTTCTCACCAGGAAGTAAATCAGCCAGGATCTCGATCTTGGACTTGCCAGCCTCCAGAACGGTGAGATAAATTTCTGTTGTTTAAGCCACCCAGTTGATGGCACTTGTTATAGCAGCCTGAGAAGACTAAGACAAGTGGCAAGGGAGGGAAGAATGGAACTGCTTGAGTATCTGATATGTGATGGAGACCAATCACTTAGGTACTTCGTACACATTCACTTTTTAGTCCTCCCAGTGACTGTGAGGGTAGACTTATGATCTCATTTTGCTGTAGAATGAGAAATCCAGGATTACAACACAGGTCTGCCTCATTTCAACTCTTATTCTCTCTTCACACTGAACTGTCTTTCATGACAGAGGGAATGAGAAACTAATACGCACAAAAGAGAAACTAGGAAGTCAAATAATGGAAAAACTAATTAGAGGCAGTGGAAAGAGCAGGATGAGGGAGAAGCCATTTGATATGCAATTGAGACAATAAGTGAATGCAGTTTCCCATGGAAAAAACAAGTAGAAATGCTCAGTGTAGTTGAATGTTCACAGAGAGACCAACAGAGTGTCCACACCACACAGAGTGACATTGTCCAAGGGAAAGCAGACAGAATGAGATGAAAATAAAAATATATGCCTATTGGGGACTGCTCAGGAGACAGAAACCATACCAGTTATTTGTTTGTTTGTTTGTTTGTTTAACAGAGAGAGGTTAATATAAAGTTTCTTAAATTAGTATTGAAGAAATAAAAATGTTGAAATTGTAATGGTAGTATGACGGTAGCAACAGTACAAACAGCTACTAGCCCTAGGGCTGGATAACAGGAGAAATAGTTATTATTGTTATTAAAACTTAGAAACTTCGAGAAGGGGTCCTGAAGAACTGCTTCTCAGGCTTCTGAGGAAGCGTATGTTGAGTGTCCCCAAGACTACCCTCACCCTCGATTTACTGGAAGGACTCACAGCTCAGTAAAGCTGTTATATTCAGGCTTGTGATTTATTAGAGCAAAATGATACAAATCAAAATAAGCAAAGGGAGAAGTGCCCAAGAAACTGGGCACGTTTCCAGATGTCCCCTCTGAGTGGAGTCAGACAGATGCTCTCAATTCTCCCAGCAATATGTGACAACATTAAAAGCATCTGTGAAGTGTTGACAACTGGAGATACTCACCCCAGCCATGGGGTTTTTGGGTTAATGGTTATTGGGTTTTTGTTGGGGGGTGGGAAGGGAGGTATCTTTGGTAGGTTAAATAATACTCCCTAAAGTGTTATGTCCAAGTCCTAATGCTTAATACTTACGAATGTGACCTTATTTGGAAATAGGGTCTTTGCTGATGTTACTAAGTTGAGGCTCCCAAGATAATATCATATTGAGATGAAGATAGGTCCTAAATTCAAGGACTGGTGTCATTCTAACAGAGGAGAAGACAGAGAGATAAAGGGAAGAAGACCTTGGGAAGACAGAGGCAGAGAGATTAGAGTTACACTGCCACAAACAGGAATGCCAGGAACCACCAGGGGTTGGAAGAGATGAGGGAGAATTCTTCCCTAGAGCCTTTGGAGGGAGTGTAGCCCTGTCAACACTTTGGTTTCAGATCCTGGCCTCCAGAACTATGAAAGAGTCAATTTCTGTTGTTTTAAACCACCCAGTTTGTGGTAATTGTTTTCAACAGCCTTAGGAAACTAATATAGATTTGGGCAACAAGAAGTGGGGTGCTACTGTGCCAAATACCTAAGAATGTGGAAGTGGCTTTGGAATATGGTAATGGATGAAGTCTGGAAGAATTTTGAGGTATATGATTTAAAAAGCCAATACTGCTTTGAAGAGAAAGTTGGTGGAAATATGTATATTAAAGGTGATTCTATTGAGAAATCAAAAAGAAGTAGGGAGCATATAAAACTTTTATTATGTTGAAAGAAAACATATGTGGTCATGAACATAATGTTTCTAGACATAGGAACATCAAAGTTCTTCCTGGTGAGATCTCAGAAGGAAAAGGGGAACATGATGTTGGAAAATGGAGGAAAGGTGATTCTTGTTTACAAAATGGCAAAAATATAGCTGAATTATGTTCCTTTGTTGTATGAAAAGGAGAACTGATAAGCAAGGAACTTAGGTATTTAGCTGAATAAATGTCCAACAAAGTGTTGAAGACAGACTGATTCTTCCTTGCTACTTAACAGTACAGTGCAAAAGAAGAAAGATAAATTGAGGAAAGAACTGCTAAGCAAAATGGACCCAGCACTAGATTTGGAAGAGTCTCATCCTGTCCAGATTGCAAAAGATGCTAACGTATGCTCAGAGATGAGACCAAGGGTGAGGGTGGACATAGTTCTGCTTGAGAGTTTAGGTATGTGACTCATGCATCCAACCAACCAACTGAACAGAAGCCAGGAATAGAGATGGGGTATCTAGGAAAGATCTAAATGTGTGGAGTGCCTGCTACACATGGGAGAGCGACAGGATTTTGAGTATACCACATCACCCGAACAATTTCAGCTTGGAATGAAGGAAACAGAAATGAGATGAAATGATGAAAGGGTATCAGGTTTGCAGAATTCTGCAGGGGAAACAGATGGATAAATCTGCTCAGTTGCAAACTTGTGCTATCCTTCAAGAAAATAATAGAATGAGTTGAAGGGCAAAGCCATCATTGGTGAGGGGTCCTGCCACAGGCTTGAAGAACAAAGTTACCTTTTCCTGCACAAGGGGACATTCTTTGGTTACTGCTGGTATCTTGAAGTCAAAGAAGTGTTCCAGTTGATGTTAGACTCCCAAACAGGCATATGCAGGCTATTGTGTTAGTTTCTATTACTGTGTAACAAATTTAGCAGCTTAAATCAGCACCTATTTATAAGCTTACATTTCTTTAGGTCAAAGTATCTGCTTGGAAAGCTGCAAATGAAATGTTGGCCAGGACTGCTGTCCTATCTGAGGTTCCTTCAAGCTCCTTTGTTGCTGGTGGAATTCAGTTTCTTGCACTCTGAGACTGGTCCCTGTCCCCTTGCTGGCTGTCATGTCACATAGAAGCCATTCTTAGCTCCAGTAGACTGCCTTTATTCTTTGCCATATGGCCCCTTTTGTCTTCAAAACCATAATAAACAATCATCGTTGCATTGAATCGTTCCTAGTTTCTAATCTCTCTTGTCCAGGAAAGATCACCTCCTTCTTTTTCAGAGGCTTCCCTGATTAAGCCTGGCCCACCAAGAATAATTTCCCTAGCTCAAGAGCAACTGATTAGGGATCTTAAATACATTTGTAAAAGCCTTTCACAGCAGCACCTAGATTATTGTTTGCTTGAATAACTGGGAGAAAATGTGCATACTTTAAGGGCTGGGAATTTAAGGGCCAACTTAAAATTCTGCCTACCACACTGAAAGTGTTAGAATAACTGCAAATGCTACTATTTGAAGGAACCACCATGCTAAATGAGGAAGGTAGATTGCTGGGAAACCCTGAGAAGCCCAACAAAACAGGAAGCAAGTAGGCAGAGGAATCACAAAGAAGGAGGCTTCCAACCAGCCTGCCTCCAGCCTTCCAACCTCCCCATGTACCCTCTACTGATAAAACCTATTGTGGATCCCCTGGTGAAAGGGCAAATAAATGTGGCTTGCAGTGTCCTGACCCCAGCAGGAGAGTAGGGTAGGCTTGAGAGGCAAGAGTTTAATAACTCCCTGATGGTACCCCAGGAAGCATCAGCATTATTGGTCAGGTTGGAGGGGTGATGCCAGACAGGAGGTCAGGATGTCCATGGGCTGGGTGTGAAAGGAGCATTCTCCACAGTGTCAAAGCAACATCCAGAGAGCTAGATTAAGAACCAAGATGATTCCGGGAATGACCGTTCTACAGTCATAATCGAGATCCAGATGGGTTATTTTAACTATTTTCCTGTTTCTGTACTAATTTAAAGTAACCCCAATTATCATTTAAAAAATGGAAATAATTTGGTGTGCATTCCCACACAACTTCAGGATAGAAGGATAATGTGTTAGTTGATGTTTCTGTGTGAAACCCTCCAATGAGGCTGGCATCCTCTGAATGATCTGTACAAAACTAAAGGAGAATATAAAAAGTTACGACAAAGATTAAAAGTCACTAGAAGCAGAAAGAGACATTCATTCCCAAATTCATTAGAATGTAATGGCGCACACTTTTTTTGGAGGATGACAAATCGCCTTTAATTTTTGTTATTTTATGTAACAGTTTAAGGCAATAGTTTTTTGAAGTACAGACAAATTGTAATTTACAGAGGTTAATAGACTTCCAGAAAACAATCAAAGCAGACAGAGGAGATATGAGAAAGAAATTGAGATCTGGGATTATACCTAGGGAAGAGTACCAGCTTTTAACATTTCTACTTGCTCAATTTTTTAATTATATGCTTAAACAACCTATAATAAAAGCACAAAAGTAAGAAAATGCTTTGCAGAGCTTACTTGTAATTCTAGGAATTAAATTTTAAAATGTGCATATCTTGATGGTGTCACCTTTACCTGGATCTTAATGAATTCTTGTTCTCAGGAACTTTTGGACACATGCAAATAGAAACTAAAATTTATATCCACTTAGTTCTCTTCTAAATTGAAGAAGAGATGATTTTATAAGGTAGCAATGTGATCTGTAATTATTTACTCTGCCCTGCCAGGGTCAAGTGGTAGAGGATAAAACCCACCATTAGAAAACCGATTAGGAAGAAAACTGTTAGAAGCAAAGTCAACAATGAAATCAGCAACAGACTAATCAATAATATGACTAACATCCTAGATTTCTAGGAGATTGTTAGAAATTAAGAAATTAAAAATCATCGTACTGCATCTCTGATCTGACTGCCCCCATCAACTTGCTTCCCCTTTGCAACAGGCATTAAGCCCAGCCACAGTGACATCCCTTCTCCTTAGGAATACACCTCATGGCTTTTGCATTTGCTGTTAAAATGCCTGGAACTCCCTAAAGTCAGCACTCTACATAAATGTCGCTTGTAAGCATAGTGCTTGCTTGATAATCCTAGATAAAATAGTTCCCTCAGCCCCATGACTGTGCCCACCATCAGTCTTTATTGCCTCACCGGCTTTATTTTTCTTCATAGGGGTCTTCACTAACCAACCCCACAGCATAGGTTTGTTTATTCATTTGTCTTTCTCTTCACTCTAAAATGAAAGATCTGAGAAAGTGGGAATTTTTCATCTTTAGCTTATTGTCATATCCATAGAACCTAAAACAATGCCTGCTCCTGAGAAGCCTCTCAAAAAATATTTGTTAAAAATTGTCCACCTAATCTCATCATTATTATTTTGGTCTGTCTCAGTCTTTGTATTTCCGCAGGACCAAATTTAACATCTTCATGATTATAACAAAGATAGCTCACACTCATTAAGGTCTTGCCATGGGCAAAGCACTGGGTGAAGCACTTTGTAAATTTCACTCCCATGAAGCCTCTGTCTCCATTGTCTAGATAAGAAAACACTGCCAGAGAGAGATGGATTCACTTGCCCAGCATAATTCCAGCTTGTGGAAGACCAAGCCAGCACCTCATTCTAGTTTTGTCTGGTTCTCACCACTTACTTTGCATGCTTTTGTCGCTGCATTGAATTCTAAAGTAAACATATGCAAATTCTGCCATTTCCATGTTTCTTTAAGGCTGCATACTACCCTACAGGTCTAAGTCTACATGGCACTTTTCTGTAATTTGAAAGGAGTATCCTCTAGCCACTGGGCAGCCCAGCCCCAGGAGCAGAAAATACCTCCATGCAAAGGAAAAGTTTCATGGATGAATTTAGAGGTATTATGCTAACTGAAATAAGGCAAACAAAGAAATACAGATGCCAGATGATTTCACTTATATGTGGAATCTTTAAAAAGCAAAACAAATGAACAAACAAAAATAAATACATTCATAAATACAGAGAACAAACTGGTGGTTGCCAGAGGAGTGGGGAGGATACGTGAAATAGGTGAAGGGGATTTTTTTTAAGGATTTTATTTATTTATTTTAGAGAGAGAGCATGAACAGAGGATCAGAGGGAGAGGGAGAAACAGACTCCTGCTGAGCAGGGAGCGGGACGTGGGGCTTGATCCCAGGACCCTGGGGTCATGACCCAAGCCAAAGGCAGAAGCTGAACCACTAAGCCACCCAGGAACCCCAGTGAAGGGGAATAAGAGGTACAGTGTTCCAGTTATAAAGTAAATTATGTCACAGGGATGAAAAATATAGCGTAGAGAATATAGTCAGTAATACTGTAATAATATTTTATATTGCAGACTGTTCCTAGACTTACTGCACCAAACAATGTGTAATGTGTAGAACTGTCAAATACATATACATGTAATGTGTAGAATCATGTCGAATCAGGTGTATAACATACCCCTGAAGCTAATATAACAGTGTATGTTAACTAAACTTTAATTAAGGGAAAAAAAGTTCCTCTTTTTTTTTTTTTAAGGTTTTTATTTATTTATTTGAGAGAGAGATAAAGAGAGAGAACATGAGGGGTGCCTGGGTGGCTCAGTGGGTTAAAGCCTCTGCCTTAGGTTCAGGTCATGATCCCAGGGTTCTGGGATCGAGCCCCACATCGGGCTCTCTGCTCAGCGGGGAGCTGCTTCCTCCTCTCTCTCTGTGTGCCTCTCTGCCTACTTGAGATCTCTGCCTATCAAATAAATAAATAAAATCTTAAAAAAAAAAAAAAAAGAGAGAGCATGAGTGGGGGTGGTGAGAGAGGGAGAAGCAGGCTTCCCACTGAGCAGGGAGCCGGAGTGGGACTTGATTCCAGGACCCTGGCATCAAGACCCGAGCTAAAGGCAGATACTCAACCCACTGAGCCACCCAGGCACCCAAAAGGTTGCTCTTTTCTCCAGGCTGACCTAGCCGCTTTCCAAAAAACATGGCCTGTTAGTGGCATGTGAGTTGGATTTTAGCACCCACCTGCCTCTAGGACTGATGCCTCTTTGTACCTGGCACAGATGCACCACTTCTTTACCATCTTCTACCTTGCCCTCTTGCTTACTCTGCTGCCCTACATCTACCTTTCTGTTTTGTTTTGTGTTGTTTTTTCTTGACCATTCTAAGCATGCCCCCACCTCAGGGCCTGTACATTTGCTGCTCCCTTTGCTTGGAAAATTTCTTTCCCAGATATTCTTATAACTCACTGGGCTCTGTACGAATTCCACTTCTCAAATAAAACTCTGACTGTCCTGTGTAAAAGTAATAAAACATAATTATTTTTTGCCTTATGCTGCTACATTTTTCTTCATATCAAGCACTATTGACTTGATATTATATATTATATTAAGTATGCATTTATTTTATTCTTTTGTGAGAGCCATCCCCAAACTGTTTTATATATGAAGATCCAGTTCTACAATTTGTTTTCCAAACTGAAGTTAACTCATCTATACAGTTGTCTGTGAAGTGATTTGGCCTTCAATTACTGCCAGTACATCATCTGTGTTGTAAGTTAACATCAGTTCTTTACTCAGTAACCTGGGACAGCTGAAATAAAGCAAATAATGGCCTTGTGATCATAAATGTAATATGTTTGACAATAAGATAGATATGTATATATTATAGAATATGCTTATATTAATTTTAATATAATATAGATACACAAAATTTTAAGATGCTAATTAGTTTTGAAACCTCTACTCCTTCAGTCTCTCAACAAAAATATAGAATGAAGAATGAGAAAACAAATGACTAGAACACAGTAAGTGAACAAAAAATATGAATCCTTGACTTTGTTCTCTATAGATTCACATGCCCACCCACACAAGTCATAATATATAGTTACATTTCATTTATCATAGACTATATTTCAAGAAAGTTTGGCTCTTTTGCCTCAGTGATTATAAACTATGATTAAAATAAATAAATGAAAACAGAAATGTCAGTAGACTTACCTTTTTATTTCTTAGTATTTATACTAAAGTAACAAATACTATAATTTTCAGTTAGTCAATTGCTAACATCTTTAATTTATTGCTTCTAGGTTTTTCTAGTGAGAATACAAAACTAGGTCATTTGGAATCTCATGAAATCAATTTTTTATTTCTTATAGTGGAAGACTTCAATTTAGTTCAAAATAACTTAAAAGCTAGAAAAATATCTGACATAATTTTCTGCACAGCATATATTTGTGTACAGTATACTTAAAAAGATAAAAACTCAACATTTTTCACATTGTTATAACTATGACAAATGTGATCAGAATTCTTTTTTTTTTAGATATAATGTAGCCATTTCTAGGGTTTTAAATTATGGAAAAATGTGCGGAATTAAAAATATTTGAGAAAATTTCTAGAAAAATAGCAAGTATTCTTCAAGAGCTCAAAAATGTTTTGCAGCTGGTGATGGACATTTAAATGATATTATTTATCACATATTTCCTGTAATCAAAATCATTTTGATTAGATGATTCTGAAATAAATGCCAATTAGTCAATACTTCTGTGATCTTTTAATTATTTAGAACTAAAATGAGTTTATGACCTCTGGTGCATCTAGTATAGACTTTGTAATTTTCTGTACTTTTTCTGTAATTCTAATGCATTGCAATCTGCAAACATGAATTATAAAGAGATACTTGGGGGGAAAGAAAAGAGATAAGTGGAAAGAAACAAGATTCATGGTAGAATATAATTACCAAATCTTCATTTACCTCTTAGATTAAAATTTATTCTCCTACCTTCAGTTATTACACCAAATCTCTATGAAAATTTTCCCTTTGCACATGAAGTAGATATCCATATTACAGTATTGCTCATGTCATGAATAGTAAAACCAAACTTAGAAATTCTGTCTTGGTAGACAAGAGTTGAACTCTATTAGAGCAAATATTGTACAGGAGCTGAGACAAACGCCTACAGATTAAAATAGAAGGTCTTGGACTCTGTACTGCACATATAAGTCAAACCAGATATTTATCTCTTCTTTAGCAAGAATAATACAACTCTTTGTTTCTGAATGAAAAGGTAAATTAGAACTGCATTCCATTCCTGCAGCCAGCCAGTAAATAAAACTCTTATTTTATGACTGAGGGTTATAAATGTGTTATACTGTATATTATATCTATTAATTCTGTTATATATATGTTATAAATATTATATATTTACATATATGCATTATATAGTTACTATATGTTAAATTTCTAGAACATAAGATACTCAAACACACAGTGGTTTAAATAGGACAGATATTCTTATTCACATGGTAGTCCAGATGTGCAGAGCTGTCCGAGTAGCTGAGTTCCACAAGGTTATGCAGGGACACAGCCCCTCTATCTTGTGGCTCCACCATCATCATGGACATTGTCTTTGCTCACAAAGTAGAAACCGACCACTCCACATTTCCATTCTATCCTATGGGAAGGGAGAAAAAAATGTCCAGGAGAAGACCTTCATCTCCTTTAAGCAGATTCACTAGGAGTTGTAGGCATCACTTACATACACACATACTAAGTGCTGTCACAAGTCTCACGTAGTTGCAAAGCAGACTGGGAAATATCTGTAGCTGGGTTACCATGTGTCTGCTACAACTTGAACAATTCTGTTATTAAATAGAGAATGTAGACTTCTCATCTATCTACTATATAAAAAAATAGTATGTATAAACATGTTCATATATACACACATATATTCTATATATGGAATAATTGAGCGTATATATACAGATATGTGTATACATATGTATATGTGTGTGTACAGGTATATGTGTACATATGTTTGTATGTGTACAGGTATGTGTATACATACACGTGTGTGTGTGTATATATATTCCAAATCAAATTCAAGAGTTAACCCGTGAAATGCAATAAAAGCTTCAAGTACTTAGAAAAATATAACCAGCTTTGGGTAAAAAGCCATAAATTCTATACTAAATGCAGAAAGTATGGGTTTCATTATAAAAACATGTCTTAAAACCCAGGTAAGAAAAGAAAGGTTGAGAGCTAGAACATAAAATCTGTGAGGGGCCAAACATGTTCTATACCATTTATTCGTGTTGCCTTTCATTGAGCAGCATGTCAAAGGGGAAAGAGCTTTGAATTTTTTTTTTTATTTGAAGCATGTAACACCAACACTGGGATTTTGTGAGGGTTGATTAGAACTTATCTTCAAGATACATGAAAAAAAAATATGTATATATATATACACACATAAAATGTGTATTTATCCAACGCAATGCCTGTCATACATGAGGTATCTTATAAATGATAAAGACTATCACATATGTTACTGTAGACAAGCATTTATTTAAGAATTGCATTACCAGTCATTGGTATTTAGTGAGGAAGCACAGACAAACTAAGCATCTCGGTGCTCAAAGAGAACTCAGATAATTTAGGGATACTACAACTTTAAGGATAAAGCTAATCAGGAAGATAAATAGTTTTAATAAAATGTCATAAAAATTGCAATAAATTTAGCCTCATGATACCATGTGGTACCATGTGGTCTCGAAGGAAAGTTTCCCATTCATAAAAATTGTGTTTGTGGTGGGGAGGGGGGTTGGGGGGTATGTGTAAATTCCACCAGCTCTATCAGTACCATACATTTAAAATACTTATTTGAAGTTTTTTTATTTTTACATTTATACTGGGAAAGTAAAAGTACTAATATGAGTGGTAATATAATTGAATCAGATGTTAAAAGTATCAAGCAAATGGTCAAGATCACTAAACTTTAGCATTAATCAAATACTCATTGTGCCATATTAGTTCACTCTGTACTAACTACAAAAGAAAGTAACAAATTAAAAATGTATATTAAGGGGCGCCTGAGTGACTCAGTCAGTTAAGTGTCTGACTTTTGATTTCAGTTCAGGTCATAACCTCATGGTTGTGAGATTGAGGTCCACATCAGGCTCTGCACTGAGCATAGAGCCTGCTTAAGATTCTCTCTCTCTCCTTCCACCCATCCACCATACACACACACACAAACACACGCACACATATACACACATACATATATATGTATATGTATATATATACTAAATACTGGATATACAGCATTAAAAATAATAGCTAAAACATGAGTTCTCACAGTGAAGAACAATCAGATGTGGTCCCAAAATGGAAGGGTCGTAATGGAGAAAATAGAGAAAAGGTGAATTTATAGAAATTAGCATTAAAATATTCCTATTTTACAAAGTAAAAAGAAAGAAGTTCAGTTTCATAGAAATTTAATAGAAATACAGCATATGACCAATGCTGTATATCAAGAAGTGGAATTCAACATTTCCTGCCCAGCAGAACACACTGCTCTTCAATCAGCATCAAAATCACCTCCTCTATCTCCTGCAAAAGTTCCTTCTAAATTCCTTTCAAAATCATCATCAGTAAATCTTGCTGCCATATATTAAAATAGTTTCTTCTGTCTACTAAGAAAGCTAAAAGAAGTAAATTTAGCTCTAAGAAAGTTTTCAAGAAAGCTAAAAAAAAACTATACCTTTTGGTCTAAACCACAGGGTAACAAGTTTTTTGTGTGTGTGCGTGTGTGTTTTTTAAGATTTTTATTTATTTATTTGACAGAAATCACAAGTAGACAGAGAGAGGAGGAAGCAGTCTCCCTGCTGAGCAGAGAGCCCGATGCGGGGCTCGATCCCAGAACCCTGGGATCATGACCTGAGCCGAAGACAGAGGCTTTAACCCACTGAGCCACCCAGGCACCCCAACAAGTTATTTTTGACAGTAATTCTCATTGTGTATATTCAACTCTTAGTCTAACCTATTGTATTAAAATTATTTAATACTCAGTACTAACTACCCTGATCACAATAACTAGGTATTTTACTGTATATTTTAGTTATTGGGAAATGGAATTGACTTTACTTTTCAATTCTTGTATATTTTACTTTTATTGATACTTCTTACATTAAAGAAGTAAGTATTTCTTATCAATGTACATAAGTATATCCATGTTTTCAGTAGTTATTGAGCTCTAGGGGCACCAGCATTAGATACTAGCTAGCATTAGACCCTAGGGTAAAGGGATGAATCTTATAGACATAGTTTCAGCTTTCAAAGAATTAAGAGTGCTGGTTTGAGATAATCAAGAAACAGAGAACTTAGAATAAGAAGAATTGACATCTACATGGCTGAAAAGTCCAGCTCCAGGCCAAAATCTTATGTGTGATCTTTCAGGCCTAACCATAGACAGTTACCCTGCAGGCTCCCTGGGGATAAGCTGCCCTCTGGACACCAGACTTGGTACAGAGACACTGCCTTGCAGTCTCTACATGGAGTTGTAGTCAAGGATTCAGGCTCTGTGTATATCTGCATTCCTAGCCGAGGAGCCTCCATTCCATGGCCTGCTCATTGAGGTACTTACAGCCAACTCTTTTAGATGTCTCTACTGAGATCACCTTATATGGGGGCCTTAAAGACACTTTTCTTCACTGATTCCATCTTCAGTACTTCCCTTCCCTCTTTCCCTGCTCCCTCCTTGGTGAGATGACCCTCTCCTGCTCCTCCTTCTGTTCTGGTACTTCTTCTCCATCTGACACTGTTCTGTGTGAGAAAACAAAGAGGCACTGCCATTTTTAGTCTCTTGAGAGAAAATGGAACAAAGGGAAACTGCCATTTTTAGTCTCTTTCTTATAGTGTCACAGTTTTGATTGTTACTTTCATTTTGGCTATCTTAGCCAACCACCCAAACACCTGGCAACTGAGCTCTCTTCAGCTCAACTCTTGACAGCTTGATGCTTTGTTGGCTACAGACCCTTTACATGAGTTAAGGAATCTCATCTTTACAACCACAACAGAGAATTAAATTAGGCACAGCAAAGTTAAGTGGCTCCCTGGAGATCACCCAGCCCAGCTGACAAAGGTGTGAGCTAGGGTAGAATTTCAGGCAAGCTCCAGGGCCAACACACTAAATGGTTAGCTATAATGTACAGCCATTCAGGAGAGTGATGGGGGCCATGAAGAAAATATAATAAGAAGCAAGGAACATTACAGAGAGTAGCCAAAGGAAGCGCTCTCTGAGTATGTGACTTTTGCCTAACATGTGAATAACATGAACAGACTCAGGCTAAAAAGATAGGGAGAAGAATGTTCCAGGCTGAGGGAAGTACAAAAGGACTTAAAGCCAGAAGAGTCCTGGTGTGCTCCAGATTCTGAAGGGAGGCAGGTATGGCTGGAGCCTGGGTGCAGCAGTTGGGGTTGGAGACAAGTTGGGAGGGATAGAGGACCCTGACGGTCATAGTAAAGGCTTTGATTTTATTCTAAGCGTAGTGGGAAGTTGGTGAGTTTAAACAAAGTGTGCCATGATATGATATCTATTTTTCAAAAAATTGTATTGCCTGCTGTGAGGAAATAGACTGAATAGAGAAAAATTAGAAATCACGACATCAATGCAATTGGATTGCATTGTACATAACTGTATGTATAAGGTGGCAGAATGCAATGTGCAAAGGCAGAAAGCTGAGAAAAAGAATGGGGAATAAAAGGGTGCACAAGTCCTAAGCAATGGCTAAATTACTGAGTGCAATTTGGTGAGTGACAAGTGGACAGGCTGAGAAATTCATTAGTATCCATCTAAAACTTCCCCAGTTCTCTACAAGGAGCCTCGAATACAACCAGTGGAGGCCCACCAATATTTAAAAGGAAAGTAAAAGTTTCTCATTCACCAAATCAAATCTACTCTTAGAAACGGACAGAAAATGAGACTATACGGGCAAAGGGTAGATCATCCTTAAGTTCCCAGAGCCATCCTGCAGGTAACTCCTTATAAATCAGATGTTGTCATCCCTTGTCCAGAACATCTGAAGGTACCCAACACCACAAACTGGCAGGTCTCCTCCACCCAGGTAACCTATTAATGCTGACTTGGCCTGGCAGGATATTACAGGTAGGTGGAGTGTGTCATGTACCCAGCTGCCCTTAAACTGAGAGTCTGGCTCTTCTAAGGTATGCTTTGTACCCTTGTGTCTCTGGACTTTCACATCCATTCCTAATCCCGTCCAAGTTTGTATAGACCCTATGATAAGGTCTCTGTCTTGATTTCCCAATTACATTTGCTTCTTCTACCAGGATAGAAGTCTTGTTGCAAACTCCAGATAGCAAGGAAAAATTCTGGCCCCTGACCTCCCTCTCAGGGGCCTAGATTCTGCAGATAAATATCCCCATTTTATTGGAAGCCCTGATTAAAAAACCACTATGAAATCACAGTGCTATTCCTGACAGCAAGTGTTTATTCACTGTCTGGGTACTCTAGTTATTTTGTGCTGTTCAGCCCGAGGTCAGTCTCCTTAAACAGCCCTATATACCTATGAGCATGCCTACATTCCCTCTCTCCCCATGACCTACCTGTGAGTGCCAGCATTTTAAACAGCCATTCTTCTCCATCCATTACATTAATCTGATAGCTTTGAAGAATAAGGTTCTAAAGAAGGTTAAATCCCTTATCCTTTAACCAAAAAGTCATTCCATTTCCTAGACAGTTTATGACTTTTAGATACCACAGACCTTATTACTGCTGACTGGTTTATGTTGACATACTTTTAAAATGATATCTCCAACTAAATGTAAGAAAAAACATCAGAAAATTCCAGTTGAAGAACATTTTACAAAATACCTGACCACTGCTCTTCAAAGTCATCAAGATCGTTAAAAACAAAGAAAATCTTAGAAACTGCTCACAATCAAGAGGATCCTAAGGAGTCATGACAACTAAATGTAATGTGGTATCCTGGGTGGGATTCTGCAACAGAAGAATGACATTAGGAAAAAACTGAGGAAATGTGAATAATTACCAATATTGGTTCATTAGTGAGATCACATGCATTACACTCATATAAAATATTAATAGAACTAGGCACAGATTTTATAGGAACTCTGTACTAGCTTTGCAATAATTCTGTAAATCTAAACCTGTTTGAAAATTAAAAATTATTGAAAAATAAGCAACAGAATAAGATATATTTGTCAAAATGTATATTGCTTTATTCCAGAAATTATGCTCCTTGTCATAACTTTTCAGGTCTCCTTCATTATTTTTTAATTAAATTCAACTCCCTTATGTAAAGATATGTAAAGATCTTCCTTTTTTCCTGAACACATTGATGAGGTTATTTAAGGTCAGGTTATCTATAAATACTAAGAATGGCTTCATTTGGAGTTGAAAGGAGAAGCTTCTTTTGGAGTTGAAAGAACACTTAAAATCATTTTTAGTTAATTATTTATTCCTGAAGTTTCTGATTCTTCCTTTTGTATATTGATTTGCATGAGCAGAAAAGCAAATCTTGAATGCTTTATAAAGGTTTCATTACGCTTCCTTTCTCTGTCTTCAAAATGCATCTTCTCATTTGACCCATTTTCCATCATCTAAACACTGATAGAAGATAATGCCCTCACATTCAGCAGTAATGAAAATGGTGCATATAGCAGACTTAGGAAAAGTAGAAGCTCCATCACTTAGCAGCTTTTGACCTTGAATAAGCTATGCAAACTAGTTTCCTTCATCTTTAAAACAAAAATAAGACTAGTAACTAATAAATATGATAAATATTAAATGAGAAACTGCATTTAAAATGGCTTAGCATATCAGCAGGGAGCCTGCTTCCCTCCCTCTCTCTCTGCCTGCCTCTCTATCTACTTGTGATCTCTCTCTGTCAAAAAGATTAAAAAAAAAAAATCTTAAAATGGCTTAGCATAGGACCTGCCATTATAAAAAGTCTCAGTAAATAGTAGCTATTATTTTTATGGCTGTGGTCTCCTATGAACCTGTGTGCAATTGGGAAGGCAAACACCTGTGGTGAAGCAAGGGCCAGGTCCAGATCCTCCTAAGACTAGAAGAGCAGTATGAAAAAAACAAACAAAACAAAACAAAAAAACAGAGAAAAGGCTATATATTGGAACGATGAAAAAGTGGTTGAAAGGGTAGAGCATCCTGGTTTTTCCTATACTTTTATAATGTCTCTGCAGTGCACAATGACTATGCCCAGATCATTACCTCTTCCAATGTGTAAAAAGGTCACCAAAGTCATGGTTTTGAATTTAATGGAATTTAATGATTGTTTGAAGACCACCCCAACCTCTGGGGGAGACATAAAGAAGACAGAAAGAAAATGTCGTTATACCCACGCTTTGTTGTGTTACAAACAACACAAAAAAATAGGTATTATATAGTATTACTCAGTAAATAAGTATTTGTTGAATAAATTTATCCTCATGAGGCAGCCAACAGCTGGGGCTTTTTGCTTTTTTATTGAACATTGTATATGTAACAAGCATTTTATATACCTTGTTTACTGTTCACTACAAACCAATGAGATTTGCATTACCTCATTTTAGAGAAAGAAAAACAAGAAATTCTGTAGCATGCCCACTCAACTAGGAAAAGTGATTGGACACCAGGTCTCTAACTTCAGATAAATATTGGAATATTTATTCCTTTTGCAGGCACTAGAGGCACAATAGTGCACCAGATATAACCCCTGCCCTCAAGGAGCAGCCAGTGCAGTAGGGAGTACAGACAGGTGAGTGCAGCGCGGGTTCTGTGGGATTACACAGGCAGAAGTTCTAGCCCAGAGACAAATAGTCTTCATGGATCCCATCACGTAGCAAAGCATGTTTCCCACTTGGTTCAGATGTGGAATTCTTTACAGTGGTGACTGAATCTTATCCTCGAATTAGGCTGCCATCTAATTAGTGGTTGAGTACATCTACCTTAGAGAGAACGTGGGCTATACCTAAGCATTTCCTAATGCCAGGTCAGGTATGCTGTGACTTGGTTTTCTCATCTATGAAGGAGGGATGCTAATAATCACACTACCTCATAGGAAGGTATCTTTAGGAATTCCTACTTGGAATAGTACCCATCATTTAAGTACCCAAATATAAATATGTGTTTGACTCCTTACTCCTCACACGGTTAATGTTTTTAAAGTCAGTGTAGAGGTTGTGGAAGCTTTTGATATATTTTAGACCCTCTGTAAATAAATTCAGACCTAATGGGATAAAAACCCAATATGGCATAAAGGGATTCAAAACATCAAACACATACATGCATTCTCACTTCTATCAGAGCCAGCAGGTGGCTCTGAATATTTGACAAGTGTCAAAGGTATATACGTGGCAGGATTTTATCATGATGTTGTCAACCAATCTTATTTTGATTTCTTTTTTTTTTTTTTTAGATCTTTATCTATATTTCTTTTACTTCTTCTGCCTCAACCAACACCATCTTACCTTCTCCTCAACTTATATAATTATCTAGAAAATTATCTGTCTGCTGGGCAGGGAGTGGACTGGGTCATAGTTGTTGATCTCCACTGAGCTGGATCATTGTCTTGGGTGCATACAAAAAGATCCAGACCTGCTAATTGTCTCTTGACTTCTCCATGAAATAGATCCTTTTATTCTTTCGTGATATGCATTACAATAGAAGGGATTAGGTGAAATGAAACATACTGTGGGAAATAGTATTGAGATAAAACACATCTGAATTTTGTAGTTTCATTAGAACAGCAAGTGACAGAGATTCTGAGACATGACTTATTGACAAGATTACTTATAAATTACTTACGAGATTAATTACAAACCACTTACAAAATTAATTCCAAAATCTCCTTATTCTAATACCTTCCCTGAGAAGAAACTAGAAAACATGTTCACACCATCGCTGTGATAACAATTCAGAATTTTCTGAAATGAACCTAGAAGTGATTACAATAGCAGAAATGAATAAATAATATTTTAAAAGAAAAAAAATGCTTTCTTTTTCTAACATGACCCAAACTCTAATTTCATGTCTGAAGCTCATAAAACTAATCATAATGAATTCATTTAGCATGATTATGGGGTACAGTACAGCTCTTCAGATGGAATTTTGTTCTATTGTAATTCTGTTCCAGAGCACTGTATCATTAAGCTGAAATATTAATGATATTTTTATTATAACTGTCAAGAAAATTATGGACAGGATTCCAAAAACATAAAAGCTTGGAATTGTTTTAGAAACCTACATTTTTTTTAAAACTGTACTGTTCAAAGACATTCAGCTTCTTAAGAAAATAGTGTATAACAGTTCTCATTTATCATAGGTATTTATTATTCCAAAATTACATAAATACTCAGCTTCACCAAAGAGTAGCAGTAAAATAATTTATATGAAAGATTAATTAGAATAGAGTATTTCCCTTTAGAATAGTTCTAAAGGAACTCGGTGTGTTCATGTTCATTTTAGTTAGAATTTTCACTTCTTTAAAAAAAGCAATACTCTTTTCACAACTATATCTGCCCTGAGAAAAAAGATACTTTCAAATCACAGTTCTTTGGGGGATATTAAAGTAGTGTTTTTGGCTCCCAAAATGACTATGTGTAACCTAAACCACGAAAATGTGTCTTGTTTTAAATTCCCATGGACAAAATTAGTATGAGTCCTGAACCACTGTTTCCTGTGGAAAATACTAGCCCACTGCTGGGAATACATTTTCCCCTAAAAACTTGCTGTTATTGTAGAACAGTTTTGACAACAGTACTGCTAGTAGTAAAGGATTTGGGGGTTTCATTTTTTTTTTTATTATGTGCCACTACAAAGCTCAGTAAACTCTTATCACCTTAGATTTGAATAAAATTTATTCAAGAATACATTTCAATAAGAACAGACTAAAGAGAGTTTGTGGCAAATATTTCTAGCTTTCTTTTTTTATTTCTTTTGTTTTTCCTTCTAACAGTAAAACTGCTAGGTTAATACAGTTAGGTAGGTTCAGGAGGTAGGCCTTTATAATTGAAGAAGCTTTTCTCTGGGAAAGAAAGTAAACATAGAACTTAGAGAAAAAACGTACTTGTCAATAAAGTCAAACTTGGTTAACTTAAATATTCTCTATTTATCCTGGGTTCTTTTATCTGATATAGCACAAAAATTATATAGTTGGAATCAGTAATATATAGTTGGAATATAGTTGGAATCTGTAAGAGAAAAATTAAGTACCTTAGTTGGCATAAAATTATTTTATTTAATTTCACATACTGCATTCATTTAGGACTTTGATCATAATATTTTTCACTCCATTTTCAAACACATATCAAATTGTCTTGGTTCCCATTTCCAAGATATGGAAAACCCAAAAGGTGGTTGGTGACAGCCTTCCGGTTGCCCAAGGTTGTAGAAAAGAGGAAAAAGTACAAAATAACAAATCCTAAAGTTAAAAAAAAAGAAAAAGAAAAGACCAGTGGATGATCCAATTATTGTTGACCTTCTTAGTTCATAAGAATATCAATCTTCTATTTGAATTGTAAAATCTGGTGTCAGAATATTGTCAAAAGTTTTACTCAGTATCTCAGTTGGAGAATACATGCAGTGATATCCTGAGATGGTTGAATAAGTTTCTATATTACTTGACCCTATTAAAGGTAACACTTCAAGTCCTAGACAAAATAGTTTTTAAAATATGACCTAGAAGCACTATAGAGGGGTACAAAACAGACAGAATCTGGAGGGAAATTGAAATTTGAAAGAATGGATCACAAGAAGTAAGTTGCCTGTTTTCATGGTATTTAGCATTGAAATACTGTTGGAAAACCTTGCAGTCTTTCTTGCCTGAAGGTTCAGAGGATAGAGTGCGGGGCAAAAAGAAATCTTAGAAATTGAGGAGGAAATCCCAGAAAGGAGAGCTCTAAAGAGGTGGTTTCAAATTCTGTTTATAAATTTACCCAATTACCTGACTACTCAATGAACTATGCATGCACAAGACAGATTGAAAGCAGTCTAACTAAAGTTTTGTTTTTAAAGAACTGATATTTGAGTTTTCATCTACAAAATAAAGTTTGTAGTTTGGGACCTAACAAGTTAATTGCCCACTAAGACAAAAACCTCAATATTATGTGGAAGAATATATAACACAATCCAAAGTCCCCATAAAAGTCACAATATCTATGCATAATCTAAAATTATTTAACATTAGATTATTTAGGGGAGTATAATCCATTCTCAAAAAGAAAGATAATCCTGAGATGATCCACATTTTGGAATTATCAAGCAAGGTATCAAACAGCCTTATCACTATGTTCAATGAAGTAAAGAAAATATGCTTGTAATGAAACAATCTCTGCAGAGATAAAGAAAAAATATATATTAAAAGTGGAAATTGTAGAACTTGAAAAACAATATCTGAAATAAAATATTAACTGGATTGAATTAGTAACAGAATGAGGATGACAGAAGAAAGAGTTAGTGAATGTGAAGATATGTTAATAGAAAATATTCAACCCAAAGAGTACAGAGAGAAACAAAGAAAATTAGAGAATTCAGTGATTGTGAGATATTAACTTATGATCTAATACATGTGTAATTGAAATCACAGAAGTAAAAGAATGTGACAGAACAAATATTTGAAGAACAACTAAAATTTTTCCAAAGTGGGGGAGAAACAGATTTACAGATTAAGAAATTCGACAAATCACAATCAGGGAAAAATACAAAGATAACTATGCCCCAGCATAAGATTATCAACCTGCTGAAAACTAAAGGCAAGGAGAATATCTTGAAAGTCACCAGAGAAAAATAACACTCTAGATGCAGAGAAATAACTATTTGAAAACTTCCTGACTTCTTATAAAAAGCTAAGGAAGCCAGAAGAAAGTGAAATAAATATCTTTAAAGTGACAAATGGGAAAATAATGGCAATCCAAAATTCCTTATTACGTGATAATATTCTTTAAGAATAGTGGTTAAACAAAGACATTTTCATATGAATGTAAGCACACACACTCAACACACGCACACACAGAATGACAATGACCAGCAAAGTTGTGCTATAGAAAATGTTAAAAATTCCATGCTTGAAAGAAAATGATGGACATTTGGAACATCAGGAAGGAATGAAGAACATCAGAAGTGCTAAATGTCTGCAAAATAGAAAAGAATATTTTTCTTTTAACTTCTTTAACATACATGGAGCTATTTAAAGTGTTTTGTGTATTATTTTGTGTATTATTTTTGTGTATTAAAATTATTTTGTGTATTAAATAATGCATGCAGGACAACTATAACATAAACAAGGGTAGGAGAAAATGGTCCCTTAAAACTACAAATTTTCAGTGTGCATGGTGGCTAAATTGGTTTAGCATCTGCTTTCAGCTCAGGTCATAATCCCAGCATCCTGGGATTGAGCCTCCCTTGTCTGGAATCCCTGCTCAGCAGGGAGTCTGTTTCTCCCTCTTTCTCTGCCCCACCCCCTGCTTGTGCTTGCTCACTTTCTCTCTGTCTCTCTCAAACAAAAATAAATTAAAAATCTTTTAAAAAGACTGCTATTTTCTACATTTCTTCCCAAAGCATTACAATTACTAACTCTAAGTAGATTATAAAAACTTTATATGTTACAACCCTTAGAGCAACCACTAAAACAAATAAATAGTTATGCCTAAATAAAACAATAGATGTATTAAAATGGTCATTTTATGTATTCTTAGATGTACTAAAAAGATTATTAATCTTCTCAAAGAACCAAATACTTACTTTTTTGTACTCTAACATACACTTGTTTTTATTTCATCAGTTTATACTTTTATCTTCATTATTTTCTGTCTTCTGTTTGAGGGGGGCAGTTGTTGTTGTTAGTCTGGTCTTTAGTTTTAATTTTTGTGAGGAGGGCAGTTGTTTTTCTGTTCTTTTCCTGACTCCTTGAGATGAAGGCTTAATTTATTTTGGTCTATCAGTTTTCCTCTGCATGTCCTAATGTCATATTTTTATTTTATTCAGCTCAAAATATTTCAGTGTGATTTTTTTCTTTGCCCAGTGGGTTATTTAAAAGTGTACTGCTTCATTTTCAAATCTTCCACTGTTGTTAGAGTACATACTTTGTTTTATTTTAAGGCTTCAAAAAATTGTTGAAATTTACATTTTATTTTTCAGCCTTTTTTTTAATATTAAATTCAGCAAAGTCAAAAGTTAAATAGTGTTTTAGTCCCTATGCCACAATATAAAGATCTTAGGATATTATAAAGCTGATCAACTCCCTGTATGTTCACATGATATTCTTTTCATTATTTTAGTTTTCATTTTTACCCTACAAACTAGATATTATTCATGTTTTATATAGCAATGTTAAGGTTACATATCTATTGGCCATTTTTTTGCTATTATTTATTCTTACATTTCTGGCCATCATTCTGAGCACGGCTTTCCTTCTCTCTGAATTTATATTCTTTAAAATTCCTTTAGCTCAAGTAACTGGTAGTGAAGCCTCTTGGTTTCATTCGTCTACGGGTTTAATATCTGCACTGCTTTGGAGCAAATATTTCTTACACAGAACAAATGAGGTACTAACCATAAATGATAAGATTGGTAAATCTGATATCAGCATAAATGGAAACCTTATCAAAAGTTTATCAGAAGATATCACTGAATAAAAACATGGACAACAGAATGTGTGAGAAAACTTTGCAAAGGGTTTTCCAACTAGTGAAACCCAAACTAAAATGTTTACCTGTAAGGGCAGGGGAGGGTAAAGGCGAGTAATCAGAATAGAAGGAAGACTTCTCTTACTATACCTTGCTGTGTGTAATTCAGCTTTGGAATGGTAAAAATGTTGACATCTTCCAAAAATAATATAAATGATAAAGAAAAAAGCAAACCCTGAAAACTGAAGACAAATGGAAATAAATGAACTTAGCCATCTAAGTTCTAAATGAACTAAGCCATCTAAGGGAGAATTATTTTACATGTCTTGGGAATGCAGTTTCTTGACTGCAGGTCCTTGAGAGAATCAGTTCTATGGACAAGTAGACCTATAAAGAAATATTAAACTTTTACTAGTTTTGATAGAATTTTATATGTAGTGGGGTAAAAGTAATAAATAATTATGCTCATGTTAAGAATGTTGTTAAGAACAAAGATTTTCAGAATATTGGAAACAATCTAAATGTCTATCAGTAGTAGGTGGACAGTTTATTTATAATCAATAACAATAACAAACACAATTTGCTTATAACCAGTTAATTATAAGTACACATAAAACATAGATTAATCTTAGAAATAATATATTGAATGAATAAAAATCTCAAGTCTCAAAAGATGTGTATAGTAAAATACCATTTTTATAGAAGTTGAAAACAAAACCAAAACCATGTAGTCAGGCTCTGAGATGGCCTCCGGTGATCTTTAGCTCCTGGTATTCATGTCCCATGTAATCCTGTTCCCTGAGTGGGGGATGAATTCATTGACCTGCATTTAGTATATAGAATGCAGTTGAGGTGATAGGTTTTCAGTCCTGAGACTAAGTTACCCAAAGACTGTGGCTTCTGTCTTAGGTGCTCTCATTTTCTTACCACTTGCTCTTATGGGTTGAATTGTGTTCCCTGCAAAAAATTTAAATCCCAACCCCCAGTGTCTCAAAAGGTAACTTTATTTGGAAATAGGGTCATTGCAGATATAACCAGTTAAGATGAAATCCAACTGAAGTAAGGAGGGCCCCTCATCCAATAGGGCTGGCGTCCTTATGAAAAGATGCTCATGTGAAGACAGAGCCACACAGAGAGCATGACATATGAGGACTAAGGCAGAGATAAGGAGTGATGCCCCTGGAAGCCAAGGAACCCCAGAGATTGCCAGCAACCACCAGAAGCCAGGAAAAAGGCAAAAAAGAGTCCTCTTTAGATTTTTTTTTTTTAAGATTTACTTATTTATTTGAGAGAGAGAAGGAGAGAGAGACAGTGAGCATGGAGGGGGAGGGGCAGAGGAAGAGGGAGAGAGAGAATCTTCAAGCTGAGTACGGAGCCCAACATGGGACTTGATCCCAGGACCCGTGAGATCATGACCTGAGCCAAAACCAAGAGTTGGAAGCTTAACCCACTGAGCCAACCAGGTGCCCTTTCTCTTTAGGTTTTAAATGAAGCATGGCCCTGCCAACACCTTGATATTGGATGTCTAGCTTTCAGAACTATGAGAGAATACATTTCTGTTGTTGTAAGCCACCAGCTTATGGTATTTTATTACAGCAGTTCTAGGAAACAAATGCACTTGTTCTGACTCCGGACCCACAGATATGGAGATCATAGAGGATTGCTATTCTAAGCTACTGAGTTTTAGAGTAACTAGTTATACAACAACAGATAACTAGTACACATGTTGCTTTGGACTATGTAAATTTGTGACAGTTCTCAGAAGATCAGACTTGGGAATGAGTGGACCCAGGCAGTTCTGGGAGACAAGTAGCAGAAAAACACATAAAATGTCACATGGCAAGAATAGTTGGCCCTCTACATCACCACAGAGATAAGAGTATGTTACATACGTTTCTGACCCCTGTGTTCCTTGCTCTACATTCATTCACAATCCTAGAAGCAAGCTCCGAGTCTGGCAGGGTTTAATCGTTTGGTGTTATCAGGGAATTAGAGAAAAATCTTGGCCTTTGGATTTCCAAGGGGATGGAGTGGGTTGTTTCTAGGTTTCCTATTCCACAGAAGCTATTCAGATTGAGAATGAGGGTGTTACCCCCCAAAAAACTGAGGTATATGGGGATGGGGCCAAAGATTCCAGGGACCCTTCATTCAACATCTAAATGTGTCCTTTAAAGTAGGTGTTTGAAGAAATAACAAAAATGGCATGGTATCATAATAGAGCAAGAAATCACAACTGTCAAAATAAAACAAGGGAGTAGCTCTCTGTGAACTGGCAACCCACGTGAGATGGGCCTACACTGAATTCTTCCTCAAATTCCTTTCATTGGAATTCTAGGTGTGGCCTTCAGCAATTGAAGTCTCAGGGAAGAAGGATGGCAAAAGCACAGCTTATTTCAAACCACCTTTTGCAGTCTTTTAAAAAAAAATAGTCTTAAAATGTTTTGCTCTGGCTACTAGAAAAGTTTATTGCGTCCCACTTTTAGTCACACCTATACACACACATACATGCACACAGAGGCAGAACTGATTGCACAGACAGCACTAAGCAAAAAAAGTAATCAGATTGGTAACACACCACTCCCATCTTAATAAACAGTGAACTCAAGCACATTATAAATCACTTGTTTTCATTCTATTTTGCAGAGAAAAGATAATACATGTTAGGATCATGTTCACCTCATTACAGGAGGGTGAATCTTTTCCTGTCTTTAATAATTACCACTTTAGGGGCGCCTGGGTGGCTCAGTGGGTTAAAGCCTCTGCCTTCGGCTCAGGTCATGATCCCAGGGTCCTGGGATCAAGCCCCGAATCGGGCTCTCTGCTCCACGGGGAGCCTGCTTCCTTGCTTCCTCCTCTCTCTCTGCCTGCCTCTCTGCCTAGTTGTGATTTCTCTCTGTCAAATCAATAAAATGTTTAAAAAAAAAATTACCACTTTAAAGTTTGTGTTTTTCCCCCAAGTTTGTGTGTCTGTGTACATGCAACTATATGCTTTTTATAAGAATCAAGAGCTAAGTAATTAAGCAGCTAAATACAAGAATGTTAAGCCATTCTCGTACAACTTACTACAGCTACTTTTCTGAAGTGAAATCATATTAATGTACCAGAAGCCGCGTGCTTATACATTCCTGATGCATCACAGAAAATGGCATTCTAAGGAAGCTCCACACACCCCACATTGGTATGTTCCAGAGGCAGCTGCTGCCTTGCAGTTCCATAACTGCCTGATGCTCATACCCTAAGCCAGTTTCTCAAGGCTTCTTTGCTTGCCTGTCAGCTGCCCACCTGCGGGAACCAAGGAACCGGCTGCACCCAGCAGCCCTCCCCACCCCTGGGCGGCACAAGTGGATTTGTCAGCCCTGTGAGTGCAGCATTCCAGTGTCCTCTGCGGCAGCCTGTGCACACCCACTGTTCTCACTGAGCGCTCTCCTCCAGATCTTCCATCCCCTAAAGGCTACCGTGGTTTATCCGGTCATTACCAAGGTACTCAGGGAATGAACACAGCCTTCTGGAAAGGCAGACAGCTAGCTGAATGAATACACCCCAGAGAACTGCTTTTTGTAAGTGATGTAGACAAGATCCAAAGCCTGCATATATAGCTGAGAAGGGGTATTAGTGCGGACCCTTCATTTGTTGGCCCTCTCCTGTTTATTCTGCACCATTGAAATATAAAAGTGCTTACTGCCTTCTATATTTTAGGGGTTTATCATCTGTAAGATGTTTCGAGAAGAAATTCCAAAACCCTACAGAGCAATCCAAAGCAGCAAATTCATGGGGAAAATAGGTTCAAGGAACAGACTTACTTCAGGGGTAGAAACCTCACTTCAGTCTTTTAAACCTTTAGAAACTGGGTCAATAACTACTCAGCTGAGCACAGAACCAGTTGTATCTTTGAAGCAGCTGGAGTAATAACTGTTTTTTTTTTTCCCTAGTCTCAAATATAATAATCTCTTTAATATCAGTATAAACCAAGCAGACAGAAAAGTATTCCTTTCATGCTCCCCCACACCTGTTGGTCCTAGTAACTTACTGTCTCAGTTATAGAATCACCATCCCTTTAGTCATCCCAAATGGGAAATCACAATTCTAGAAAGTCAGCAAGAAAAAATATTCTACATCTCCCCATCAAAGTGGTCATCAAGTTTTGTCAATTCTGTATTCTTTGGGTTCTTCCCTCTCTCTCTCTTCCTGTCACTGTCAGGGCTTTCATTCAGTCCCTTCTCATGTTTCATGGATTGTAATAATACCTTCACTGCAAAATAAAAAGAAGGATCACCTTGCCACCAGACTCTGCTCTCTATAATTCATCCTCCACACTGCTTTCGGTTACTTCATCTAAAACACAGAAGCAAATCTGTCACTCCCATCGTGATACTCTTTTGTTTTTTTTTATTTCTTTTTTTAAATTTAAATTCAGTTAGCCAACATATAGTACATCATTAGCTTCAGATGTAGTTCTCAATAATTCCTCAGTTGCGTATCATATCACGTACCCTCCTTAATGCCCATCACCCAATTACTCTAACCCCTCCAGCAACCTTCAGTTTGTTTCTTATAGTTAAGAGTCTCTTGTAATTTGTCTCTCTCTCTGATTTCTTCCCATTCCATTTCCCCCCTTCTCCTATGATTCTCTGTGCTGTTTCTTATATTCCACATATGAGTGAAACCATATGATAATTGTCTTTTCTCTGACTGACTTATTTCACTCGCAAAAATCCTTCCACTTTCATCCATGTCGATG
The DNA here is from genome assembly GCF_922984935.1 of Meles meles. Classification (NCBI taxonomy): domain Eukaryota; kingdom Metazoa; phylum Chordata; class Mammalia; order Carnivora; family Mustelidae; genus Meles; species Meles meles. Next base: position 29,849,381 of record NC_060072.1, read on the forward strand.
TAAATGGTAAGTGTTCATCTTTTCTGATGGCTGAGTAATATTCCATTGTACTTATATACCACATCTTCTTTATCCATTCTTCTGTCAATGGATATCTCAGCTCTTTCCATAGTTTGACTATTGGGGACATTGCTGCTATAAATATTGGGATGCAGGTGCCCCTTTGGATCACTACAATTGTATCATTGTATCTATTAAATACCTACTAGTGCAATTGCTGGATGATAGGGTAGCTCTATTTTTAACTTCTTGAGGAACCTCCATACTGTTTTCCAGAGTGGCTGTACCAGTTTGGATTCCCACCAAAAGTGTAAAAGGGTTCTCCTTTCTCCACATCCTCACTAACATTTGTTGTTTCTCATGCTGTTAATTTCAGCCATTCTGACCTGTATGAGGTGGTATCTCAATGTGCTTTTGATTTGTGTTTCACTCATGCCAAGTGTGTTTCATGTGTCTGTTAGCCATTTGTATGTCCTCTTTGCAGAAATGTCGTTCATGTCTTCTGCCCATTTCTTGATAGGATTATTTGTTTTTTGGGTGTTGAGTTAAGTTCTTTTTATTTTTAAGATTTTATTTATTTGATAGGCAGAGATCTCAAGTAGGCAGCGAGTCACACAGAAAGAGAGAGGAGGAAGCAGGCTCCCCGGTGAGCAGAGAGCCCGATGCGGGGCTCAATCCCAGGGCCCTGAGATCAGGACCTGAGCCAAAGGCAGAAGCTTTAACCCACTGAGACACCCAGGCGCCCCAAGTTTGTTAAGTTCTTTATAGATCTTGGATACTAACCCTTTATTGATATGCCATTTTCAAGTATCTTCTCCCATTCCGTAGGTTGCCTTTTAGTTTTGTTGACTATTTTCTTTGCTGTGCAGAAGCTAACAAACAGTTCAGAATATACCCAGGACCAAGTGGATCACCCCATTTTGTCCACCCAGCTTGATATTCATACTATGGCATTCACACTTCTTCATCCTCTAGCCCCAGGCTACCAGGCCAGTAACCTCTCCTGCTCTTCTGTCCACCAGCTGTACTTCACTAGGACTCTTCTCTTCGCTCTTTCCTGAATATGCTGCATGTTCTGAAGCCTGTTTTTGCCTTGCATCAGGAAGGGTCCCATGAAGAAAAAGAAATTTGAACAGGGAGTTTAAAAGTTTAACATGAAGAATTATTGAAGACAGCAGGAGATTGGGATGATGAAGGATTAGCTAGAAAGTAGTAAAGTGAATTCAAATGAATATAGGAATAGCAGCATAAAGAGCAGTCATCCTCTCCAGGGCTGAGACAGAGCATACAAGTGAGGTCCACCTCTCCTTGAGGCTGAGATCCAGACCTCATTAGGGAGGACATAACCATGGCTCACTGATGGCAGAGAAGACACCATAACACTACATTGGAACAATCCCAGTTGGAACTGTTGAAAATTCACTCTCTGGAACTTACTAGGAAAGCTATTCATGGGGAGATGTCTCATTAGAGGCACTTTGCTCTGCAATGATCTAAGGGGGTTCCTGGGGGCAGCTACTGGCCACTGAGTGTTGCTGGCTTCTGGGTGTTGCTAGCTGCCCTGCACTGCAGGAGCCAAAAGCTGGGAAAGTCAATTGCACTTATTCAGAAAACACCCTGGAACTAGGAAGCAAAACGCTCTCCTCTTGCAGTTTCTCTCCAGCACCCACAAATGACAAAGCTTAACATCCTTCTAGCTGGCAAAGAAAAATTACAAAAGAGACTGTCTCCATTGGTGTAGACAATGAAGGGTGAGCAGGCAATGAAGGGCGAGTTTAGATCCAGAGGGTGTGACTTGATCAATGGCACATGCCCACATCTTTTTCTCAACGTGGAAAGCCCCTCTCTTATGGTCTGGTTCAAATGTTGCCTCCTCTCTAAAGCCTTTCACATCACACATCCTGAGCCCAAGCAAAATAAAACAATTCTTTGGAATGTTCTCCGTATCATTATAAAAATCTCTTTTTTTTTTGTATAGTAATTCATTGTTACGCCTCTCTTATGCCATTTATTTCTTCCTGTAATATCTTCTAGGAAAGGAGCCATGTATTATGCATGTTGGTGTCTCAGGCCCTAACAAGACTTGAAATCAGGGCAAGCACTCAATTTCAGAGTACAAAAGAAAGTAGAGAAACTAGAAATTGCCAGAGAGTTAAAATGCTTTTGGTTGCTATCTGTTATGTCTTTCAAATTAGATGGGCCCATAGTTATCACATACATTTGTCTTTTATCAGCTGAGGCCTAGAGACATCAAGTAACTTATGAGCATTATATAACCAGTCAATAGCAAAGCAAAGACTGCAACCCAGTTGGCATGTATGACCTCAATTCCAGTGCTTTCTCCACCCTTTCATACTGATTTCTACTAGGAAATGTAAGTCACATGTTATTTTGCATTTAAATTTTTATCTTTCTATAATTGCTATTTAAGTCACCAGATTTCTGTCAATAACTTATTCATCTTCCTGGTATTCAAAAATGGGATCAGCAAAATAGGAAAACATGAAGATCATCAGTTTTTCCTCTGTTTGTATTTCCTTCCTCACTTTTTCATCTGTCTTCATTAAAGCTCTCTATAGTTGGAATAATAGAAACACATTAACTCTAGCTTATTAAAGGAGATAAAGTAAGAACTCAACAGGCAACAGAAATGGAATCTGGAAAATCACAGAGAACCATAGCAGTCAGTCTCTTCTCTTTTCTTTCTTTTTCTTTCAACCTTACCTCTTACATATTCTTCCCTCTTCTCTTTACACCTAGACCAGCCTTCCTTGTCTCTCTGTGAATAGAGGAAAATAGTACAGTCATCTTAAACTTTAGTTTAACAGGTCCATCATCTGCCACTAGCCACCAGGAAGTTTCAACTATAAATCTCAGGAAGAGTGTTTGACTGACTATCTTAGGTCAGTGTATCAATTCAAATCCAATCAGCTATGGTTGGTAGGCTAAAGACTTTTGTTTTGTTTTGTTTTTCCCTAATAAGCCTCTCACCTAACAGAATAGAAAGGAAATATAACAGAGGTCAGAAACTTCAATGTTTACTACATTCTACTACTAGAAATCCTGTATAGATTTCAGGCCCAGTCTAAATGTTCCTTCGTTGGCCAATCTTGCCTGGATCTTTAAAACAAAATCAGTTATTCCTCCTCGATGTTGTGCCTCTGTCAAACAACTCACTTCATTCTGCCAATTATTATATATCTTTGCTTACGTATCTGTCTTTTCCAACCACATGATTCATCTCTGGGTCTCCCATAATGCTTAGAACAATACCATTAGATAGTTGTATGGCAGTATGCATGGTACACTAAAGGTCTTAATAAGGAAAATCATCTTTCTTTGTCTTAATTTTCTTCGGTCTCTGAACATCTATGATGCACTCATTCATTACTTCAACAATTATTTTTTGAGAACATACTACATTATAGGCACTGCGGTAGATACACTATACATAGTAATGAACAAAACAGACTGTCATGATAAAGCTCTTGTTCCACTGTAGAATTTAAATAGTCAAGCAAGTAAACATTGGGTTCTGGATTATAGTAATGCTATCAAGAAAATGTAGGGTCTCATGCCATATAATGAGGGGACTTTTAATTTAGACTGGGTGGTCAGAGGAGCCCTCCTTGAATAAGTGGACTCTCACATGTAGTATAGGTGGCCAGAAATCTGCCAGGTGAATAGTGGGGGGAGGGAGGATATGGAAGAAAATAGTTTTAAATGTTTAAAATAATGGTTTTAAATGTTGCTATTTAAAAAGGTCAATGTGTGTGAAGACCCCCAGGTGGGAAGGAATTTTCTGGGTCCTAAGAGTGACAAAAACTCAGTATGCCTGCAAGGTGGTCAGCAATAAGAAAAAGGAGCAAAGTTTGGTTACAGAAGTATACCAAATTCTGCTTATGAAGGACAGGGCTTGATCTTTGATCCTGAGAGAAATGGGTGCCACTGAAGTGCTTTAAAGGGGGTAGTATCATGGTTCAAATCTGTATTCTTGAGAGAGCATTCTAAATTCATGCTGGAAGATGGATTAAAAAGGGGAGACTGCAAATATAGAAGCAGGATATAAGTTCTACATAGAGGTGGCATGTACATTGAGAATCTGTGAAGAGATCTTTCTCTCCTCACACTGCTGAATTTCACATTCTACCTTTGAGGTCAGGACAATGATTCTGCAACTTCCTTTCTACTTCCCAGTAGGCTGACCCATGGATTCCTCTTCTTGATATTCACGTTTCTTCCATCTTCTCCTAAGCCAGTCCTCCATCCTCTTAAATGACAACTCCTGTATTTCCCCTTGGCTTTGGAATTTCAATCAACCTCAATTAAGTCAAAAACTCTGTTAATGATTCATATACTTTCATGAATTGTGACTGATCTCAAGCATGACTGGTCATTGGAATCATTTAATAAACTTTTTCAAAATACTGATTTCTTTGTTCTGCTTCCAGAAATTCCCAATCAGCAGGCCCCTGAATAAAACTAATGGTCATCCATGTTTGAGAAACTTTGTTAGTAGTTTATTGGTAAATTCCTATCATAATAATTTGGTTCTAAACATTCTCTAAGATCTCTTCAGTTTCCAGAGGCCACATAAAAGGAACAGTGCAGACTCAGCTTTAGAAATCACTTCAGAGGTGCCTGGCTGGATAAGTCAGTAGAGCCTGTGACTCTTGAACTCAGGGTCATGAGTTCAAGCCCCAATGTGGGCATGGAACCCACTTAAAAAAGAAGAAGAAGAAGAAGAAGATACTAGTAGAAGTCACAATCCAATCATTTGTCATGATTTGTCCAACGCTGGCAACATCCTTTCCCATGGTGATGATTGCTTACCTGTTATATACCTGCCCTCAAAGAAAGAGATCTTTTCCTTCTAAAATTACATTGTGGATTTTTCTAGATCCTGCAGCCACATATTAGTAACTTGATACCAACTGCACATAATCCTAATAGTAGCAATAAGCATTTTGATCTGTGTCATATTAGGAAAAACTTTGTCTGATTTCTTATTACTCACTTATAAGGTTAAGATATCAGGTCCTGTGAGACAAATGAAGGCTATGAGCTTATGTGATTTGCCTACAGGCAAAAAAACAAGAGCAAATTCAAAAACTCTGAGCTCCTAAATTTCCAGTCTTCTGTTTCTCGCCCAGAGCCATACTACCTCCCACACTGCACATGTTGTAAACTTTATGTAGCCCATCTGTTAAGAAGTTTGTTTTCCAAATTTTCAGGGGCTTGGCACTTCTGGACTGAGTACCAGAACTAAATGTGACACAGATTTTTACTTTTTCACTAATTCTGAATTACAAGGGTGCTGGTGTTGGAAAGGGTCTGGAGAACAGAGGAGGTAACCTTTATATACGGAAGCAGCACAGCAATGGTTAAACATCATGGCTTGGCCAAACATAGACTTCACACCCGCCATGATAGCAGTAACAATGCTAAGGGTATAGTGAGTTTTCAGGTTCGATTGTGGGCTGAATGTGGGCACAGCTTGGCATTTGAAATTAGGCAGATTCAGACCATGATGTTTTCTCACAGTTAATGCAGAGACCATAGATAATAATTATGTTGCTGAGTCTACAGAGAATCTTTACGACTGATCCTCTATTAAACTGGCAAAACAAGAGAATAATGTCTCCAGCACTAACAAGTTGGCAGGGAAGTAGCTGGCAGCTCCTCCCACTAATGTTCCATCTGTGCGAACCTTCAGTATGATCCAGGAGATTGTTTCCCCACACAGGTTGTGCCTGCAGTATAATCAAGAGAGAGCGAGAGCGAGCGGAGATATCTTCATTGTTTCTGCAAGTCACTGCCATTGGAGGGTGAGCAGTGCATGGGATTGAGCACTAATGCTTTTATGTCATTCTAAGGAGAAGTACCCATGCGGTGATGTCGACAGGAAAATAACCGTTTCTAAGTGCTGGCTTGTCCATGTGACATAAAAGTCGCAGAACAAGAAGAACAGTTTCTACCAGGATTCATTTTAGAAAAGCCTTTTGTTTCTTTTCTTGGAAACTGGGAAAACTTCTTTTGTTTAAAAATATCTTTTCTTTTGATTGCTAACACAGTCCATGATACTTTCCCAGCCTTGACTCTCCTCCAGTATCCTGGGTCGGCTGGCTCAGACTTTGCTCTAAATGCACTTGTGGGGGTCGGGGGAGGCAGGCTTGTGACTGCAAAGAGAGTGCTCAAACCAGCAGAGGCAAATCCTGAGTGAGAGCCTTGAAGTGATGTCTATCATTATACACTTTCAGTGCCACCCAGGAAGGATTCTCTGGATGTCTCGGGCGGAAGTAACATATGCCTTCTCTGAACTCTTAAGCATTCATTTGATAACTAAAATATAACTGCCTTGGTTTGGTGATAGTGGACTTCTAGTCTTATTTTTCCTATCATATGATCCACAGTGCCTAGAATAGGGCCTAATTTAACAGACTTTGTATCACGAAGAAATAAATGTATTCTAAGCCATCCTTGTTGAAGGATAGATAAAGAAGCATCCCGAGGTTACTCACAGCAGAAGCATATCACCAGTGGCTCACCTCATCCTTCATGGTAGGCACTCTACAGAATAAGAGGTAATAACAGCTAATACTTGGATGCTTTTGTGTATCAGGCTGGCTCTAAGCCCTTTATATATTTAACCCATTTAATTCTCACAACATGAAGTAGCTAGTGTTATTATTCCCATTTTATGGATGAGAAGGCTAAGGCCCAAAAGAGGTGTTTTTTTGTTGTTGTTGTTTTGGGGTTTTTTTGTTGTTGTTGTTTTTGTTTGTTTGTTTTTAGATTTTATTTACCAGGGTGCCTAGGTGGCTCAGTTCATTAAGTGTCTGCTTTTGGCTCAGGTAATGATCCCAGAGTACTGGAATTGAGCCCCACGTTGGGTAGTGGAAAGTCCACTTCTCCCACTAGCTCTGCCCTGCGTATGCTCTCTCTTGCTCCCTCTCAAATAAATAACTAAAATATTAAAAAAAAAAGATTTTATTTATGTATTTATTTGAGAGGGAGTGAGAGAGAGTGTTTGTGAGAGAGGAGAGTGCAAGCGAGGGAGGGGTGGAGGGAGAGGAAGAAGGAGAGAAAGTATCTCCAGCAGACTCCCTGCTGAGCTTGGAGCCCAACTTGAGGCTCAAGGTAGGGCTCAATCCCATGACCCTGAGATCAAGACCTGAGATGAGATCAAGAGCCCAAGGCTAACCAACTGAGCCATGCAAGGACCATCAAAGCTCTGGTTCTTAAGTGCTATACCCACTGCCTCTAGATGGGAGTCCTCGGTGTTGACAAGGGGCACAAATCCCATCATACCATATCTGCAGTTTCTTTAAGACTTTGTGTGTAATTGAAATATAGAGGTGGCAAAGGTTTTAATTATCTACTTTCTTTTGTGTTCTCCTTCACGGCATTCACATTGAACACGTATGAGGGGTTTGAAGAAGCCCAGGCATTTACTTCCTTCTCTCTTCTTTTCATTAATTCATACACATACTCCTACTCTACATTTGTTCACTCCCTTCCTCCTCCTCCAAACAAGGCAGAAGCAAAGACATATGAAATATTAATGCTGCAAGAGACATTAGCAAAGATCTACACAATTCTTTCCAGTGTCGAAGTTTCTATCATTACCTGATTCACCCAGCAACACAGTTCAACATTTATCCAAATATGGTCTCAAGTGGAGTGTTCCCTTACCCATAGGCAGTTAGGTGTCTCTCATGCTTTGTTCATAACCACAACATAGTGATTATCATTTTAGAAGAATGTTATTTATTTGCACTTAGATTTCCCCTCCTAGGCAGCAAATTGCTTGAGAACAAAAACTGGATCTTATTTATTTGATATTCCTAGTTCTGTGCATTATAATGGGCACCTAAAGTGAATGTTCTGAATGAATTAATGAATCCAATACAAAGCCTTCATTTTATAGTAGAGGAAGCTGCAGTGGAGGTGGAAATACAAAATGACTGCTCATGATCACATACCTAGTCTTTGGAAAAGCTGACCTCGTGTTAGCTGCACTTTCCATTATGGATGCCAAGTTGTCCTCCCTAGCCTAAATCAAAGCTGACCTCCTTAATACCTTAATACCTTAATGCCTTTACATCTTATAATGCTTATAATCTGTAACACTCATTTAACTCTTGTGTTACTTCCCTGTATTTAACATAAGTGTGCATGGATTTATTTTACTTCTGCTTAGATTATAATTATTTTACAGTTAGGAATGCATCTATTTTTTTTCTTTTGCTTTCACAGTGCTATGATTGAATGTTTGAGCTTGGAAAATTTAGGGATTGGTCATCTTAGCTACTCTAACTACTTACATCATGAGCCATGATGGAAGCCAATTTGAAATATGTTGACTTATCCTTCCTCCTTCTTGAACAATCCTTAACAGTAGTAGATTGGGTTTGAATTTTAGTTCTGAGTAAACTTGAGTAAGTTTCTTTTCTTCTCTCTATTCTGTTTCCTCATATGAAAAATAAAAAAGAATATTACTACCTTTGGGGACTGTTTTAAGGACAAATAAGATAATTTTATAAAATATTTAATAAAATCCCTCACATTTAGCAAGCACTCAATAAGTGGAAATTACTGGTACTCCCCACCTTGGGCTTCCATGAATGATCGATTTCTCTTTTAATTAACGTATGTCTTTAAATGTGTCAAGTTAAACCTCAGTTCAATTGGACAGGGAATTCATTGTTTATATTTCTAGTCTGATACATTATATGTAGATTTAATAGTTTAAATCTCAGAGGCTCTTGTTATTTATAGCTCAGATTTCCCAAGGCTCATCTACTTATTGTCAGAAAAAAATTACATTAATAAAATTATAATTTACATTTTCTAGTTTCTGTTCCCATCCACGAATGAAAGATCTCCAACTTCCAAGAGAGCTCCTTCTATCCACCCATACTCCTGAGAGTCTCCAGGGTCACACATGGGCTGAGTTAGTATTTCAGATGTAATGAAGGTTTTTTCCTTCTTTCCGTGTGTCCTCTTTTTGTGTCTCTTTATTTATTGGCTTGGATTGCCCTCTCTCTATCAGTAATAAATTCAGTACCAGTGGCAAGACTGAAGAGGAAATTCCATCATGTCCTCCATTTGTCTCCTTCAAAAGCCCATATACTTACTGACCCATGCTTATGGACCTCAAGGAGGCAGAGAGTAGGGTTCCTGGCCTCACAACCCTTGCTTAGATTCAGCCAGAACATGTTGCTGACTTATTTATATTAAGTTGTTGAGTCCCACAGCAACGTAGTTCCCACTCACCTATAAATTCTTCTCAAGACATTACTCATTCCATGGTCCATATTTCTTTTTTTTTTTTAAGATTTTATTTATTTATTAGACAGACAGCGAACACAAGTAGGCAGAGAAGCAGGCAGAGAGAGAGAGGAGGAAGCAGGCTCCCTGCTGAGCAGAGAGCCGATGCAGGCTTGATCCCAGGACCCCGGGATCATGACCTGAGCCGAAGGCAGAGACTTTAACCCACTGAGCCACCCAGGTGCCCCTCCATGGTCCATATTTCTGATAATGGCCCCAGGATCAAAAATCTCAGAGTAGTCTCATCTTCTCTATTTTATTTCTCACAATCAGTTCTAATTACTGCAGATTTTACCTCCATAATCTCTCATTTCAAACTTCTCCTCTCCCAGCTTTCTCAGCTGACCACCAAGGTGTCACAAATGCTCTTGCCTGGATTGCTGAAAAGTTTTCAGAATTTATCTCCATGCCTCTCCCCTTACCTTCCATCTACACAGCAGTTTTCTGGACTATGAAGTTTGAACACTGGACTAAATCTTGCAGATCTAAAAGCCACTGAATCCGTGAAAATCAAGTTGAACTGGCCAGACATTTGCCTACCAATTTACATCACTGTTCCTTTCCATTTTAGGTAGATCTGATGAACTAGGTCTTTTTTTTTTTTTTTTTTTTTTTTTTTTCAGTTCAGGTTGAAAACAAGTTGTTAGAAGTGATGCTATATACTCCTTTTTGAAAACCAGAAGTAAATGTCCTAGATTTCATATGTAGAAGTTGTGGAGCTATAGACCAAAGAGGCTGCTATAAGACTACTTTTATCTTAAATAGAAAAAAGTTAAGTCTGAGAAATAGTTGGGATTATTGATAGGCAGTTATGGATAGCTGCCCTAGTATAGGAGCAAAAGTAATATTCCTGTCATACTTCCCTATGCTATAAACCCCATGAGAACAGGGTGGTGTCTGCCTTGTATCCTTGTGCCTGGACATTGGACTTGGTACATAGTTGACACCACATAATTATTTATTGAATAGATAAATGAATGGATGTCTTTCTTTTTTTTTAAGATTTTATTTATTTATTTGACAGAGAGAGATCACAAGTAGGAAGAGAGGCAGTAAGAGAGAGAGGGGGAAGCAGACTCCCCGATGAGCAGAGAGCCAAATGCAGGGCTCAATCCCAGGACCCTGAGACCATGACCCGAGCCGAAGGCAGAAGCTCAACGCCCCGATCCACCCAGGTGCCCCAGTGGATGTCTTTCTAATCACAATTTCTTTTTTTATTCAAGTTCAGTTAGCCAACATATTGTAATTCATTAGTTTTTGATGTAATGTTCAAGGATTCATCAGTTGTGTATAACACCTTGTACTCATCACATCCTGTGCCCTCCTTAATGCCCATCACCCAGTTAGTTACCCTATTCTAGTCACAATTTCAGTACTCTCCATTATTTATAAGTGGAAAGGTTCTTGAAAGCAGGTGCCTCTACTTATTTTCCTGTGCCCTGCAGGGTTCTTTATAGTACTTTGTACAGATAAGACATTCAAAAGGATTGGAGTCCTCATTGTTTTTGATCTACAGGTGTATTCATAGATGTCACCAAAGGAAGTAATATTCTCAGCATGTCAATGCACAACAGAATCTGGAAATGGAATAAGAAGCCATAGAAGTAGTTGGAAAGCCTGCAAGGTAAGGACTTCTCAAAAAATTCCTTCACAACCTGCCTAGAAAATTGTAAACTATTTGAGGTCACTCGAGAGAAGGATGCAGTCCTTCTACATAGGAATTCCCATTAAAGGGGAAGTAGTGACAACTCCTTCCAAGTTTTGTCCACACCATCTTCAAACTCTTAACCATTCCATTACTGGACTTTGGAAAAACAACAAAAAAGTAGTTCTTTCTCCTCTCAAAGAAAATAGGAAGATTGCTGATAAAAAGATATTTGTTGCAAGAGTTAGAGTGAGATGACAAGGCACTCACTAACTGAGTACTTTGGGAAAATTCATATATATTTCAGAGCTCAAAGTTCACATCTGTCAGATGGATTTATGATACCAACCACCATTGCTTATGGAATAAAATAAGATAATATATGTTAAAGTGTTTTTTAAAACATCAAATGAGATACATGTTAGGTATTACTATTGTTACTATTGCTTTTGTTATTGTTTTATACCTTGAAAACCCGTTTGAATTATGAGGTTATTTGAATATCAACAATCACCTAAATACACATTCTTAAGGCGTGGCTTCTCAATATGGTTACAATCAATGCTACAAAAATAAAATTCCCTAAATAATTGTTCAGTGTGGGACACCCTACATCCACATAATCCCAGGTACAAGTTCAGAAGCATCTCAAGGGAGTAAAGATAGTTAAAATTATTTCAATGAAGCAAGAAAAAAATATCAAAGAAGACCATCGGATTTTACAGAAGGGAAAAAATAGAAGGAGTTGCATATCAAGTATACTGGGTAGCCCCAACTTCATTTAATAGAAAAAAATTACAACCTTATACTCCTTTGATTATCCAAAAAAATTATGTGACACTCTGATATATTATTTTAAAAAAAAAAAAAAAAAAAAAAAAAAAAAACCTTAAACCTTTTCTCCAAGACTAATCTCTTAGTCTGTTCACTTTCTTTCATCTGCCATTCTTGCCTCATCTCTTTAGTGTTTTTCCTCTGTCCTTTTATGTTTGGTGATTTCACAGTTTCACAAATAGTTCAAAGTTTTATTGTCTTCTATTTCTTGCTTTTAAAGAATTTCTTTTTTCATGCTGCTTATCTTTGTATCAATTTTTTTTTCCATTTTCTCTTACTACCAATCATTTGTAATTACCACTGCTTTTGATCTTGCCATTACTTTTCTCCATCTCATCTGTGTGAGTGTTCTGGTATATCTGCCTTTTATTGATGTTTCCCGTGTTGTTTTCCCCTCCTCTCTTCCCCAATCCCACATAGCCATTTTCCTTTTTATTATTATATTGTTTAATCATGGGTGGGTGGCCTTAAAATGTTGCAGGGACAATTTGTACTAGGGTATTTGAGGGTGGGGGAGCAAACATTTATTCTGATGTGTATGTTTCTGGGAGTATGTGGGGGCAGATGGTTGTCTCAGATCACTAGGTGGCAGTAATCCAGATATGATTCTAATCAGATGGCTGTGCCCCTCCCCCTCTCTCTTAATGTTTATGTCCTATAAATGGTTCTTTATTCAAAAATTCATTCGGTCTTTTGCCACATCTACTTCTGAAATCTAGGACATGTCACATCACTCTCAAAAATAACATGACTTAACACTTAAGGGTTTATAACTGCTGATTTTGAGCTTGACTAGAGAGGAAATGGTTTGGTTTATCTGCTTTTCTTGCATGAAAAAAAATAAATTTGAAGGACTTTTTATATACATATGATAATACATAAAATCACAAATACCAGTCCAAACATCGAGTTTGTGAAACAGAATTTATTTATTTTTTGAAGTTTTTTTATTTATTTGACACACAGAGAGAGAAATCACAAGTAGGCAGAGACACAGGCAGAGAGAGAGGAGGAAGCAGGCTCCCCACTGAGCAAAGAGCCCGATGCAGGACTCGATCCCAGGACCCTGAGATCATGACCTGAATCAAAGGCAGAGGCTTAACCCACTGAGCCACCCAAGCGCCCTGAAACAGAATTTATTAATGAGCTTTTCATACCAACATGCCTTTCAAGATCTCCAAATATTAGTAGATAATTTGAATAATCCATACTGTATTCCACTGAATATGTAGTGACTCGTGCTACTTTTTGCCTACCCTATACTTCTCCTTTTGGGACCCGCCCCTATTCTACCATTTACTAGCTAGGAGACTTTGGATACATTATGAAACCTCACTGTACCTAAGTTTTCCCCATTTGTAAAGTAGGAATATTAATGATACATAACTCATGGAGTTATCGTAACACTTAAATGAGCTAGTGTGTGTAAAACATGTAGAGCAACCTCTGGCATATACTGATTTCTCAGTGATGTTTATTATTTGTTCAAGATTTCCTTAGACCACCTATTATTTTTAAGCATGAGATTGGAGGATGAAGATTAAATAAGAACTGTGCTCTCATTATTTAGAATTATAGATTCAGATAAATAATCAGATAATTACAGCGTAGTATGGTAAATGTGATTGGGGAGGAAGGGCACAGAATTTTATAGAATGAAATAGGATCGATTGATTCAGTAGTAGGGTATGGGAAGGAGAGAAGGAAATCTTTCCAGAGCAAGTCATATCTCAGTTGAAACCCAGGGATGAAAATACTGGACTGAAAGAATGGGGAGGAGAGAAGTTTAGAAGTGTTTCTGGGAAAGGAATAAGCATATGCTCTTCCTGCAGATATGACTAAATAGGTAGCACTGGTTTTATTCAAGAATTAGGCCATTACTTCTTAATGCCCACAGGTATCTGTGAATAATTCATTCTGATTCCCTACAAAGCGGAAGCAAAGTCATTTGAAGGGCCAAGAACTGTAGACTGATCTACTGAAGTGTGGCTATGAAACAATGAAACAGATTTTTAAACAAAATGTGGCATGGATCTTTCTCAGATAGTATGCTGATCTCCTGCCTATAAAATGCTACTAAATTTGAATAAGGAATGAGTTTATGAATTATATTTTCCAGGAGTGGTGATGGGTTTATACTGAGTCATCAGTTATTCTCTCTTTCAGGCCAATTGTGTAAATTTGCAAATCAGCTTGATGTGGGATGGGAGAAGGGAGCAATCTGAAGCGTCACAAAATGAAGCCACTGAACACCAGGGCGATAGAAGCCTGGATTAAGCATTTTGTTTGTTTGTTTTTAATAATCAACTAACCTAAAAAAAAAAGTCAACTAACCTTTGGTTTTCTTCACTGGACTGAGACCACCAAGGGTGGGAGTTGGAGGGAGTGATTAGCCCCATAAAGATGCAGCCTTGATTTTCCGAATAGATCAAGCAAATTTCCTATAGTATGCAAAACCTGAGCTAGTCTTGCCCTTTCTTTTAAAGCAAACAGCAGAAATCTGAAACAATGAGTTTAACTAGTAAGAAAATAAGTCAGAAAATCATCCACAAATCCTTGCGGGAAACGTCTATTACAGCAAGGCAGAGAATTGTAGACACTTTATGTGATGAAATATGTAAGTGAAGCCCTTTGGGTCTGTGTATGAATGCAAAGTGATTAAACTGAGTACTTACTGTAATTGCTTTCTACCATTTAGTCAAGTAGTGATTAAAATGACAGCCATGGGGAATGGGCAGCAAAAGGGTCAAATGTATTCCTAGCTCTGGGTGTGTCCTTCCAATCTTCAACTCCTCTTGTTATGCTCCTCTTTATGTACATCTCCCTTTGTTTAAGCTAGCAGACTTAAAGATACTAGAATTCCTGCATGTCTCTCTCTCTCTCTCTCTCTCTCTCTCTCTCCAACCATCAGGACCCCGTTTTAGGGATTAAGTAGATTCAGAAACCCTAAATCCCTCTTCCCTGACCTAGAACAATGAAGGACTTCAGGTAAGTGGGGATGATGAACCCATCCATCTGAGATTAATCTGAGAGCAATATTCCCCCTAACCCTGCCTGCCAGCCAGAATAGAGTTCCCACAAAGCACTTCACATTCTGAAGTTTAGCTATTGGCAACCACTTAAGAATTTTCCTATAAAAAAGTTACCAACCAACTGCCCTTCCCCCTTAAGGACAGCCTCCTTTTCCAATGATCTTTATTCAGTAATGACTCACACATTTCCCTTTCTTCCTTTCCTCCTCCTGTTTGGATTATGAAAAACTCTTTCACCTCTTCTGAGCAATTTGTGCCATCTGATTTTTCAGGAATTTCCTAGAATAGAGCAAGTAGCTAGTGATGGCTATTTTTTTTTTAAGATTTACCATCAAACATGACATTCTAAGCCTCTAGATAGCACAGATGCCTTCTTTCATTTCATAAACGTGATCATAGTATCTCTAATTCAAAAAGAAACTTGTCAACAGCAATCATTATTCACTTATGATTTTTTTTAACTTCTAATTGGTTATAATACCACAGGCTTCTAGTGTAACATTCTATAAAGCTCATATAGTATCAAATTTTAAAATGTCCCCCTGCAACATACTGATACATTTAACATATGATCCCATTCATTTTACCACCCTTATACATTCTACCATTACTATTTAATTATGTCTTACTGTTTAAAATAAATCCATTCAACTATTTCTGGTCTTCCCACTTGGGTTACTGACTTTGAGGTACATGAGTGTGGCTCCTTTTCTTAGAAGGTTCCACCCAGATTTTTGTCTTTCCTTTTCCTCCAGACCTGTTCTTGATCCCCTGTGCCCTATTCTCCTACCTTCCGTGGCTAACTGGGTAGCTCCCTCAGTAATCTCCCTTCCTCTTTTGCAGCCTCCTCAGTCCAGTCCCTCACTTAGTAGCTAACGACACTTCAGCATTTTCCCATCCACTGCAGCTCCACACAAAAGTCTTTGTAAAATTTGTCCATTTTGAAAAGGAATCAAAGGAAGCTCTAAACCAGTAAAGGACATTAAAGGAAAACTTTAAATATATACCAAGTAAGGACATCATTGAAACATTTCTAGAACATCAGATACTGGAGTTGAAACATGCTAATTCAAAGAGAAATGGCTAAGGATAATGTGTATTTGCTGTGTGTGTGTGTGTATTTGCTATGTATTAGGAACTAAAGGCGACACCTGATATGTTGGAGGAATGTTTCAATAGTAGACAGTCCACTGTCTGCAATTTACTCCTCTCCCTGGGAAAATCAATATCAATCCTCAAGCAATCTGCTGCCCTACAGAAGTTCCACTCCAAGGGAAACTTGAACTTCAATACTTGATCTTTTTGTCTCTCTAGGTTTTCAGAAACAGCACATTTTGCGATCATGATTTTTACCTTGACCCCTATTCTTCATGCCATTTAAGAACATGGGGCTTTTAATATGACTTATTGAATAGCAAATATAGCATCGTAGGCAACTGTAGTTTGTCCTAATTAGAACATAAACCTGCTCTGTAACATCAATCTGAGATAGGACAAAGGCAATAAAAGTGGCCACCAAGTTACCCTGGACTCAGAGGAAAGGTACTTATTGAGAATTATACTGTATTTCTTCAATATTTTCAGTATTATCAGGTAAATGTAACACTCCATTTTCTCTCCTAGATCCTAAATAAACTGAGTTAAAAATTATTTTTAGTCCCAAACCACCAGAGTCCATCTCAAGTAGAAACTTTAGGACAGACCTAATTCTGTTCAAGTGTTCTACATATTTCCTGGTAGAAAAAGGTACACAAGAAAAGTACCCAAACATCAAATGTAGAGAGGGCTTCCCAGGAAGTCAACAGTATTTGAGAGATACCTAAGCTGGGCAGCTGTTCTGGGACTGAATTCCAAGAGCCATTCCAGTCATCTTCGTTTTTGCCTGGCCTCCTCCTCCTTGTCCTCTCAATCAGTCCCAAGGATTCTAAAAGTTCCAGTCAGAGCTAGCTCACCCTTTGGCTATGGAAGGAGAAGCAAGCTTCTCTGAGCCCTCACCCTGTGGCATTTGCCTGGCAGCAGGGTTTCCAAGAATAGCTATTTTCTGTGGTTTTCTCAGTCCCCACTCCCTAGGGAAACCAAGGAGTGTAAACTTTTTTTGGTCCTAAGGTTTGAGCATCAGCAAAATGTTTGCCTTGAGTTTTAGCCAGCATCTTATTTCATCCAAATGAATTCCCAAATCTCAATTTACATAAACTAAAAGACCCACCAGACAGATCAGTAAATTTCTATTCTATAACACTAATGGAAACAGAAATAATTAAAGAAGGCTAAGTGACCTTCAGGAAGAGTATTCAATTGAGTGGCAGGTAGAGCAAGTTAAAACTTAATCCCAATGCCTCAGTCTCGGATTAAAGTACTATTTCGAGTCAAAATTGATGTTAATTGCTAGCGAAGGGAGCTTTTTCAATACACTTCTTTGAGCGACCTACAGAGAAATTGTAGAAGGAAAGCAGAGTATCTCTGAAAATTCATTTGTAATGGAAAATGAAAAGCAGGGCAGAGAACCAAGCAAAAAATTCATAATGTCATTCAACCCCCACACATAAATAATCTTTTTGAAGGAATTGTTTTTGCCACTTAAGTCAAAATTAGAATTACAAATGGGACACTTATGGATGTCTCCATAAACTTGGAGTGCAAATAAGCCATGTATCTTTAGTTCCTAATTAACCAACCTAAGTTTTCACCTGTCATATTGGCAGAAAGCTCACTGGAGAACTAGCATAATATAACAGCAAAGAGTACAGACTCTGAAGCCAGACTGGTCTGGGGAAGCATAGAAAGATTAGGTAATATTCCAAAGATCATACAATTACAGTTGAGATGGGATGGTCCAGTTTCCATATTCAAGTATTCAGAGCAGGGGGTCTGATTGATTTACTTCTGTCCACCTTTCTTTGCCACACAGTTCAGCTAGAACAAGGAGCTCTGTACAATGGATAGATGAGGCTACAGGTAGGTAGTCGTATTACCCTGACAGATACAAGCCCCTACAGATGCAGGTCCTAAAGAGGCCACCAGAGATGCCCTGGGAAAATGACTCCTCTCTCTCCAAGGCTGCCCCTCTGATAGACATGCTATATTTTATTTCCTGTGGTTGCTGTAACAAATTACTATAAACGCGGTGACTTCAAACAACTGAACCTTCTTCTCTCAGTTCTGGAGGCCAGAAATCTAAAACCATGCTCCCCCCCATAGTTCTAAGGAAGAATCCATTCCTTGCTTATTCCAGCTGGTGGCTGCCCACACTTTCACTTATGGCAGCAAATCCAACATCTGCTCCTGTAATCACATCACCTGTTCCCGTTCTGTGTGTGTGTGTGTGCACACACGCGTGTGCAAGTGTGAGAGGGAAAGAGAGAGAGAGAGAAATCTCTCTCTGCTTACCTCTTAGAAGAATACATGTGGTAGTATTTAGGACCAACATAGATGATGCAGGATAATCTCCCTATCTCAAGATTCCCTCAAAATGTAGAAGTCAAAATATCATTATTTACATTCCCAACAATAGACCTACTTGTCTGTCTTTCTAGTTGTAGGCACAATATTCACGTCCCAGAGAAATTCTGTATCTCCCTGTAGTTCTGTCTCAGGAAAATGGGAAGAGCTTCTAGTGCCTCAAAAATTATTAACTCATTTGAGGATATCCAAGGTGTCTCTCCAGCTTTTTTCTCACTAAACCAAGGCAAATTAAAAACAAACAAAAAGGGGTGCCTGGGTGGCTCAGTGGATTAAGCCGCTGCCTTTGGCTCAGGTCATGATCTCAGGGTCCTGGGATCGAGCCCCGCATCGGGCTTTCTGCTCTGCAGGGAGCCTGCTTCCTCCTCTCTCTCTGCCCGCCTCTCTGCCTACTTGTGACCTCTCTCTCTGTCAAATAAATAAATAAAAAAATCTTTAAAAAAAAAAAAATTTATTTTTATTTTTTTTTTTGTCCGCAATCCCAAAACAGATCAATCTATGCTGTGAGGTGTTGTGAAACCCAGAGAATGAACTAAGGAGATTGTGCCTTCTTTCCCTCTAAGATATTTTAAGGTAATTTCCCTTTTGCTCCCCACTGCAAACTACAGAAGTTTAGTACCCTACCTTCATGGTCAGTATTCTTTCTTCAAGGCTTGTCCATTCAGTTTATGGTGTGGTTGGTATACACAGTTGTTAAAGATGCAGACTCAGGCCCCAGACGTCTTGGGTTCAAAGGCCTACTCAGCCTTTTCCTAGCTGTGTAGTCATGGACAAGTCAATTACGAAGTTTCCTCCCTATAGTTGTTTCTGATCTATAAAATAAAGGTATCTTCTCGTTGTCTCTTACAAAGACTAAATAAATTAAGTGCTTGGAATAGTGTCTATCACATACTGAGCACACAACAGACATTCCCTATTACTGTCCTCTTGCTCTTCCATGATCTTTCTATGTAGAGAACTCTCATTCATCCCCCTGAGTCACTGAAATCTTTGACACATGGTGCCCAGGCTGCCTTTCTGCCTCAAGGATGGCATAATGACTGAAACCTTGGCACCCTCAGTGGTGACTCATTTCCAAGCTCTTAATCTCCAAGATTGAATTTACCTTGAAACTAATAAGGTTGAAGCTTCAACCTTCAACCTTCAACCTATGCTTCTTTATTTGCATGTGCCCTGTCCAAGGCCCTGAGAGCTACTTTGTCATTTGTATTTGTTATTCGTATTCTTTTTTAAAGAGGATCTGCCCCTAGTGGTGTAAGCTCCAGGCACTACAAAACCAACTCTGCTCTTTTCCAGTGATTTTCTGCACTTCAACCATATTCTCCATAGCCACTATGAAAATTGGAAGCAGCCGAGCCTACCCCTGTGTTGACATCACCTTATCCTGACCACAACACCCCAGTTCTTCTAATTTTCTCTCCAGCGTTCAAAAAACAAAAATCATTTTTGATCTTACTCATTTTGATCTCCATTAGTTAACTTTTCTTAGAAATTACAGAAATAATGTGATTCTGTATTTTTTAATCCATAGATAATTTAAAACTCAGTTATTATCATATGTATCCTAAAATATTTTGATCGTGGGGGAAAAAACGTGCTATGCTCAAAAAACTGGGAAACCTTATACTGGAGTTACTAGTTAAGTCAATATAAAAACCAAGTGATTGTTTTGAACTGTGGATTATCAAATTCCAACATTCCTGTTTATACATCAGGGCCTTTCCTTGCCACATTGATGTATTCACAGTGAAATGATGTTCAAAGGCCTCTATATCCACAAAAACCTACTCAGTGCCATCCATCACAAAGAGCTTTGCTTCAGAAATTTGTAAAGGTGACATGTGTTTTCATCTATGTTCTTGTCTTAGGCCCAAGCCTCATATTTCAGTATCCCAACCCTCAAAAATTGAAATTCAAATGCTAATAAAGGAGATCAAAGTTGACCAATATTTAATGAGCATCAAAGATTTGCCTAGGTTTCTTTGATTGTTCTAGTATAAGTAATAATGAGGAGGCAGTTACACTGTTAATATATCAACATTCACACTATGAGATTTTTCCTGACCTGCCAGTCACCAGCTGTGGAACGATGGTCAAATTAACCAACCATTTCTTACTTCTTGTTCCTCATTGGTAAAGTAAGGCTATTACACTATATACATAATGGGAATGTTTTGAGGATTAAATAGGTTAAATGTGGAATAGTTCCTGACTAATAGGAAATAGTCCATACATGTTAGCTGTCATATGTCACCCTCATTTCAAACAAAAGATCATTTGCTGGAGTATAGAAATATTTCTAATAATATTGAAATTTTGTGTAGCTTGTATTATGATCATATTCTTTTTTAAAGATTTTATTTATTTATTTGACAGAGAGAGACCACAAGTAGGCAGAGAAAGAAAGGAGGAAGTAGGCTCTCCGTGGAGCGGAGAGCCTGATATGGTGCTCGATCCCAGGACCCCGGGATCATGACCTGAGCCAAAGGCAGAGGCTTTAACCCACTGAGCCACCCAGGCGCCCCATGATCATATTTTTTAATCTCAGATTTTACCTTTAATGTAGACTAAGATTTTCTTCTGAAAAACACACAAACACACACACACACACACACACACACACGAGGGGATATATATATATAAATGGAAATTTATGATCTTGATGTGTTAAAACCCTAAAAATAGAGGCGGGATAGTGTAAACTTTGGTAATCTAACTGATGGAAGAGAATTTCTAATGAATTGTCAGGGATATAAGCCAGAAACTCCAAAGACCAAAGACTGTGTACCTTGCTCCAGAAGAGTATTTTTTAGGAATATTCCCTCATCAAATGTCTATTAAGGATAACACAATGATAATAATTAGGATAAAAATATTAATAAAATGTATACCCTCCTGAGCTTATAATCTAGTAAGAGATAGAGATAACTAAACATCTTTGTAACACTGTGAAAAGTGAGATGATTGAGTATGTAGGGGTTTAGGGCATTTAAGCTTAAAATTTCTTTTAATTATAAATAAGCCAAGTTACCCATATTGAATAGTCTGGCCACTTGTGTTCATGATTATCTCCATTTTAGACTCTTTGTTTACTAATGAATTTATCTTTCTGTCATCACTACCTGAGGCCACATAAATGGGTTCTGTTCTATTCCCCTGATGAAGTTTTAGTGTCAAAAAAGGTTAATATACTGGTTAATTTGCTCCTTTAAAGAAATTAAGTACAGAATGATTCAATATGACTCAATATAAGTACAAAACTCAAGAGTCCCCATAGATAGGACATAATTAAGCCCACTTGTCCTCCTTACCAAATCAGTGCCCATGAAGAGAAGAAATCCCACTAGAGGATTGGTGTAAATTCAGATGAGATATACAGCAAATCCCGTACCCAGTATAGGGCCTGCCTTGCAATCAAAGCAGTGCCTTGCATTTTGACACCAGTTCTCTGGAGAAAGCCAGAGAACTCCAGTGAGGCATTTGAAAACTGCTGAGAGAGTGTAAGTGTCTCATCTGAGTCATTCCTCTGTGGTGTGCCCAGCACCTGAAGACGTTTCCCAAGGTGTTAAAGGATGCGGAAGTCGTTCTCCCGCCTACTAGGTGTGGACGCAGTGCCATAGAGCCGATGCATCACTGGGTGCGGCTGGGTTACAGTACAGCGTAAGCAAGGTCCCACCCAGCTGTGGGATCGCTGCGAGTGGACAAAATTCAACCCCACTTAGGGATCACAGTATGCAGTAGTAGCTCTCTCTGCTTCCCAAGGGCAGAAATCAAAGGGACTGGTAGAATGCAGGGTTGTGGGTGGGGATGTGGAGGAGGGAATTTCCTCCCCTTTATATTGCGGGGGGGGGGGGGGGGGGGGGGGGGGGGGGGGGAGGGTGTGAAATGAATTTTACATCTCAGCCTCCTTCACTCTTATCTGGAGTGAATAGACAGCTTTGTCATACAGCTGCCTAAGGCTAATCCTCCACACCCCCACAGGCTTCTCAGTCTACTGCCTGAGTACCTTTGAAGCCAGGATTTAAAACCCTAAAAATAGAGGCAGGATTACTGGTTGCATGCTGTTGGAGAAGCGGGAACAATGTACAATGGCATGGGGAAGGATGAATGAGGAGGGGGAATGCCTACTTTTAAGACAAATAGTAAACTCCAATCTAGCACATATTTCCATAAATCTGAATTTTCCTGACTGTCAGAGTTTTTGTGGATTTTCACAATTAGAAATTGCATCCAATTTGAGTCTTTATAAAATGGCCTATTCTCTTCTACCAATTGAAATTTGTCTTTTCTGTCATCTCTGCCTCACTGCTAAGGCTGGTTTAAGACAGCTTCCACCAGTTCTGCTGGCTCATCTTGCCCAGGTTTTCTGGTTGATAGCCCTATTCTGTCCACACTTCTATGATTGCCCCATAAATCGGGGTAATCACAGTGTCTGGCAAGGTGCCACCTGCCGGTTAAATAAGCAAGCATTATATACACTTTTTTAAATTCAGGCCTTCTTGCTAGCACAGAGGAAAGCCTAATAAATATATTTTAATAATTATTTATGGTACTGGATTTGCAACCAATAGTGTATGACACTTGTGCGTAACTGAGGTCATTTCCACACTTCTATCAGTTACTATCAGGAGAGCACTGCCTCATCCTGATGAACTCAAGGATGGCTATGTGATTTTCTTTGGCCAATGAGTAGATGTGATGGTGATGAATGTCGTTTCCAAACAGAAGCTTTAAGAGACATTGTGCACATAAACACATGCTCTTTTGCCACTCCCACAGTAAATGGCAGTGTTCCAGAGGAGAGGCTGAATCACTAAGAAAGGACAACAACAATGTGGGAGCCGTGGCCACAGTGAACTCTCAGTGGATAGCAATAACCCTTAAGTGAGGGATATTTGAGGGTTGTTTGTTATTGCGGTGTAACCTAACCTGTCCCAACTAATGCATACCTCAAATCCTCCTGGGTTCACAAAGTTGAATATCATGGTCTTCCACTTTTAAATACATCCCTTAAAAAGCCTTATTTTCATTAAATATCTTCAAAGTAATTATATACATCTTAAAAGCAGTCAAGGGAAATGAAAGTTAAGTCTAAACCTAATGAAATCCTGGCAGAGTAAGAAGAGAACTCAAATCCCCAGCTGTCCTCTAGCTTCTGTTCTATGAATATTTTCATAGGAAGAAGGTTTTGCAGACAAAATTAAGTACATGCTTCCCTCCAGGTCTTCACTAGGGCAAAAGTAAATTCATTAGCCAGCAAGTGTTAGAAAATAGTTTATTTTTAATTCACCAGTAGTAGTCTAAAGGATATATTTGTTTTTGAAAACGAAAAAGGTAAATACATGGAGATTTCCAGCTCCACTTTTCTAAGACTATGCCGCGAACAGCTCAGTGCTCCAAAACATTCTAATATAACAATATCTTACTAATATATAACAACTCTTCTTTTAATCCCAGTGGGACTATTACTCTAATCATTTCCCTTGTCATTAATTGAAATATTTTTATCCCTTTGCAGTTTTTCTCTGGGGCCTATTTTATTTTAAAATTCATCATATTGCAATTTCCTTCTCAAAGTTTTAATAAAGTAAAACAAAATGTCATCTATTCATTTGCCAGGTAAGCACTAGAACTTGAGATTGGTAAATGGCAAATGTGTCTCTTTCTCCAGAAACAAGATTAATTTCTAAAGCCTTTTAAAAGCCTTATGACTTAACTCCCCAGCATTTAGACTTCATTTGCTTTAGTAAGTTAAAAATAACAACTCTAACTAATCAAGGTCTCCCTAGTGATAGGGCCAAGAGTGATAGATATTACCTTCAACATAGCATTACTTTCTACCTGTTGCTTAGGGTAGAGATTCTCTTAGAAATGCACAGAAAGGGGCACCTGGGTGGCTCAGTGGGTTAAAGCCTCTGCCCGCAGCTCGGGTTATGATCCTGGGGTCCTGGGATCGAGCCCTGCATCGGGCTCTCTGCTCGGTGGGGAGCCTGCTTCCTTCTCTCTCCCTCTCTGCCTACTTGTGATCTCTGTCTGTCAAATAAATAAATAATCTTTAAAAAAAAATGCACAGAGAAAGTTAAAGACTGGACACACCTTAATGACAAGGACTAGAGCCAGCTGTTTTGTAATAGTAAAAACAAAAGTGTGGTCTGTGTTACTCTGTATGTCTCCTGCGCACAAGTTATCTAGGATCTGTGGAGCATATTAATCAAACATGTTCACAACAATGGGGATTCCTCCATTTGTGGGCCCAAAGGCAACTAGCAAGATCTTCCACTCATTTTTTTTTTCCAGTTAAGATTGCTACAAAAAAAAAAAAAAAAAAAAGGCAGCAAGCAAGCACAATTCTTAGCATTTTACTTTGTTCCACATTTTTCAAATATTTAATATGTTTCCTATGTGATAGGCACTGTATTAATCCTCCAGAATCTAGTGGTGAGGGACACCTGGGTAGCTCAGTTGGTTGAGCATCCGACTCTTGGTTTTGCCTCAGGTCATGATCTTGGGGTCATAGGATCAAGTCCTGCATCAGGCTCCACATTCAGCAGGGAGTCTGCTTGGGATTCTCTTACTCCCTCTCTCTCTCCCCCTCACTCTCCCCTTCCTTTATCCCTCAAATAAATAAATGACTCTTTAAAAAAAAAAGAAAAGAAAAGAAGAAGAAGAAGACGACTCTAATGGTGAGCAGAATCTACATTGGTCCTGTCCTGGGAGAATATACACTATTGTGAAAAGGACAGATAATCAATTCAGCAACAATATAAAGGATGGTAATAGAGGATATTCCAGAGTGACAAGAACATGCAGCATAAGCACCTACTCTAGTCCAAGCATGTGAGCTGAGGGAAATGCAAGAGGACTTCTAACATATTACCACAAGAGAGGAAATTAGTCACGCATACACATGCAAGTGTTGGAAGCTAGAGAAGTTACCTCTGAGCACAAGATTCTGACCAGAATCTTAAGAAAACTAAATTGGGCTTGCACTGTGCATAAATGGAAAATCCAGTCACATTTTTGGTCCCACAGCTCTAAAATCATCAAAAATGAAGCCACGGAATGAAAGGAAGGAAGCAGATAACCATCAGGTCAGAAAGGAAAGGACCAGAAAGAATTGTGGAAGTAACACAACCCACTAGGCTAGGAGTCAGGTGAGCTGAGCACTGGGCATCATAACTGTAAATTACAGTACTTCCAATGTGCCAGCCCCTTTGATTAGCCTTCTGGGTTCATTATATCATTCAACTATTATAAGAAAGCTGTATGGTAGATATCATATTATTCCATCTTAAAGATAAGTAAAATGAGGCTTACATATGATAAGTAAGTTAGCTCTTTCTGACTTCCAATCCTGAGCTCTGAACAAGTTACGCTCTTGCCCATTAGAATTAGATTATGAGCAAAGTTTTTTTTTTTTTTTTTATCTCAGTGTCCAGGCCAATTAAATCAAATTCTCCAAGGTAAGGGCACGTGGGTGTCTCAGTCAGTTAAGAGCCCATCTCTTGAGATCGGCTCAGGTCATGATCTCATGGTCGTGAGACTGAGCTTCTCTCTCGCTCCCTCTGCCTCTTCCCCGCCCCTGCTCATTGCATGCTCTTTCTCACACTAAAATGAATGAATAAATGAATGAAGTTAATTTTCTGAGGTAGGGCTCAAACATGAGCTTTTTTCAGCTTTCCTTATGACTCTAATGTGTATCCAGAATTGAGACTCACTGTGGTTCTGCTACTAAGCCACGAGATGACTTTTAAACATATATATATACTTATATATATACATACATATATGTGTGTGTCTGTGTGTGTGTGTGTGTATATATATATATATATATATATATTTTTTTTTTTTTTTTTTTTTTAATTCTTTCTACTCAGGCACTTATCAGTAAAGCCAAGAACTAAGACTAGGTTATTTCTGAGGTCACTTCCAAGTCAAATATTTTTCAGTTCTATACAAAAAAATTTCTATTAAGATGAATGCTTCTAAAAGATTTGAAAATAGGTAAGAGAATTATGGCCTAACTAGGTCATAATTACATAGACCTCATCTTGTCAATTGTTAGATTCTTGATATATATTTATGAACCATGAAAATCCAAAATCTTCTAATATTATAACAAATTCACTGTTGGAATCCAGAAAGTGAACGAGTTAATCACTCCAGCACTATCTCATGTGATGAATTAAAGAAGACAGGAAGAACTGAAAGTCAATTACAGTTAGTGATCTTAGATAATACAGAAGCCGTTGCAGTAAAAATTATGTAAAATTATAATGCTTGTTATTTTTAGAATTAGTATGTAGCCTATATGCTTTTTTCCTTCAAGAAGATCCGTCTAACACAGAGTGTCACAGAGCTGCTGAATTGATGCAGTTATGAATTGGAGTTCAGTATTTAAGGAGAGAGAAATAGAAGCTGGGACCTAGTAATAAGAAAGGGTCTGCTAAGATGAACATTCTTCGTATTCGATAGAGCAGTCCAAAGAAGAGAATAAGAAAAGAGAGCAGATAAGCTGAAGATAAGTGAGACAAAAATCCATGTGTATTTACAGTTTGAAAACCAATAAATTAATGCATTCAGGGGAACTGACTGAGCCTAGGGGAGAGAGAAATGAAAAATACCAATTCTGGTTTTAAGCACTGAGGAAGAAACCACACAAGCCGAGAGAAGCGTAGGCCTTATGCAGTTTTCTAGATTCACTTCAAGTTTGAGAGCCATGCCATGGCACTATATTCAGTTGCATAATGATGGGGCAGAACTGTTCATTAACAAATTCAGGCTCCTTTAGTCCCAATAAAACAATAATTGGGATTTTAGGCATAATCAGGTACAATCTCACAATAGCCACAACTGTCCATGGGGCCTCTTGATACAAAATGGGTCTGAAGGCAACCTGGACTTTGGAATGCTTGTACCTTAGTCATGGGCATTAATGTCAAATCACTAATTAACAGCATCTGGTGTTTTAAAGGTTTCCTGTGAATATTGCCTTCCCAGCCAGGAATTAAATATTGAAGGGTTTAAGGAGTCAACCATTATCTTCCTCACTTCAGCCCGAGGTTGTAACATGATGCCCCTTGCCTCCTACTAAACAACACTATACATTCACAAAGTGTGTGAGTCTGGCATAAAACTTGCCTTACCTCACTTCATAGCAACTTCATAACTTGCTACAATGAGATTTGTCTATGGGCATTTCACCAACCTCTCAGGATAACAAGCAAATAGATGAGCTATGGGGGGAGGATACACACAAACACACACACATATAAATATAAATATATATATATGTATTTATGTCATTAAAATGGAATGGTAGAAAAAAAACAAAGGAAGATAGAGAGAGGAGTTGTGGAAGAAGAAGGGAGAACTAGAGTGGACCTTGAAATAAAAGGAAGGTTGTAATAAGGGGCAATGAGATCCAAACAAGTCAGAACTCATTTGCTAAGAATGTAGATCAATGCAACAAATATTTGTTGAGTACCATCCAAGTAGCAGGCACTGTTTGAAGACGTAGAAATAACAATATGTAAGATCCAGTCCATTCTTTAAGGAGCTCACAGCCCTTTAGGGTAGGCAGACACATCTATAGACATTCAGATATTCAATTGACAAACTATTTTTTGAGTGAGTACCATGTACCAGGCATCCTCATGCAAAAATCAGTGTAATGTCATAACTGTTGTGCAAGCAGTAAAAATTATGTACTTTTTCAAACACAGAGAAGAGTAATGACTTCCTTGATGAGGTCATAGAGGACTTCAGAAAGTGTCAACATCAGAGGCCTAGAGACCAGTGCTGGGTCTTTAACTTATCAGCTGTATGACTTTGAACAAGTTTCAAAATCATCATCACATACTACAGTATTGTTAGAAGATGCAGGTTTTTTTGTTTTTGTTCTATGACAATTTTAATGATAATGCTTAGACATCCTAACTCAGAGATTAAAATGATTGGAAGAACAATCCTCACTCCACTACACACAGGGTGACTCAGTCAGATTCTCTAAATTTAAGACAGCCTGCAATTAAGGCAGTCCATACTGGCCACATTTCTAGATAGCCAGGCTTGAAGACCAAAGGGATGTGTAAAAGAACTTGAATATCTGCTCCTTACCCATCAGCTACAATGATGACAGGCCAAGGTGCATATTATGTTGGACACAGTACGTCAGTGGGCACTCTCATAGCTGCCCATTCCCACATTATTTTTGGCGCATTAAGATGAGTTTAATGAATTTAAAATTCATCATTTTACACAGGCAGAGAGTGTGGATGTGTTTATATATTATCTAATCTTCTGTCAACAAACAAAAAAGCCAAGAGAAAAAGAAGTTGAAAGATATTCCCAGGTTATAGAGCTAGGTAATAAAACATCTAAAGAGGGGTGAAAAAATGGTGAGGGCTTATGGGTCTGTCTGTGTTTCTATTTCAGGGACAGTGTTGTGGAGATAATGGAGTAGGGGTTAGAGAGGGTTTCTCAGAAAAAAGATAAAAAATGACGGGAAAACTAATTAGACACACATGCACACTCACACACACACACACACACACACACACACACAATTAGTTTTTAACATCGATAACCCACCTGTTCCTTTGACCATTTTAAAAGAAATGGTCCAAGAGAAATAGTTCTCCTACCTTTGAATTGAACAGAGTTTGCTTTGTAAATAGGAAAGCACCTCCATTTCTTCTATACGCCTGACATGTTACAGTTCATGACTAAATAACTAATGAATAGCTGCAGACAGGTAAACCTCAAGGGGCCTCCAAGGTACAGCTTATGTTAATAAGTTATGTTATGTTAATGTTTATGTTAATAAGTCTAGTCTCAAAGTAGAACTAGCAATCTCAAAAGGAAATTGTTCTGAGCAGTTCACATCTCCACTCACTGCGGCAGGCATCTCTCCACAAGTGTTTTGCTAATCCTAACCACCACGATATGATGCAAAATGGGATTTGGGTACACCAATCTATATTTGTTGAATATTTAAAAGAATGAATAAGTATGGCTCAGAGGGCTGTATCTCTTATCTGTAAGAGTTCAGTCTCATCATTACCACTAATCAACTGAGCTCTTTAACAAAACTAGTATTAGAAAATTGTTTATCAGTGTTCCTTCCATCCTGTGTTGCTAGATATTAGCAACTCCTCACCAGGAGATCTTAGCTTATCCTATATGTGGTGGCAAAACAGAGAATCAAAGGGAAATCAAGGAATCTGTAATTCCCATTGGGATTCAACATAAAAGTTGTAGTAACTCACCTGTTGGTTCATAAGGTTGTTCATTTCCATCATCACGTAATATTCGAATGTGGGGTGTGTTTGTGTGTGCGTGTGTTTGTATGTGTGTGTGCACGCGCGCCTCTCTGTTGGGAACTGAAGTTGGAGGGAAGAAAATAGACAGGTGGTAATGGTAGAACTTCAGAGTAGTATCTTGAAAGGTATTTCTCAAGCCATAAAAATGATAAAACATGGCCACCTCTCGCCTATTTATAAATGAGTCGATTGAAGTCCAGAATGCTCAATGACTTTCCTAGCACAAAATGAATGGACAGATGGACTGGTGAGAGTTAATGCTTACTGCCTTTCAGATTATCAACCTCCTTTACACCTAATGCTTTCTCAATCTGGACTTAACCAGTGGTTTGGAAATGTTCTCCATTTACTTTCGCACATGTTTTATTATCCCAACTAGATACTAAACTCCTCCAAGTCACAATCTGTCTCTGCTCTGCTCCTGCTACTCCTTCTACAGTTCTTATTACCACTGTGTCCCTGGCCCTACCACCACCACCACCACTCATAGAACACCATGTATGTGGGCAAATTCAATCAGTATTCATGACCTGATCACAAATTGTAGCATCTTTCCTGGACTACCATATATGCGAGGTTTAATCTTCCTAAACTTTTGTGACTATAATCTGTTTGCTATTTTTATATTCACATTTTTTTTTACTTCATGTCTTATACTCTCAGAGCTTTTTATCCACATTAAGCTTTCTCAGCAAGTAGCTGTTCCCCTGATTGGCTCCTTGCTTATCAGAATATGTTTTTCTAAAAGAAAAATTTTCACCTTTTATTCCTAATTAAATTCTTCTAAAATTCTAAATTTCTTCCCCCCTCCCACCTTTAGAACATTTTTATTATGAGAATGCAGTAAAAGAAGCATTAGACTGGAGTGAGAAGGTGTTGGTTAAGTCCGGCTTTTATCTATCCTTGAAGCCGTAACAATCTAAGCAAGCATGTGCTGTATTCATGGACTGATGGGTCAGTCAGTAACTGAGTGAATGAACGTCGCAATTTATCAATATACTTTTGCCAGATCACATCTTCTGTGAACTTGGTTCTCACATCTGTATAAAAGAGTTATCATCTGTAATCTTAAAATTAAGATAAATAATCCAGAAGAAACAAAATCATTATCTCAAAAAGAAGAACAGAAGGGAATCCTACCATTTGCAACAACATGGATGAGTCTGGAGGGCATGCCAGACAGAAAGACAGATACTGCATGGTATCACTTATATGTAGAAACTTTAAAAAAAAAAAAAACCTCAATCTCATAGAAACAGAGTAGAAAAATGGTCGTCAGGGGCTGAAGGTGGGAGAAATAGGGAGAAGTTGTAAAAGGGCACAAATTTTCAGTTTTAAGATGAGTAAGATCTAAGTATCTAATGTATAACATGGTGGTGACTATACACTGTACTGTATAACTAGTATTTGCTAAAACAATGGAACCTAAATGTTTTCACCAAAGAAAAGTAAATCTATGAAAGGATGGATGTGTTAAGAAGCTCATTGGGGTGAATCTTTCCACAATGCATATGTATATCAAATTGTCACATTGTATACTTGAAATACCTTGCAATTTTTAAAAAAAGATTTTATTTATCCATTTGAGAGAGAGAGTGAAAGAGAGCATGAGAGGGAGAAGGTCAGAGGGAGAAGCAGACCACCCCCCCGCCCCCACCGGCCTGGAGCCGGAAGCCGGATGCGGGACTCGATCTTGGGACTCTGGGATCATGACTGGAGCCGAAGGTAGTCGCTTAACCAACTGAGCTGCCCAAGTGCCCTAAATATCTTGCAATTTTATTTGTCAACTATACCTCAATTAAGAAGAACACATATAAAAATAAGAGAAATATTGGCCGCTTCTACTATACAAATTATTTTAAAATATATAGAGGTGCAAATACACAGATAATGACATAGACATAATTTAGTCATTACAACAATTTCCATTAACCCCATTTTATGTGGGAAGAAAACTGTAATTCACTAAAACTATATAACGGGCCCAAGGTCACACAGTGAGAGAATAGCAAACCTGATTTTTAATCCCAGGTCTGTCTGTTTCTAACATCAATGCTCTGACCCCTCTGACATGCTATTTCTCTTTATCCTTCTATTTTTTTATTTCTGTATGAACTCCATATTGCCAATCTGCACTTGATTTAGGTAAAGAATGCCCTAAATCTTAGTAGCTTCAAACATGTTTCAGTGTTCTTAAAGCATGCTGTTCAGAGGAGATAGGGCTATTTCCTACAATTAACAGACCAAAGGAATGGTTGTGTTACAGGGGACACAGATAGGTATTTCAATTTAAAGAAAAAATTACATTCCTTCTCAATGTTCATTCATGGTAGACACCTCTAGGTGTTTTGCTGAACGGCATTTCAAATACCGTATAGAGTTATATGCCATGCTTCAAGAAATACAGACAGGACTTTCCTTTTTTCTCTCCCTAATTCACTAAAAGCTTAATTATTCTAATAATCTGACATATATCTGGATTTACAAGTAATCTCTTAAGAGTGCCCTGCATCTCTTTTGCTTTTCCCTCAAACTTCCCATTTCTATCTGCTAAGAGAGCACAGTTCAGCAGCTTTGTTTATTTTAATGCTGCTTTCAACCTACAAACCAAAGGTTAATGACAAGAGGATAACTCAGACTGCGGATTCCTTAATCTTTTCTGCCTTCACCCAACAAAATGTGGCTTTAAAAAGTGGTGGCATTTTTACTTTTAGGAAATTGCTGTATATGCCCCAGATACAACACTAAGATGATTTCATAATCATTTTCTAGACTCTTTTCACCTAGTGTGCACATGTTGTCTTTTATCAAAATGGCTTTAGGAGCAGAAGAGAATTTATTCTACTTTATTTAAAGAGGTGATCTCATGCAAAACTAAGTCTTTAGGGTTTTCTATTAGTATCTAGCTTAAATGATAAGAGGGTACATTATTGAATGCTTTGTAACCAGTTATCAGAAAATTACCCTGAAATATAATCCCAGTTAACTAAAACTAAACTGTACCTTGCCCATGTTATATCATCCAATTTGCCTCAATCCTACCCTTCAACTACTAGTTCTATTCTCCTTCTGCATTCATGCTAGTATTTTTAGATTACTGAGGTTTGGAATGGTGGTCCAAGGACACTGTAAGATTAAAACTTTCAAGAAGGTTCCATAACCATACCTCCAATGACAAGAAAGCTGACTAATACATTTCAGAATGGCTGTTCAGTAACAGAGATTAAAATAAAATATACTCATAGAACTCACTCTTAAATAACCAGAAATCCAACTAAATAGAATAACCCATTTACCAAGAAGTCTGGTTCATCATATATTCTAGTGCATTTCATACTTGAATGCGCAAGGTCAGAAATATCCTGCTGTCCCCAAAGTTAATTTTGGGCTGATTCATGTATAAACAGGTATTACAGGGAAACCAGGCCAAGTGTTTCTACAGAAAGCCAGTAGATTTTTATGGTTGTTCTTCCCCCATGGTGGGAGGCAGGAGGGGATAGAGGATAAAAAGAGGCATAAAGGCCTCTGGGGTCAAGTGCCAAGTTCTGTTGAGGTTCAGTTCCCACTGTTCCACTTATTCAACCTGACTTCATCACAGCAGAGAGCACGATGCCATGAGCCAGATGTAAATATTCCCGTTTGGAGCTGGCAGACATTTTTGGTGGTTCACCAGCCTGACCTTCAAAATCATGTTCATGACATTTATCTCAAGCCTGAAAGTTCTATGCCAGAGAATTTAAACTGTGTAAGCATCAAAATAGCAGACTCTTACATCAAAGTTCAAATCTCTATTTAAAAGAAAGAAAGAAAGAAAGATAGAAAGAAAACAACTTTGTCCCACCACTGAATTTTTAAATCTGGGGTGGGGGAGAGAATAAAAAAACAGAAAATAGTTCCTTTCCCTTTGTTTTGCTTTGTTATTTCATGACAACAAATTATAACAATTGAAATTTAAAATTGAAGCTAGGGCACCCAGTATCTTTTTTATATATAAATGAATTTACAAGAAAAATCACATGAGTTAATTTTTCAACACTGACATTCTCCATGAAGCAGGGTTGTTATTTTTTTTTTTTCCTATATAGGTTTCTACTTATTGTGTTCTTAAAAGCATCTAAAAAACTCAGTCATAAAAGTAAAGTGTATAGTGGATTTTTTTTTTCCAAATACCTCAAGTATTTTTATAGCCAAAGCTGTTTGCTGCCTTTCCTTTGTAGAACCATGAACTACAACATGGTTGTAGAACCATGAAGACCACCTATGAGCTGGTCTTCATCTTTTTGATGTTTTTGATCCCTTAAACACAGTCTTAGACGTTCGTGACCGACAGCTCTCTTCAGTGGTACCATCCTGGGGTAAGAGGCTACATTTTGTAAAAGTAAGCAATGTAACACATTTGCAAAAGAAAAAAAAAAAAGGAAAAATCAAGCTAAACCTCCATGAATCAAAACAAAGCCCTCCGAGGACTTCTCCAACCACTTTTTCTTTCTCCAACTCCAATTTGTCCTTTTTTAGCTCTGATTGCACTTCCAACAGGTCACAGTAGATGTGTAAGCACTCTTGTGGTTTATACATGGTTCATATACACCATTCTTCCTAAGCAGCCACATCTTGAGGAAGAAATCTTGTCTTTTTCTCCTTTTGTATCTTCCACAATGCTGGACCAGGAAATATTTAACAAGTACTTGCTGATTTATTGCTTCTTCAAAACCACAGAGCTACACACACAGTGTTCTACAAAGATAGAAGGGGGCTTTTTTGTCATATGACATAAACGATCCATCTAAAAGAAGGAGTTTCAAGGGTTGAAAGTGAATCTAGGATCTACTTCTCTAGGCAGTAAAGAGCTACACAGTGTTCTCTGTAGAGTTGAAAACTATGAGGTCCTCACTGACACCTGCACTTAACACCTGCTGGCCCACCCTGCTAAGTGGGCCAGCAGAGTAAAGCAATTATCCAGGTGACTCATGGAAATAAGCCATTTTTAGCTGAAATATCTAAGCAGTTCAAGCTAAAGTAGGTTGTTACCTGGGTCATTCAGGCAAAAGCAGGTTGTTATGTTTAAATTTTCTGGTAGTAGGGGGAAGGGTGGAAGCCAACTAAACAAAAAGGTCAGCCAGAAGTTCTCCCCAAAGCCAGAATCACTGCTTACAAGCTTCCTGAGCTATTGAGAAGGGAAAGGAACTAGTATTTTGGCTATCTCATAATCTACTGCCTGCATTCACAGATGTAGTCTTCATTTGAAATAATAAGCTTTTGGTCTTCAGAAATCACCTTTTACCATTGTTGTTTGGTGGGAGGAGGAGCACTTGATTATAGAGATCCTGACTTGTTCAAGCACCAAGAGGCACTTCACAGACATTGGTTTATTTAACAATAAATCCTGACACCGAAACTACATAAAGTTCCTGTTCCTTATAGAACTAACACTTAAGACCTTTGTTGTTCATTGAATACAGTACTGTTTCCTGGCAATGACCTCTGATGCACGCAGATCCTTTCTTTATACGCTACCGAAGAGATGACTGATGACTGTCTTTGAGAGAGATGGGTGCTGGCACAGAGCTTCCCGGTCGATGTCCACCCAAGAGCTTTGTTGACAAGCTGCTTCCCTACATGTCCGTGCTGTTTCATGCCAAAGCTGGGACTAATTTCCCTTTGTTGAATCTCTGCAGCAGCATTGCTTGGATTTGGGTCTTGGTAGGATGTTTGCATACCTGTTTGCATACTCTGTTCACTATAGCTCTAAAGCCGCAGGCCCTCCCAAGGAAACTGTTGTAAACCACTGTGTTTTTTCAAACACATAGAAAACTATAGAAAGCTCAGCTCAGTGACAGAGGACAGAGAATGATGCAATAGGGTGGGGTAGAATGGGAGTACAGACACTCGTGCAACCCCCAGGGACATATCTTGGCCATAGATCAACTCACCTATTAATCCTCTTGGTAAATAGTTGTTCACAGTATAGACTGTGGAGTCAGGCTAGGCGGGTATGGAATTCTGATTCTTCACTTACAAAGGAATCACTTTAGAAAAGTTGTTTTAATCGCTCTAAGCCTCAGTTTCTTCATCTCCAATGTGAGAATAAATACTAACACAGCCTTACACTGTTGTTGGGAAGATCAAATGAGATGTCTGTAAAGCACTGAACACAGGTATGGTACAAAAGAAGTTTTCTAAAATGGTACCTATTTGATCACTATCATCATCATTTCCTTCTTTTTTAGTGCTTTAGGAATTGTCCAGCCTATTGCTCTTCACAAATCATATTTCTTCCCTGGATCATCTCAAAATGAAACTTAGACTAATAGCTTTTCCCCCTTCTTCTACAATCCCAAATTAGGGTTCATGGCATGATTGACATTTAGCCAGGAGTAATAAGAAAACCATGTATGAAATGCTATCCACCTATGAGCTGGTCTTCATCTTTTTGATGTTTTTGATCCCTTAAACACAGTCTTAGACGTTCGTGAACTTGTATAACCAAACTTAGAAGGACTAAAAGACTGAAGACAGGAGTTATTTTCAAAGATAGGGGGTGGGGCGCCTGGGTGGCTCAGTGGGTTGAAGCCTCTGCCTTCGTCTCAGGTCATGATCCCAGGGTCCTGGGATGGAGCCCCACATTGGGCTCTCTGCTCAGCAGGGAGCCTGCTTCCCCCCTCTCTCTGCCTGCCTCTCTGCCTGCTTGTCATCTCTGTCAAACAAAGATAGGGGGAAAAAAAACAGACACAAATTGTATTAGACACTTTATTTGTGAATTGGGGTTATAGGGACTTAAGTTCAGGGGGTTCAGAATGAGGTAGAAAAAGAAGAGAGGAAATTAAAACAAGAGTCATGTGGTTTTCTAAAAGGCATCTGTAAACCTAGCAGGCA
The DNA here is from genome assembly GCF_922984935.1 of Meles meles. Taxonomy (NCBI): domain Eukaryota; kingdom Metazoa; phylum Chordata; class Mammalia; order Carnivora; family Mustelidae; genus Meles; species Meles meles. The sequence continues at coordinate 29,885,881 of NC_060072.1, forward strand.
AAAGATCATTTTGTTAAAAACTATCCTAGAAAATCTGGAGTTTGGGGTCATAACATCTGGGACAAAAAATCTCAGAGAAACTTTTAGATATATTAAACTTGGGCTACTAGTGTATAATTGAATAGGAAGCCCCTTTTTGGAGCCCTCTCTACCAATGGCATTGAGTCCTCATCTGTATTGAACTGAGTAAGGTGTTCATGTAGCACCATCAACCTTTGGAAATTTTCCTTCTTTAGGACTGAAAAATCTCTGATGCATATTTTGGGGGGTTTGTAGGCATGTGCAGACATGTTTTGATATTTACCCCAGTTTCATCACAGCTACATACCACTTTTTTAATTAAAAATTGTTCCGGTTCTGTTTCTGGTATTTGGTATTTGGTCACTGATAAAGGATCTGCCACTTCTAAATCCCAACTTGACAGATAACCAAATCCAGCAGAAGATTTGCTATTTATAAGTTCATAGCCATCACAGGGACTTCTAGCTAAGAAGAATGTAATCTTTCAATTATGTATCAATTAAGTTTTTTACTATCTGCAAAACAAATTAGAATATAAATTGGAAAAGTAGGTTTTCAGTAGGAAAAAAAACTGAAAGAAAATTACTTCCATAATCAACAATACTGTGCTTTATTAAAATTCCATTAAACTGTATTTATCGCATTGCTCCCCTACTTACAGCCTTTCAAAGACTCCCCTTCCCTTTCTGTCAAGTCCATGATGCCTAACACAATTTAGCACCTCCCTCCCTATCTCTCCAAACTTACCTTATGCCACTCTTCTCCATGTTTTCCTTTTTCCAGCTAGGCAAGCCTTCATTCAATCTTTTGAAGAGCTAAATACTTCCTTACCCCATGCCCTTTACATATGCAGACATCTTTACTTGGGTGCTTTAACTTTTCACACCCTTCCCACTCCCCCTACTCTTTCTTTATCCTATTGCACACTCCTCTACCTCTCAGTACTTTTCCTTTATGGTACATATTCATAATCATAATTAATTCATTACTGGGGTGCTCTTCTCTTTCTGCTGAACTCAGATTTCCATGAGAATAAATACTTTTTCCTTCTTATTCATAGCTCTATCCTCTTCTCTTAATAAGAAAGCACACAGTACGTACTCATTAAAAATTGATTGGCTGATGGAATAATTACTATAGATTTTAGTGAAACCTGTAAGTTATAGCGTCTTTCTTGCTTAACAATATGAAAGCTCTTCTTTTTTTTTTTTTTTTTAAAGATTTTATTTATTTATTTGGCAGAGAGAGATCACAAGTAGGCAGAGAGGCAGGCAGAGATAAAGAGAGAGGAGGAAGCAGGCTCTCTGTTGAGCAGAGAGCCCGATGCGGGGCTCGATCCCAGGATCCTGAGACCATGACCCGAGCCGAAGGCAGAGGCTCAATCCACTGAGCCACCCAGGCGCCCCTATGAAAGCTCTTCTAAGAAGCTGGCCCTTTTTTGTAGATAGGCAAAGAGCAACTAATGTCAATAGTTATTTTTTTTGAAGTCCCAGAGGAAATGATTACTGCAACAGTTTCTAGGGGGCAGAACTGTCTTGACTCATATCTGCTAAGATTAAAGTACCTAGTCTTTTCATTAAAATTCTTTGCCTCTCTGCCTGTCAGTTTCAACTAGAATTCTCTCCTCCCCACCTAACCAAGCCTGTGGAAGATAAAATGCTTTCTTTCTAAAGTTGAATGTTATATCTTTATCTTTAAATAGGAAAATCCTAACTGAAAACCCCTCTCCTTATCAAATTCTTACCCATTTTCCCTCTTCCATTCTTTTCGGGTAGTTGTGATGTCACAAATTCAACTCTAGTGTCCCACCAAATGGTATAGACCAAGAACTGAAACTACTGTGCAATTGTCCAAATTATAGTGAACATCAGATAAAAGGTTTGCTATCTCCTGTTCTCTATTTTCCAGAGCCATAAATAACCTAACACAAGCACAGCGCCTACTGCAAGCAGCACAATGCATTCTGGAAGTTTAAATATGAGAACAGTCTTTCAGTTTCAGTAATATGTGTGAAAGTCACATAAATTACCTTCTAAGCAATCCAGATTGACCAGAGCATCCTAACCAGCCAAGCTTCCCCTGGTGCTCTGCATTTTGCCTCAAAATGGTTACTAAACAATGCTGCTATTATTTGCTATCTGTGTGGTTAGTACTATCATAGAGAGGTGTTTCTGTGTTTGTGTTTGTCAGATTTTTTAATAATTCACACATTAATAAGGCAATTCTCAATCTGGCTAGTCCTCAAATTTAAGACACAAGATCCTTTCAAGTAAAAAAAATGGAAAAGCTATTTCTGCCTGCCCAAAGAGAGGTATGTTAATACTGGTTTCCTTCAAGCTGCACTGTGATCAAATCAACTCCTTAGCACAAGTGTCCCTCACTTTGGAGAGGGTCAGCTCAGGGAGTGGTGCAGTTTACACAGCATTAGTTGCCAAAATGTGAGCTTGGGCTTGGCTCCACTTCCCTTACAAAAGTCAAGAACAGAAAATCTTGTCAACTGAAGATTCAGTTAGGCTTGATTCAAATATTTAGGCTATGACTACTCAGGATGAAGTAGAGTTGAAATACAGTTAATTTGACTAATGTGTTCCCTCTCGTCCTTGACCTCCATCCTCCCGTTACACACACACCCTTTAAACTCGAATGCCTCCTTCCTTTGTAGCCCTCTGACCCCATCTCATTCTCCCAACTCTGGTTCGACACCCTTCCTTTGGGTTCCCGTAGTATTCTACACTTAACCTCTGTCATGTGACTTACAGCCTATTTTTAATTACCTGTTTGCCTTTTACTGTAATGAGATCCACAGATTGCTTAATGACAGGGATCCCATTTTATTCCCCAGCATCCAGTTCTGTTCCTGGTCAATAATTCTTTGATAAAAGAATGCATTAAGGGATTATATACTGCCAGATTCCACGTGGAGTCACAAAATGCCTGACACGGTAACTTCTTAGAACTGAACATAATATACCTGCCTACTGTTATCCCAAAATCTACAGACTAGAAGTACCAGCTCCAAGATTTCCAGGACTCTCCTCAGAGATAACACAATGGCTGATGAGTGCTACAATGGGCCATGAGTCATAGCAACTTTAAAATTAAGGGGAAAATCTTTTATTCAAAATATTGGCTTGCCTTCAACTTAGCGTTTTTACATCTTCTATCACTTCCCTCTGATCCTTTCGTGGGGGGAGAGGTGCTTCCCCCATATATCCATTTGGCATCTCATGTCAAGGAAGTTAAATGCACATTCTCCTTTCTTTTAGCTGTCACCATGCCTTGTCCCATCACCTTTATTACTTCCTTGAAACCCTCCATCTATTGAGATTGTTCTTTTACCTATGCCACCTGCCATCTACTAATATCCAGCATACCTGTCTGCATTTTTTGAGGATACTGAAACATGGTTTACAGTTTTTCTCTTGCTGTAGTCTCCAACCGTTGTCTTAGGCAACTCTGCTACCACACTGAGAAATCATTTAAGCCTCTAATTCCCTAACCTCCTCTGATTCAGTGTTTTGTATCCAAGGCACCAGACTCTTGATTCTCCCATTTACTTGTTTTCTCTCTATGGGGCTGCGGATTAGGAATTGGGGAGGATGGGTGGAAGCAGGGGTTTGACTCAGGTTAGGAGCCCTGGGCAAAAGAGATACAGACTGTGAGCCATGTAACTAAAGGGAAATTGGTGACTCATCTTGAACAAGGAAGAGCAGAGAAGTAAGAATGGGTCCAAATATCAAGTATAACAAAGTAAGGTAAGATTAGTGTGGCAGATATAAACCTAGAAAAAATATTAATATGGAAGTTGTTATAGTTTTCAGCGTTCTTAGGTGCCAGTGGTTAGCTGCTCAGCTTCCCCTCATATTCCCTCTTCTTACCCTCAACTCTGCCTTTAGAAACAAATCTGACTTTGCCAGATCTGTTTCTGGACTTGTGTGTGCAGAGTGAAAGGGAAGGCCTTGTCAGCCAAGAGAAAGAAAGGAATTCATCGACTCCATCAAGAGCTGGAGGAAAGTAATATGAGTATGAACAGGACAGCTCCCCCTCAGGGCTGGACTGACAGAGGGAGGGAGGGGTAGAAGTTAGAAATATGAGGCTCCAGAAGTATATGAGAATTTCCAAGGAAAGAAAAAAAAAGAATTCAAAAATTGGTTCCCATTTAGACCTTCTAAGGAAATAAATGGAATTCTTCATTTGGGTGTATGTGTGGGTGGGTGGGTGTATATGTGTGTATCTGTGCTCTACTCTGGGCTTGAATCCCATAAGTCACAGCTTCAATTGAATTACTTTGGAATCCAATGTGGAGGTTTGGCCGTCAGATAATGGACCAAGTAAGTGAGGAGATTTAGGGTGCAAAGAATTCTATGGACTGCTAGTGACCAGCTCCTGAGTGAGCAGAGCTGTGGAGGCACAGAACCAAGTTGGGCAGCCTTGATCTCACTACTGCTGGTTTGTAGAGTGCCAATTCCTAACCTGGATCAACCCAACCATCTGTTTCTATGGGCTTGCTCCCAAGCTACTGAATGCAGTTGGAGAAAATTGGCTCTAAAACAAATTTATAATTTTCAGGCTCAGCTGGACTGTCAGTGCTGCTCAGCAATTCTTTTACTTACCCATGATTGGTTCCCTTCCCCACTCTCAATCACAGCTGTGCCAATATTTTATCCTTTTTCTTCAGAACTCCAAACAACTTTCTCTCCATTCATGTACACATTCAATAGCTATTTATTGAGCACTTACTATATTCCAGGCACTTTTTTAGGAGTTTGTAGAAGTTTAAAAATAATCACAAATTCTTTGAAGCTCCTCTCAGCAGAAAGGCGGTGTCTATTTCTTTTCTCCTGTATCTGGTCTGATTTGCTATCTGATTTGCTTTGCCCAATAGACTGCAGCAGAAGCAATGTGGCAGTACTTTCAAACAAGGTGTCAAGAATCCCTGTCACTTCCTCTCACTCTCTTGGAACCCTGAGACCACCATGCTCTGAAAAGCCCTGATCTAGTAGTCTTCTTGAGGATGAAAGACAAGGATTGAGATATCTAGTCAACTCAGCCTTCACAGCTGAAGCAACCACCAGCCAACCCACCAGCTGACTACAGCTGCCTGAGGGAGTCCCACTGGTTTTCTCTATTTCCTTCCATCTCTGCTTGAAAATCAGCCACTTCTTGCCTTTTCTCATCTCCTTTGTGTAATACTTAGGGGAGCTAATAGTAGCCAATGCAAACTCCTCTCTGACACTTTTCAACAACTTCCTCTAGCAATAAAGTCAAGATCCTTCAAAGTCTGCCTGCAACATACTTTCCTGTCTCAATCTACTCCATTATTCAACGCATTCATCAGTTCTTTCTATGGTCCAGAACTTTGGGCTGCTCACCATTTCCCCTACATGCTATGTATTTTTACATCATGCCTTTGCCTTTGCTCATGAATGACGATTAAAACTTCTGATATATCTTCATGTTCTTAAGTATATTTTAAGTATATTTTCTGTGAAATTATCCACAACTTTATCTAATCCAATAACTTCAGTCAAAATGAGTTTCTATTAAAAAATAAAATAAAGTTTAATTTATTATTTTTAATTTTTTAAGATTTTATTTATTTATTTGAGAGACAGAGAATGCAAAAAGAGAAAGGGAGAAGCCGACTCCCCACTGAGCAGGGAGCCTGACATGGGACTCAATCCCAGGACCCTGAGATCATTACCTGAGCCAAAGGCAGTTGCTCAATGGACTGAGCCACCCAGGTACCCTAAATTTTTTTTTAATTAGTTTCTTCTTCCTTATTGCCCCAGAGCAATTTATTTTTTTAATATTTTAATTATTCATTTTTCAGAGAGAGAGAGAGCATGCCCACGCTCACTAGTAGGGGAGGGACAGGCAGAAGGAAAAGGAGGCTCCCCGTTGAGCAAGAAGCCCTATATGGGACTGGAGTCCTACATGGGACATGATCTCAGGACGCTGGGATCATGACCTGAGCTAAAGGCAGATGCTTAACCAACTGAGCCACCCAGGTGTCACTAAGAATAATTTATTTTTAATCCTAAGAGAATATAACATTGTGTTGTAGTTATAGTTTATATATTTCTTTTGTCCCCCAGTCTGCCTCTTAACCATTAGTCACTGAGAATGAAGATTTAAGGTCACAGATCTTTGTGTCCCTGGTATGTAATATGGAACATAATGGGAGCTCAGTTAATATTTAGGAATCATTGGACACAACATCTAAAACTGATGATGTACTATATATTGGCTAACTGAACATAACTTTTAAAAAAAAAGGAAAAAAAGGAAAACTAAAAAAAATTATTAAAATTAAATATATGCATACAAAGCTAACAGTATTATCAGTCAATTAAATAATTCCGTCCACCCACATCTCACCGATCATTGTGGCCAAATCAAGTATGCAACAATCTACCCTGATATTTACCTCACCCAGAATGACCGGGCCACCCATGGAACTATCAGATCATTTTACACTGGGAATACCATTCTAATTTTTCAGAGCATTAAAGGAGAGAAGTTGCTAACAATACACAGATGGCCTAAAAGAGCTAATGCACTCTATCTCTGAAGAGCAGGCACTTTATTTTCTTCTTGCTACCAAGACAAGACTCATTATCTAATTTTGTGCATCTGTCTTAAAGTTATTTATAAATACAGACCATTACTTTAAAAGGACAATTTTTGGTTGCTGTTTAGAACTACCTCATTTAAATGCATTAAACCCTGAAAATGTAATGCATTTTCAATGCATGAAATCATTGAAAAATGCAGAGAAGCATGGGAAAACAGATATCTTCACAAGATTCTAGTTCATACTACTTTGTATTCCTGTTCGTAAGACAAAGTTCTAGAAGAACATATAATCTTATTTTATAAGGGTTACAGATATGTACATAAAATATTCTATTATGCATCTTTTATTTCCCACTCATATTTATTTTGATGGTATCTGGAAATTTAAGCATATCATATATGCTTTCTGATTCTGTTTTTGTATATTTTTCTTAGATCTGTAGCTTGTTAGAACAGAAGGAACCTAAAGATGATATAGTGCCTTTCCTTTATTTTACTGCAATTCAGAAAGGTCAAGTGACTTGCCCAAGTATGCAGAGAAAGAAAATAGTAAGATTAACAACAAAGTTTCCTGAGCCCACTAAAAATGGAAGTAGCATAAAACTAACATTTTTTAAAGAAGTTTTAGGATCTCCGAGTTCTAGTCTCAGCTCAGATCAATGAAACATTTTTTGGTGGTGGTTTGTAGAAATGGGGGAGATAATATAATCCTGCTTTACTAAACTGGCAGGAGTACTATGTCCGTCATAATTCTACAAAAGACTTTGTGACTAAAAATTCCGGCTCTTAGTCAAATTAGAGATTTATTTTATATTTCAACACAGTTTGCTTACACACACACACACACACACACACACACACACAAATATTCAAAAGCCTAGGTTAACTGGAAGATGCCTCCTTCACTGATGTGTATCCCTAACTTACAATAATGAAAATCTCACTATGCCTGAATCCCTCAGATGCATCAGTCACTTTTTTCTTGGTGATTTAATCACTTCCTTCCATTTAATTACTTTGAGGATTAACTGTGGGCAAATGTATTCCAATAATAGGCCAATCTACAAAGAACAGGAAGCTTTCCTCCCGGTCCCAGGGGAAATTTAGCACTTCCGACTATAACTCTGCATTACAGCTCTCATGTTTCTGTTAGCCCTTAAGCCATGTGTGTCACCTTACTTGTTTGACTGTAAAAAAAATGTCACAGGATACACTGTTTACATGCTAGCATTTGTACACAATTTCTGGCAGAAGTAAAGATGGCTCTTCTTAATCCAGGCCATACAGGAAGCTATTTCTTTCCAAATCAAGTCATTAATGCTTAAACAAGCAAACAGTGCAGCCAAGACAAAAATCAATTTGCATAAAGGGGAAAGCTTTGTTCCAAACACTCCAAGAGTCACTGGGGAAAGATGCTTTTACAATTCTAATGCTTGAGAATATTACGGTATTAGGTTAGGTTGATCCTATTTTTCTAGTTGGATTTATTTTATTTGAAAGTCAAAGTGACTTAGAGTATTCAATACTATCAGCAATGTTTTCGATATCAGAAGAGGTAATCTTCCTTCTGAATAGCAAGCACAGAAATCTTCCCACTGACCCTCATTTGACCTGTTCATTACATATATCTGGATCTTTTCCAGTGGCTAAATGCTCCATGACAATGGTTCTTAAACTACCGCACATTAGAATCACCTAGAGAGATTTTAGAAATCCCAATGCGCAGAGCCGCCTGGGTGATTCAGTTGGTTAAGCATCCAGCTCTTGATCTCAGTTCAGGTCTCCATCTCAAGGTCGTGAGTTCAAGCCCCGGGTTAAAAAAATAATAATAAAAATGTAAAAAATCCCAGTGGCCAGGTTGCACCTTAAACCAAAATATTTGGTGGATGGAAGCCAAGCGTATTTTTAATGATTCCCCAAGAGACTGCAATGATAAGTTAGGGAACCGCTGTTCTCTGACATTTCTGACTCCTCTTGCTTTCCAGTAGACGGACTCTCAGAATAAAGGATAAATCAGGAATTTCCTTCTTTGTTCCAACTTCTACACTTATAAGATCAAGACATATATGCATTGGTGGGATACATTTATTAAAATAGAGGGAAACTAATATTTATATCATGAGTCATGAAAGAGTTTGTATCTTTAGATGTATCTATTTTAATTTATTTGTTTTAGAGAGATAATCAAATATAAAAGACATATGTACAAGATCTCCATTGCAGTGTTAATTAAACCTTTAAAACAATTAAATAAATTATGCTACCAAGATGTCATGACTTAATGAATTATCAAACAACTATATGAAGAACATTGTTTTTCATTACACAGGAAACCTTTCAATACGTTAAGTATAAAAAAATACAATGCAGGCATATATATCCATATGTTAAAATATTGTACATATTATATTTGAAAGTGTATCCATGGGCAAATATGCCAAATGCAAAAGTACAGGTCTGGTCGGTTGCACTTGAAATTGGAAATGGTGTTTACTTGGGACAGCGTAAGAGAGTTGGGTGAAGTAAAAGGAGACATTTTATTTCAAGTACTTTCTTATTATTTGTGTTTTAACAGTGTACTGTGTACATTATTATTAGAAGTTTAAAATAAACAGAATTAAAACAAAATGGAAAAGTCAACACATATCTGGAGAAAAAGGTTCACCAAAATGTAAATATCTCTGATTTATTGGGCTTTATATATATTTTTTGTATTTCCTTTGTTATCCTTTTTAGGCTTCCACCCTCCCCCTTTTTTACATGAGCATCCATTATAAACAGAAAGATTTTATTAACAGTTTTTTTAAAGATTTTATTTATCTATTTGAGAGAGAGAGAAAGAACATGAGCTGGGGGGAGGGGCAAAGGGAGAGGGAGAAGCAGGCTCCTCACTGAGCCGGGAGCCCAGTGCGGGGCTTGATCACAGGACCCTGGGATCATGACCTGAGCTGAAAGCAGATGCTTAACAGACAAGCCACCCAGGCACCCCAGAAAATTTAAGATGTTAATCCTAAGAAAAGATTATTAGATAAATCTTTAAATTTGAAAGGATTAATTTACATTGCAGAGGGGCTCCTGCTCACTAAGTGGTCAAGTATGGTATTTCTCTTATTCAGTTTTTCTCACTAAGGACTTCAAAACCACTTTAGGACTTTAAAGGCACCTAGGGGGCTCAGTCCCTAAAGCGTCTGACTCTTGATTTCAGCTCAAGTCCTGATCTCAGGGTCTTGAGATCAAGCCCAGCGTTGGGCTCTGCGTGTGGAGCCTGCTCAAGATTCTCCCTCTCCCTCTGCCCCTCCTGCACCTACACATGTGTGCTTATGCACACAACACTCTCTCTCTCAAAAAAATAAAATAAATTAAACATAAAAACGCTTTAGAAAACACTGTTCAAATCTTGTTAAATCCATTATTGTGTTGTCCTTAACCTATTCCACAAATACCTTTTACCATACAGTTAACCCATATACTTTGCAATTTAAAAAAGAGGAGGGAAAGTTCAAGCTGATGAGGCATCAAAAAATTTCAGACATTCTAAATATTACCACAGGTGAGACTTAAAGATTCTTCACTTGTGGAAAATCATAACCAAGATAACCCCCACCCCCCACCCCCCACACCCCCACACTCCACCCCCACCCCCCACCCCCCAGAGAAAGTGAAGTGTAAGTTGCAGTGACGGTCTTTTAACAATGAAACTAAATAGGAAGCAATCCTTTGTGATGTAAGAGGGGAAAATGGATGAAGGTAGCAAAAAAGGGGGAAAGTGGAGAAGAGGGCAAAAAAAAAGTGTGGAAACTTTAAGATGAATAGAGGAATTCAGTAGGAGCTTCTTGGCATAATTTCTATCGAGAATACTCGCTTTTGAGTATTTGCAATAAGCCTGGGCTTAAGGAGGAGAAAGTACTTCAGTTCGTGACTTTACTCAAAACCTGAAGATGAGGAACTGAACAAATTAGCCAAGAAGTCAACCCCACCCGTCTGTAGCAGAGGCTTGGAAATCCATATAAGTTATTAAGGACAAAGATTAGGTTTGGTGAGAAAAATATAAACTAACAAGGCTGTTAGAGAAAAGAATGTTATAGAAATAGTAGGGTGGACTTTTCAGGGACTAAAGTGGCTCTGCTGTAGCATACGTCATGCCATTTTGCTCAACTAAAACTCCCCCAAAAAAGTTGATCACATAACCCCATAACCCCACATAACCCACATAACCCCATGGTTTCTTCCTGATTATTTGATTTTGTGTTGAAAAATAACTGACAGTAAGCACACTCTACTGATATGACTGCTCCAACAAACAACCTAGAAAATGTTTGTGGCTTAACACCATTGAAATCATTTCTTCATTCATGAATAGTTACTGCCAGTATTAGAGGGGTGGCTTTCTAGGAAGTGAGTGAGGACCTGAGGCTCCTGTCATCTCCTGGCTACAGGCTCTTTTGAGGCCTGAAAATCTTTTACTTCCAGTCCATTGATAGTGAAAAATGAGGTGAAGAAAAGAAAGACATCACTTCTGCTCATATTCCATTAACAAGTACTGGACACAAGGCTCCATCTAGGTGTAATTCCCAACTGGACAGGCACAGCCTACCAACAGTTCCAAATTAAAGAAGGGAAGCGCCAATCTTTGAAGACCAGCAAGCTGTCCTAGCCACAGATGCCATTTCAAATATCAGTGATGGTCTTATCAGAGGTTCAGTTCTTAAGGGCATAACCTAACATAATTCCAGTGGTACCTGTTTGCACTGGCTTGTAGTTGTTCTGTAGATAGAACATGTATACATGCTCTTAATTCCCAGTTGGACTTTCAGAGCAGAAACAATCTTGTATCACATTTGTATAAAATTCTTTTCCTACCCAGAGTTCTAATAGAGCAAAAATGAGGCCCAACTAAAACTAACTCTGAATAAACTGTCCCAATTTCCACTCTCACCCTAGTGTGAAAGACAAAGAATAGCTCTGTCTCTTCTCTTCTTTACCCATTGACTCTGAATGAATGACTGGGGTACTTCCACTTTGTAAAACAAATGGCACCTGGGTAATAAATCAACCTAGTTTTAAGGTAGGCAAATATCAACTTTAATTTAGATTATCTCCATTGTCATGTATGTCTTATCCCCTTCATTTCATCTTTTTTTTTTTTTTTTCCTACTTAACACTTGGAAGTTTTAGAACTTTGCTTCCCCTTCTCATCAATGTCTGTGGAAGACCTTTGTTACTGCTTTCATGGCAGACTCAAAGATCACCTGGGCTAGTTGTTACACTTATCTAATAATTTGCAACCAATAATATAAGGTCATTGGACAAGCCATTTATTTATTTTCCAAAGTTCCACAATAGCAAATATATATTACTTTACATACTTATAATATTTTCACTCACAGTCTCTGTAGTTTAGTAAAAACAACATCTGCATTTAAGATTCTCCTCAGGAGCGCCTAGATGCCTCAGTCAATTGAGTGTCTGACTTTGACTCTGGTCGGAATTTCGGAGTCATGGGATCAAGGCCCATGTTGGGCTCCCCACTCAGTGAGGAGTCTGCTTCTCCCTCTCCCTTTCCCATCCCTCCACTTGTGCTAGCTCTCTCTCTCTGAAATAAATATGTCAAATTAAAAAAAAAAAAAAAAAAAGATTCTCCTCAGTTATCTCACCAGTCATTCCATACCTGTAAAAATAGGCCTTGTAACAATGCCTTGCCTCCCCAAATACCATTCATAATGCCTGTCATAAATTCCCAGTGAACATGAACACACCATCAAGGACTGCTGCTAGGTAAGAGAATAGAAATGGATCCAGGCAGATCCATTACTGCTATTTGTAAAAGCACCTGGCCTCCTGAGGGTGAGTCACATATTAAGACCAATCTATTTTTATGTCTTTACTTTTATAGCCCAGATGAAGTTGGTATAACCTTATTATAATAATTTGAATCCTGTTGTCTAAGCCCATTATCATACACTGTTGTTAAGACAGAAGTCCTTTGGTGATACGGAAAATATCTAAATATATTGTCTTTGAATGTGATCAAAAAACATATAAAATATTTTTCTATTTCTGTAAGACAGCCAAGTGCTCTTTTGTGATACCCCATTTCATATCAGATGCTAAGAAAATACAATACCTAGGTGTTTCTTTGATCTACATTTGCCTTATGTCTTTTTGCCAGAGCTGCAAGCATTTTTCAATTGTATTTAAGAGAGAGAGAGAGAAAGAATCTGTGATCTGTGAACATATCTTAAGAGGCACAACCAAAGCTCTGGTACTGCTTTATTGAAGGTCATCACAGAACTCAGTAACAGGTCTGTTATAATTATTCCCCTATCTGAGGTCACATCATAGTCATCGTTTTGTAAAATAGTCCTAAAAATTCATCCTCATTAACGACCATGTAATAATCACCCCTGATGTATAAATACATTGTGTTATGTAACAGGGTGGCACTGGGGTGTGGCTAGGACTCCCACAGAAAAAGTAAAAGTTGTGCTACTTGGCAACTGTAATTTTAAGGTTAACTGTGAACGTGTAATCCAAAACGTTGTCCTGCCTGTTACTGTAGCTGCAGCTGGAAGAAATCTTGATTCTCCAAATCCAATTCCATTTTACTACCTAAGGCCTCCTCATCACAGGCCACCGCCAACTTTGGTCTCCCTCATTGATTGCATAGTTGCAGTGTTTTGAGTAAAATCATCTCAGCTTGAACCACCTGTAAAAAATACCTTCCGTCTTACCAAACTTTTCTTATTTTAGTCTCAAATATTTTATGTTCATCTATACGATCTTGTTTAAACTGCTTTAGATGTTCCCTCTTTTCTGTGATTTTCCTACTTCAGAATATACCTTGGGAACTTTTAGTCTGGTTAAATTGTTGTAGTATAGAAATATCATCATTTCTGACATATTTGTATAGACTGTAAAGAAACCTAATAGAATTCTCTATTTTTATCAGCAATAGTATACTGCCTGCTCATGATAATACTAATAAATACTTTATTTAAACTATCAAACCATTTCTCTTCTCATATAGTTAGAGCCATCACTTTATAAATTAATTTGCTGAGTAGAACATTTCCAGGGACTGCTGTTTATTGCTGATAAATATAGCTTGCTTATTTAAGCTCTTTACCTTTCTCTAACCCTGCAGAGAGATCTTCTAAAGCAAGAAGCTTTAGAATGACATAGGCAGGTAATGTGCTGAAAGCCCTGGACACCCTCTTATTGGAGGTACCATGCATGATCAGATAATAAAACAACCACGGCAGCTCAAGGTCAAATGAGCCTTAATCTAAAAAACAATCTCTAAATGACATAAGAGGGGCTTTAACCTTAACATCCACTGCATTGAGGCCTTATTTCATCCCTCTGCAAAGTCAATAATATGAGAATCATAAACTGAGCAGGATTGCAAATCCTCTTATCCTACCTGCTGCAAGTTAGTGGGGGAAAGCATTGTTTCAAAATTTCACTAATGCAAAGAAATGAGAAAACAGTTCATAAGGTGATGGTTTAATATACGCAGTGGTCAAATAATGTTATTTGATGGGAATTTTTTCCTCTGCTTGCTTCCTGAGTTCTCCATTTAATGTTATAAAAAACCACTCTGATGGAGAAAGTGAAAGATATATAAGTTGAAGCTTATTAATTGTGTTTTGTAAGCAGAAAACTTGAATATTTTTATTAAAAAGAAAATTCCTAATTTTATACTTTAATTACCAATTTCCAAACAGAAATTAAATTCAGTAACTCACATTTCTGTATTGAGTTTAATGCCTCATAATTCTTTATATGCATACTTATTCCTATAACTAAAGGAGGAAGCAGTCTTTTGGATAATTTAAGAAAAAATATAATCTTAATTTGCTAGAGACAAAAGAATTCTAGAATAATGCTTCTCTAACTTTAATATGCACACAGATGACATGGTAATCTTGTTAAAATTTGGAATCTGATTCAGCAGGTTTGGGGTGGGGCCTGAGTCCTGCATTCTAATAAGCAGCTATGGGCTGCAATTCTGCTGCTCCCACTTTGAGTGGTAAGATTATACGCTCTTGTGTTATTCCTGCACGGTTTTTAAAAAGAGAGGGTAAAAGGTAGGGGAAGTATGAAAATGGATTTTCTGGATTTTCTCGTTCTTTGCTCTCATTTACATGCACAGATATGACTAACATTTTTTTTAAAGCAACCAGGGAGTACAAGGTTTATCCTTCTTAAAATGTAAAACACAATGCAAATGCAAGATGAACACTGTTATGAGTTACACTAAGCTTTGTATCAAAATCTAATACATCTTTTATTAATTCATGGACTACTAATTTAATCTCTGCTGTTATCAGTCAACAAGTAAAATGTTCTCAGATTGTTGAGGAACTACAAATTTAAATGTAACCAATCAAAATATTCACTTAGGTTCCATTGAATAGTTTATAAACAATAGAGTAAAAGGATTGTTTTAAATTAGAAATGCACTGAAAGCAACATTTTTCTTTGTTGAGCTTAGAAATTAGCATATTTACTTAAAATGCTGACTAAGCCCTTGGATAGGCCTATTGACTTCACTAAGGAGTTCAAATTATGTTAAAGACTTTAATAAACTCTGGGGGAAATTCCATTGCCATACAATGAAATTCCATTACATATGACTTATTTTTGGCTCTCCAGTTGATAATAAAACACATCAAATGGCATTTTCCTTTATTTTTTTCCTTAACCTTGGTTATTGTACCACCATTTATATATTCTTTAGGGAGAGTGTTCTTACTTAAAAGTATTTTTAATTTCGTTCTTCAAGAAGTATTAAAATATGTAAATGTTATTATTATAATGATGTCATAGTATATTAAAAATTATGTATTAGCAATTATCCCACTTAATGATTTCCATAAATATTCTGCCATTTATAGTGTTAAAATACCAAGGAATAACTTTATGGCAGAAAAGATACATTTTTCCAAAGCCCTGCACATAGTTAGCATCTAATATTTATGTATGAACTATAGCCTGATCCTTTGATGATTGAAAAGGAAATGAGCCCTCACCAGATACTGAATCAGTTGGCATGTTGATCTTGGACTTCCTGGCCTCCAGAACTGTGAGAAATAACTCTTTGTTTTTTAATCCACCTGGTCTGTGGTATTTTTGTTATAGCAGCCCAACTGACCAAGACATGTGTCAGGATTCAGACATTTCAGATCAATTCAGGATAACCCAAAGTTTGACTTTGCCCTCTGCATACTTCTGATTTTATGCCCTTGTTTTAATAGCTTATCCCAAAAGCTCCCCCAGCCCCACCAACATAGCACAGTAAGCACTGTCATCCTTGTCTTACAGAGAAGGAAGGAAGCAAAGGCTCAAAAATGGTGAGTGACTCACCCAAGTTATGGCAATTTGGCCAAGTCATGGGTTGAGTCCTACTCACTGCAAATTCCATTTTTTCTGTCATGGGCATTTTTACCTCTGGCCTGTGAGATCCTTGAGTTGAATTTGATCTGCATTTGAGAGGATGCACTCAGCTGAAGAAGCCTGAGTCCCCTTAATTATTTTCTTTCTTTTTTTTTTTTTTTTTCACAGTCCAATGACTGGAACTGGGGAACAACTTTTTTTTTTTTGAAGATTTATTTTATTTATTTGACAGAGAGAGAGAGATCACAAGTAGGCAGAGAGGCAGACCCAGAGAGGAGGAAGCAGGCTCCCTGCAGAGCAGAGAGCCCGATGTGGGCTCGATCCCAGGACCCTGAGATCATGACCTGAGCCGAAGGCAGCGGCTTAATCCACTGAGCCACCCAGGCGCCCCCCCCTTAATTATTTTCTACATGTTTGGTGCCTGTTATTCTTTTTCTCCATCTTTACCACAGGAAATGCAAAGGAAAAAGATACACACTGAACACTGACATCCCCAGTTATGCTGCTCCGAAACTCACACCAAATTCAGAAGGCCATTATCTCCAGGAAATCTGGCCCCAAAGAGAGAGCAGATGTTGAGATAAGAGAAGAGGCTGAGGCAGGGATAAAAGCAGGCATAAACTAAGGCAGGGCCAAGATTCCCAAGAATGGACAGATATAGGGTAAGAAGGGAAATGTCTGAGACTGGGATAAAGGTGGGGGCAGAGCAGAGGCAATAGCAAACAACAGAGATAGAGCAGAAGAAGGCAGAGATAGAGGCCCTCCTTCCTGGGTTTCTGCACCTTTTCTATCTGTGAGCCTTCAAATCTAGCAGATACTGGCCATACTTCCAAAAAGATCTTCCCTTACTACTGATGAGCCAGTTTTCACTTCTCCAGCTATCCTGCTTCAGCCCTTAGGATAGAAGGGCTATCCTTCTATTTTAAATTAACATCTCCACATGGAACATGTTTTACAGATGTGGACAGCTTTGAGTGTGTTGTGATGCAGTGAATCAAACCAAACACTGCTACAACCCAAACATGCTATAGGTCTTCGCTACAAGAGTCATTGCAAAAGAGGGAATTCTGCAAACCCAGTCTAGGGGCCCACTTGTCATTTGATAGTTCACAATCCCAAAAGAACAAGGAAAAAAAAATGAAAATCATTCCTTTGAATTTGTTATAATAAAATTTGCTGAGTTTTTCTAAAGAGAAGAGGGTGTTCACTGAGGTGTTTGTCAGTCTGTTCTAGAGGATTTTAAATTGGAAAAAAATGCAAGAATAAAACAAAGAGGCAAACACTCAGATAAAACTTTAAGTATGAGATCAGTGCTGAACATACCTAGTAATTCACAGGAGAAAATAATCCAGGAGACAGTAGGACATAGCACTTAGGTTCCTACTTGCTTGAATAACAATATACAAAACATATAATTTGATGTTCATGCAAGAAAACCAACATCCCTCATAGACATTATTGCATCTTGGCAGAATAAGATTCCTAAGTGGCAACCTTATGGAATGTACCACATTGTGCAAAGGGGGCAACATTCTGTGTCAAGAATGCAAAAACCCCAAATCAAGGGGGACAGAATGATAAGAGCGTGTGGGTAAAGATAAAAGGAAAGAGCATCAAAATGATCTTACTGCTGAAGTAGGGGAGGGTGGAAATGAAGTCTGATAAAACAGCCATTCCAAAGAAAAAAGAAGAATGGACAGTCACATCCTGACATCAATCACAAATCTGGCAAAGAGACAAAGGCCAGATGCAGAGGTGATGAAGGATGGTGCTTATCTAGACATCTCCAGAAAGTCAATCAGCAAAAGTAAAGCATTGGATACATCTGACCTCATCTTTTAGAAGGCAGAAAAAGCCATGAAGGGACTCACTCCTTAGGACCTAATTCTGACAAACAAGGAAAGTGCTGGTTGGCAGAGTGGAAATGATAGAATCCTTGAAGAGGAATGGAGAGCCAGTATATTATCTTAGAGTTTGTGATAGCCAATGCTCTGAATCCTGAGCAAATCTAGATATATGACCTAAACTAAAAGAAGACAGATTTCCAGAGGTTCAGAGAGAAGACAGTCATGATCTTATGGTCAGAGTCTGGGGAAACAAAGAAGGATTTTAGGCTTTTGAACACACAGTTCTGAGAGACTAATCATGAAGGTGATGGAGAGGCAGCTAAGGAAACCATTCTGGCAACTCAACCAGCTCTCAGTAAAACAAGGAAATATTTAAAGGTGTCATTTATAAAGAATGGAAGGGCCAATATGTAACCATCAACAAATGAAAGCTAATACCAAGGGAATAAAGTAAAGCTTGTGAAAACTGCCAACAAAAGTGAAAATAGGTTTTCTAAAGTTATGCAGGGAGCAACAGAAAGATTTGGGGACAATACTAAGAAGTTTTTAGAAAAAAGGCAGAAAGCAAGGTTTCTCAGGTCCTCTCACTGTTGTGGCAGGTCTGTTTCTTTGTCTGCCCTGGAATCCTCCCTCATCTTATGAGGTCGTCATGGGCCTGGTGGCCACAGTGCCCGCTCTGCCCTGGCCATAGCTATGAACATGGAACCAAACAGGGCCAGTCAGGTGTTCCTTGTGAGATTTGGTACATGAATACTGAGAAAGAAAGCATTTCTCTTCCCTTAGGATTTAAATCAAACTCAATAGCTCTCTGCTCTGCCATGTGAAAAGTTCATCCACAAAAGGAATCAGAACCCAGGTATTGCAAGATTCCATCAGCTCCTGATGACATCCTCTGAACCGCTGAATCCACCCAGGGTTGAAACAAGCTTTCCCCCTAAATCCCCTGGCTCTGTGAGCCAAGGAATTCCTTTCTATCCTAAGAGAATTTAAATTTAATTTCTTGTATTTGTAATCAGAGGAGTCCTGAGTAATGCATTAGTTGAGGAGTTTAATTGTCAGATTAGAAAAGAGAAAGCAAATATTGGGAGGAGAAAATTAAAGTCCAAGCTAGATAAGGAAGCTAAAAAAAAAATGCACCTTTCAAAGGATTTGGGTTCCATTTCATAAAACCAAAAGAAGGCTCAGATGACATCAGTGAACTGTAAATAGTCATCTTTGAAGAATTATGGGAACAGAAGTCTTGCTGGCAGGTAGAAAAAGGGCAAATAAATGTTTCCATTTTCAAAAAGGTGAAAGAAGTTAAATTCTTTAAACTATATGCCAAAGAGATTAGATGGATCCCTAACAAAATGTTAGAGTATAAAAGGTGGGTAAATACTTAGGAAGCAAAGAGGTAATTATTAGGGACCAGCATAGGTTCATGAAGTTCAATTCAGGCTGGGATTATGTCATTTCCCTTTTGAACTACATTTACCAGAGAGATCCAGGGGAATATTCATTATGCCAAGTACTATGTGAGGCACTACCCTGATACAGTAGAGTATTATGAGTGATGGTTGCAGTCATAACTGGTTTGCTCTGTTAATTATAATACTATCCACAATTCATTGGTAATCCACTGTGTCTCAAAATATACACATATATTTGTATATATGTGTTCATGTACTGCACACCACACATACATGTATATACATAAGCACAGTATGCACAAACACGCAAACGTACACACAAATTGTGCACACATATATACACATGCAATTGCTATAAACACTATACACATGTGTGTATGCACATACACACACTTCTACACAAAATACACAAGGCATACACACATGCACACATACACCTAAACATGTCACATATATACACACTATGTACACACATATACACCTATACACACCAAACACATTTATTCATATAGGACATATACACATGCATATCCACATATATACACATACACATATATGTCCACATGTACACACACCAGAACAAATATCTAATGTGGGCAAAAATCTAACATCCCCATGCTACAGAGAAACCTGGAGGAGGCAGTTTGTCCAAGGTCACAAATCATGAATTTGAAGCTAGACTTTTCTGACTCTCTTCTCTGTCAGTAATGGTTATCTCTATGTATTGTTACACAATAAATGCTAACTAAAACAAAGGGACAGCAAACTGAGGAGAGGCCTGAAGTACCTGGGCCTCTTTACCTTTCAAAAATTTGAATGGCAATAGAGACAGCAGTACAATCAAATATGAAAACAACTCAGAAACAAACGTAATATGTTAGCAAAAAAATTGGAATCTGAGCAAGAATGATAATAAGAAAATATCATGGAGAGTTCTCAGACACAGGCTACACAACAACACAAATTTAGGAATTTTACTTTACTCCGATTTCAAGGAATTAACAGTGAGAAGTTGCTGCTAAAAAAATGAACTCACCCCTGGGCTGCATTAAAGCAGTATGAGTTCAGAAGGAGAAAGGAAATTATCATTTTTAGCCCTAAATTAACACACTGACACTACCCTGAGGATACTGACTGTGATAATGAAGAACCTAATCCTGTCCTAGAATGGATTAGAGGAAGGTGACCAGCACATTTGGCGAGAGAAGACTTAAACTGTGGGCGTGTGAGGAGAATTCACCCTATAGTCCTCCAGAGAGCTTCTGGATGGCAAGATAGGAATTAATGGAGAGAAGTTGCTCTGAGTCAGAATTCAACACAATGTCAATATGAGAGGTTCCTCTTAAGGCAGCGATTAAATGCCATGCCGTGGGTAGCAGTGATTAAACATTTTAGGAGACAATTCCCTCACATAAAGGTAGTGAGAATCATTGTGGAAGACATCGTCTTGCTCTTGAAAAGAAACTTGAGTGGTCTCCGTAGTAAATGTAGGTAGAGTGGGCAGCCAATGCCTAACTGCCCTAACAGTTCCCCAGTGATACCAGTTAAACAATCCCCATGAAAAGGAAATGGTTCTGTTAACACCAGAAGTTCATGGTTCTCAAGAAACTCAGATCCTGGCCTGCATGTTCCAAGATTTAAATTTAGGAAAATTTACAAGTGAAGACTAAGGTGATGCCTTAAGGAGAATTCATCAGGAGGACAGAAGAAAACCATTTATTGCTTTTAGTTCAGCACGTAAGATACTTGTGGGGAAGAGCTAACTCTGGCACCGTGTGTAGTTGAGACTGGAAGTCCCTTGGGTGATAGTTTACTGGGGAGTATGTTTAAAGAATAATTAATGAAATATATGTGCAACCACCTTGGCCACCAAGTGTAGCCTGCCAATTTGACCTGTGTGGGGACATGTGCCAGTAAGGGCGTTACCAAATGAAGGGAACATCAGCTCATGTGTGCAGACATGTCTTCGGCAGGACACCATGTGGCTGACAGCAGTAAAAGCAGGAGGGACCCACTAAGCCTTCTCAAAAGACCAACTGACTGCCCCTCCTTCTTCGCATTGACTAGCCTCTGGCATTTCTGAACAATTGGAGTGCATGGTGATCAAAGGGGGGCTATTGTGCTTCTGTTATTAAGGATAGATGGGTGCTTGTCTGCCCAACATTAAAAGAGGCTTTCCTCTCTAGCCAGTAGGAACTTTGATTCTTCTAAGTACAAATAAATGAAAATTAGAGGATGAAAGAAACAGAAATCCATTAAATGCTTACCTCACACATACATGTTATTTTCATATTAATGCAATGCCCAAACATACTTAATATTATCCACACTATTTTGAGACTTGAGTCTGAAATTGGAGAATTTTAAGTGTTCCAAAAATCCCGAGTCCCAACCCAGTGTTTCCTACTAACTGTAGCAGATGAACAAAAGAGGGTCTGCATCTGTTCATGCTCCATTGCTGCTGTAACAAATTAACACAAACTTGCTGCTTTAAAACCACATACATTTATTTTCTTATAATTCTGAAGGTCAGAAGTCCAGAATAGGTCTCATTAGGCTAAAATCAAAGTGTCAGGAGGGCTGCATTCCTTCTGGAGGCTCTAGAGGAGAATCTGTTTCCTTGCCTTTCCCAGCTTCTAGAGACATCCACATCCCTTGTCTTGTGGCCCCCTTCAGACAAACTAATCTCTCTGACCTTTGCCTGCTTTCGCTCTCACATCTTCTCTCACTCTCCTGGTTCCTTTTCCCCTTCCAGGGACCCTTTGATTATACTGGGCTCACCAGAATAGTCCAGAGTAATTTCCCCATTTCATGTTCTTTAACTTCATTATATCTGCGAAATCATTTTGCTGAATAACATAGTCACAGTTTCCAGGGATTATAACATAGACACCCATGAGGCCATGATTCTGAGGGCAACAGCAACCTATAGGAATTCTGAGGTATCACTACAACAATCAGAAGGAGTATGTCCTGTTGCCTTCATTTTTTTTAGCCTCTACCAAAGCTAAGGGGACAGATATTTTAGTTTATTGGTGATAGATCCACAAAGCTTAATCCACTAGACCTCACAGAGGAGAAGTTTCAAGAAAATCCTTTAACAATGACACAGATCTCTCAGACTAGATGAAGCAGAGGGATACAGAGAACAAACAAAATTGTTTAAAAAAAAATTCTCCTCCTCAATATGGTTGTGCAAAAATCCTATAGAAAGATAACAAGATCTTTGGCTTACCTTATTTTACTTTTTTTTTAAGATTTTATTTATTTATTTATTTGTCAGAGAGAGAGACAGCATAAGCAGTGGGAGCAGCAGGTAGAGGGAGAGGGAGAAGCAGACTCCTGCTGAGCAAGAAACCCTATGTGGGACTCGATCCCAGAGCCCTGGGGTCATGACCTGAGCCAAAGGCAGCTGCTTAACTGACTGAGCCACCCAGGCCTTCCTGGTTTACCTTGTTTTAGAAACAATTTTAATTTTAATATTTTCTCTCCCCATAAGAAATTAAAATTACTATTTATTAAGACATATGCGGAGTTCAGGACTTTGTGGGAAGATTTCCCCCAAATCTCCTATACCAATACTCCAAAAATAAATAAATAAATAATCAGGGAAATAAAGAGGAAGTGACCTTATTTGAAACATAACTTGGTGAAGTGAATCACAAAAACTACATCAAGAAAAATTCTTTATTGAGTATAGTTTTACAAAAACATTTGCCTCTTTGACATGTTTTTTATTTGCTTCTGCCAACACCAGCAATAGTCAATCCCCAATTTTTTTCAACTTATTATAATGCCAAAAGACTAGCCAATTGTGCCTATTCCCTTCCATGGCCCAGCTTTCTTATTAGAAATTGTAGTTACTATATTCCATGTTCAGATGAACTCAACTCTGAAAATTGAAGGACGTTTTGACTGAGAGCAATGGGAACTATAAAACAAGGCATGTAAAGTTTTTACATTGTGGTCACTAGTATATGAGGAAAAAACTCCACATTTTCCCCAACATGTGAAGGCCAGTTGTTAACCCCTTGTCTAGAGGCAACCCAGGTAATTCAGTATCATTAGGCACAGGGAACAAATGCCTACCAGATATCTGGAAATGCACTGTCTACAAATTTTTAAAAATGGTATTCTTCTTATTACTATATATACAACTAAAATACAGTATTTTTATTATTACAGTCTTATTCTGATGAAGCTAATATATTTCTTCTTGTTTTATCAGCAAAACATTGAGATTGTTAACTTTCAATTTTAGCAATCATAAAAGGAGGAAATCATCCCATATATCCCAAAAGAAGTGGGTAAATATGTTAAGTAGAGACGTATCAGATCATTGCAGATGAAATTAATCATGAAGCAATGACTCCTAGGACCTTTTATAACATGTCTGCATTACAAGTCTTTTTCATGGAAGGGTATATAAGATTGCATGATGTCAATATAGTTTTTTGGGGGGGGTGCCTGGGTGGCCCAGTGGGTTAAGCCTCTGCCTTCAACTCAGGTCATGATCCCAGGGTCCTGGGATCGAGTCCTGCATCAGGATCTCTGCTCACAGGGGAGTCTGCTTCCCCCCCGGCCCCCCCAGCTGTCTCTCTGCCTACTTGTGATCTCTCTGTCAAATAAATAAATAAAATCTTTAAAAAATATATATAGTTTTTTTTTCTTCAGCACATATAGAATTATTAACTTGAGTATATTTTATTTAAGAATAATTTATGAAAGTACAAGAAAAGGAATGTGATGCCAAAGTTAAACTAGTGAGACTTCTATTTTCAGTTTTGTTTCATTGATCCCCCTGTTCACCATAGCACCCTTCATTGATTCCTCCTATATAACATTGCTGTGACCAAACGTATCTGTACTCCCTCATGCATTAATAGACCAATAATTAAGGCCTTGCTCATTGGCTCAGTGGAAGGGGGCTGATCAGAATAGGTTCCTCAGGCGAACATTCACCTCATCTTTGACTGCTGAGTTCCACTAGTGGCTGCTGAGCTAGAGGAGGGGTCTGTGAATCTAATACTTTAATTTAACCAACATGTAATGTTACCAACATGTAATCAGTAACAACTGATTACTCTGGTAAGGATCTGAAAGACTCAGAAAATTAAAACCTTTTAGAAATTCTTATTCATCTTTTATGTTGAATACAATAAATTCACTCTTCATGGTGTACAGTTCTGAGTCTTGACAAAGGCACAGTCATGTATCTACAACAAAAATCATGATACAAAATAGTTCATCAACTCAAAAAATATCCTCATGGGGAAAAGACATGCCCTGCCCCCCCACAGACCCTGAGCTCCTAGCAACCTCTGATCTATTCCTCCATTTGGGTAGCTTCGCCTTTTCCATGATGTCATATAAATTGAGTCACTTTGTCTATAACCTTTTTAAAAAATATTTTATTTATTTATTTGACAGAGAGAGATCACAAGTAGGCAGAGGGGCAGGCAGAGAGAGAGAGGAAGGGAAGCAGGTTCCCCGCTGAGCAGAGAGCCCCACGCGGGGCTTGATCCCAGGACCCTGGGACAATGACTTGAGCCGAAGGCCGAGGCTTTAATCCACTGAGCCACCCAGGTGCCGCTATCTATAAACTTTTGATCTGGCTTCTTTCAGTTAGCAGAATACATTTGTAATTTATCCATGTCATTGCATGTATCAATAGGTTTTTGTTTGGTGGTTTTTTTAGTTTTATGTATGGATGTATTACAGTGTTTTTTGGTTTGGTTATTTTTATGGTAAGAACACTTAATGTGAGATCTACACTCTTAATAAAATTTAAGTACACAATATAGTGTTGTTGTACAGCAGATTTCCAGAATTTATTCATCTTACTTAACTGGAACTTTATGCCAGTTGATTAATAACTCCTCATATCTCCTTCCCTCCAGCCACTGGCAACCATCATTCCTCTCTTTGAGTCTATGAATTTGACTCTTTTAGATACCACATGTAAGTGGATTCATGAAGTATTGGTTTTTCTATGACTGGATTATTTCACTTAGCATAATGTCCTCAGTTATCAAATCATAGTCATTATTTTAAAGATTTTATTTAGATTTGAGAGAAGAAAAGAGACAGAGCACAAGTGGGGTGGAGGAGTAGAGAGAGAGGGAGAGGCAGACTCCCAGGACCCTGAGATCACGTCCGAGCCAAAGGCAGACATTTATCCGACTGAGCAATGCCAATCATAACCATTTTTAGCATAGAATAGCATTGTAAAAATGATTTTTTTATTCTCAATAAACTTTGAGAATAAATGTTTACTTTCCAATTAGAGCACATTCTCTCTATTCCTTTTTTCCTAATTTATTTAAAAATTTACTTTAGAAAAGGTTCCATTGCACTTCCACTGTAAGAAGTACATCTATACACAAGCATATACATACTACACTATCTGGTATAGCTGTTACGACTATGTAATCTTCGCAAATTACTTAGTTTCATTAAGTCTCAGTTTTCCTAGTCTATAAAATAGGGAAATAATACTGCTTAGGGTAGGTTTAGATGTCTCCAGACACCATCAATTGTTTTGTGAAAAGCAAGATCACCCCAGGATGAGAACCACTGAGTTAGGCAAATTGTTGGTTGTGACTACAAAAAAACAAAAAACAAACAAGCAAAGAAACATGTTGCCCAAAAGCTTTTTTGGTGTGCTTTTTTTTTTTTTTTTTTCCTATGCCACTTGCTAAGTTATAAGACCTGCCCTCTTGTTTGAATAGATAGACTACAGGAGTTTTATTATCTGGCTTTTTGGATGAAGCCTCAGGAAAGAAAGTCTATACTGTTTCCTTAGCTTTTTCTTTTCAATTTATAAAAACAATGGTAATTTTTGTTTTTTCCCAAAGAATTCACAAATCTCACACACACACACACACACACACACACACACGCACGTGTGCACACACGACCCATACTAAAAAATTTGGGGTTTAGATTTCTTTAAAAACTATAATGAATTTAATTTTATTCTTTGCCTTATTCCAAAAAGGATATAATGCAATTTTTGTTAATATGCTTTCTAAAAGTTAACTTACAGAGAAAATAATTTATAAAAGTACTTGTCACTTTTACTTCTTCGATATTTGACTTGTAAGATTGGTAAAGAAGACGATGTTGTACAGCTTGCCTTTGAATAATTGTCAGTCACAGTGAGTGATTCTGTGATGTCTCAAGTAAAATTGTTATTTTTAAGATACTACTTACCATAAGCAATCAAAAGAATCTGTTTGTCCATCTGGTGTACTAACTTAGTAAAATATTAAGTTCTTCATCATTTGTAAGGATAAAAATCAAAGCTTATAATCCACTATTCAAAAGACTAATTAGGTTTACCTTTATTGATATGAAATAATGTTAAAGAGATATTGTTAACTGGAAAATGCAAGTCACCAAGGTGTCACATGTGTGTGTATATTTTGTTTAGGGAAAAAAATGTGAGTGCCTGTGTGTGTAAGAATGAGCATAAGTGTAGAAGGATACAAACCAAACTGAACTGAGGAAAAGAGTTAGAGGCATGGGAGAGAACAAAGTAATCTGGTGAAAATGAAAATTTGTTCAAAATCAGTATTCAAAGTTCTTCCATATATTTGCTATTTATATATAACTCATCTAAAACTAATTATTCCTTCTCTTCCATATTAATGGTAAGGAAATATATCACAATCCAAGTGGTCAAGAACTGTTGGATTGGTTTAATATAGTTGGTTATAATAGCATTTAAAATGTGGTTCTTATGTATAGATTAATAACATATGCCTCTAAAAAGGATATTAGAAAAATATTCTGAAAAGCATTCATAGGGGATATCTCTGGCTGAATCACGAGTGTACTTTATGTGATTTCTCTTGTTTATATTTTATTTTTTAATGAGTGTGCATTGCTTTTATAATGAGGGGCTAAAAGTAAAGGACAAGGATTTGAAGAGTGGGGGATGGAATGAAGAAGCAGTTGGCTTTCCAGAACACCGAAAAGTGTGTCAGAAAATGCTGTGTGAATAAGCATTCTTAAAATGTGTAGGATCGGTTTTGAAATTTGTCTCAGAGTTACTTGTCAAGAGCTGCTGGAGGAACTGAGTCATACTTTCACAGGAATCTCTTGGTAAAGGAGAATAAATTCCAGGAGATAAAAAGAGGTTGGTGGAAAATGGCTCCTGGGGATTTGTTCTCTTCTGGGTTTGAGTTTTAATTCAGTTCAAGATTTTTGTATTATATATGGACATGGAAGTATACCTTCATCTGATTAGAAAGATAATTTGCACTGGATTAAATCCAAGAATCTATTTTCCATTTGAATGAGTTTCTGGAAAACTTGTGCCACTCTGTTCTTTACCTTGCATAGACCTTATTTGGAAAACAATTGGTGTCCCAGGGAAGTAAACATAGCCCTTGAAATTGTGTCTCAGGGTTGGAGTGGATGCCTTCTGGCTTGTTTATTCTCTTGGTGCACAGGCTGCAGCAGCCATTCCTTTTCTTGCCTTCAACTCCTCCTTTTCTTTCTACCTCCTCCAACTGGCAAGCTGTACAAAAAAGCCGTGATTTTTAAGATTGTATACGATATGTGAGCCCTCAAGCCCTTCAAAAGAGGTTTCTAAATGTAGTTAATAAATATATAACAGATGCTTAAGCTGTATTATTATTATTTCTAATGCCTTATCATTTCTTCTGAACACCCTAATTACAAGACTAAAAAGTAGAGCAATTTGGTCAAGGAAGAATAGAGAGTCATAAAAATGCTACAAAATTTAAATTGATCTTAGGCTGCATTTAAAAGAAGCACAGATAGGAAGTTTTGGCTGAGGTAACCCCATATGTACGATGTTGGATTCCGGAGTGAGCTGTTAGACCAATGAGCAGACGTTTCTAACATAATGACCTAGCCTTGATTCAAAGGCTCTAAAGTCCATAAGAAAGAGATAAAAAGGTATAGGAATAGTAAGTAAGAGTAGATTTGTGAAGAGATCTTTTGTGGAGAACAGCTTTGGCACTTTGAATCTCCACTCCCAGCCTTACAGCAGCAGGTGTGGCCTAAAGCATAGAGACCAGGGCTTCAGTAGGAGC
Organism: Meles meles; assembly: GCF_922984935.1. Lineage (NCBI taxonomy): Eukaryota > Metazoa > Chordata > Mammalia > Carnivora > Mustelidae > Meles > Meles meles. Next base: position 29,914,204 of record NC_060072.1, read on the forward strand.
TGCGGGAGAGCTCCACGTGTGTCTGCTGGGTGTTGGGAAGCATGCTGTGCTGGTACCATAAGAGCCTAGGAATCTACGGGGGAGAAGTCTGAGAGCAGAGTCAGGAGAGAGCGGCCACTGCACTGGAATTTGTTTGAACTTTTTGAGTTCAAACAAGGTTTGAAGGTAAAGATATAAGGTATATTTAAAGAATACCTTAGGTATTATTTAGGTAAAGAATAAGTATATGTTTTCTGGAAAGCCCTCATGGCCATTTTAAATGGGAATTTTCCCAAGAGGACTTCACTCAGAGAATAAGAGACCTCAAACAAAGGTCTGTGTGAAATTAGCCATGGGAAAACCAGAGCCTGAGGTTGGGATCAGAAGCAGCAGCTGAAAAAAAAAAGTTGCATCACTTGAATTATGAGTATTCTGATGGACCAGCAGGGAAACCTCTTAAGAATCCGCAGAAGTGCCCAGGAGAGAAAAATAAAGCCTCACCATCTTCCAGACCTAGAGGGCATCCAGCTAGGAGTAATTTTTGTAAGACTAAACTTCCAGTGTGTAATAGGAGTAAACATCAAGTGAGTAATACCATATCCTCTTACTTCTTTATCTACCCCATCCTACCACCCACCATCAATAGACCCTGAAGACATTAGAAAGAGCAGCTAGTGGGTTGATGGAGGAGGTGAGCTGAGATAGCCACTTTCCAGAAGGCAGGCCACTTGCCTACAGTCAAGCCCTAGCTCAGAGAAGGAAATCTTTTTTGGACTGAAGACCTAAAGGTTGCTATTTTAATTGTCAAATTAAGATGGTATTTGTTGAATTACATTGGACAGATACCTCAATATTACCTTAGAATGGATAGAAAACTCAGGAACCTGACAGATTTCTTTTATTCCAAGGGGAGAGAAGAACTTCCACTATCAAAATATTTTAAAGGGACATCAGAAGATAGAAAAAGCAAAACAAAACAAAAAAACACTTGCATTTTGATTATCTCAAAAAGTTTGCCTGTTCAAAATAACAGGGACAATAAGTTTCAGAATAAAGGACATGACCACGCTCTTAGCAGTGCTCAGATCAGGATTATGTTCTATTCTGTATGATGTTCCTAAAGAAGGATGTTGGTAGAGCTGCCAAGATGGAGAAGGGATGAAAAGTCAAATCAAAAAAGAGACAACTCAAGGAACTCAACTGTTCATGCAGGATAAAGTGTAGGTAAGACACAAAGCTTATTTAATCTCTACTAGTAGTCTTGCATATGGAAAACAGATCAAAAACAAAAAAAAATTCTATATTGTTCCTGAGGGTCAGATAATGACCAGTGGACAAATTTTAGTACAAAATTGGCATTATATATGTCTAATGCAAGCATTTAAAAACAAATGTTTTTAATTGTTTTGGATTGTCTTGTACTGTAGTGTATTTCTCATTATTGGTTGTTTAAGCTGAGGCTGGATGACATTTGTCATGATTGTTAACACAGAAGATCCATTAGTCATTCTGTTCTAGGTCAAATTGCTGAAGACCAATTTGTTTTAAGCCAGTTTGCCAACTGACCTATCCATCAAATGGCCATTTCATTGAAAACCAATTTACCCAACACCAGTTTGCCACATCTATTTGTTTCCTTTAACAATTTCATTTTAGTGATGAGATTTCATTTTGTCATCATAACAGAGCACTTTAAGGAATATTTCATTGATTGCTGCCCTCGTTCTTTAGGTCCAAGAGAGGAGAAACTGAGGAGTAGAGAGAGGATGCATTCTTGAATATAGTCTTAAATATAATTCTAAATATAATGAATTAGTACAATTATAATCTTTTTTAAAAATACTATTATCCCTCATTCTCTTCTGCCTCTTTTCCTGTCTCTTCCTCTTAGACTTCAGCGCAGCACCTAGGCATGAGGTGAAAACAAATAGAGGATGTTCTAGGCATTGATTTTAACACCCCTCTTTTCCTTCCACTTTAGAACTACTTAAGAGAGAGATGAAGGTGGAGTATCTCAAGTGGAGATCAAAATATTATTAGTAAGCTATGTTGGAGGATATGGCCCAAATCTGGCCAGATGGGCCCAAATTGCAGGCACAGGTCTTCCCACCAGAAACAAGATTTCAAAGCACTATTCCCATATCCACAAAATTATAGCTTGCCAATCCCCAACCTCTAGAGCACTGTCACAGGCAAGAGCATAATCGTGGAACCCAGAGCCCAGGAAATTCAGTGGTACCTGAGAGAAAGGACATAAACAGAAAAAGATGTTTTGGTTTATCCTCGAATACCATCAGTTTTAGGCCAGTGATTTGGAGCTCAAAACTCATCATTTTAAACTCTTAGAGAAATCTCCCATTAAGTTAAGTGGTTAATTCTGACTTTACATAATCTTATAATGGCTGCCTGTTTCACTCAAGTTAAAAACCAAAGTCCTCATAAAGGCCTACTGAGATTTCTTTTGCTAACACATCTCTGACCTTATTGTCTCCATCTTCCCCTTTTCCTGGGAAACTCTACTCCAGCCACACCAGCTTTCTCACTGCCCTCCAATATACCCTACCCTCGCCTATCTGAAGGTCTTTACCCAGAAGACAATTAGAGCACCCTCAGTTAGTCAGTGTATCCATGACTCTGTGTATGTGTGTGTATGTATACATAATATATACATACAATTCATATTCATCTACAGAGTATACAGTATTACATGTGTCATGTTACTACATTAAATGTATTATATGTATTTAAAATACATGTAATATTGTTAATTTTTAAACTTTTAAAGCATAGGAACCACATTTTCAGACCATGAAGTGCCTTAGTATCATGTCTGATGCAAAGTTAAATAGGTTCATGAATAAGTAAATGAATGAAGGAGAATGAATGAAATGTTTCTATGGCATGTTCACCGGTTGCAAACAGTATCAGCAAAATCTCTAGTAGAAGTTGTAGTTCTCATCTGGACAATATGAAGTACTGCTATCCGGAAACCCTGGGTCCTTACCTAAAATCAGGCTGGTCAGAATCATTCATGGTTTTGAGTCCATTTTATCCTGGTTGCCAGTCAGCCACATCAGCACTGGCCCACCGTGTATTACCATGTGGAATCACCATTCTTCCAGAATCACTTATCCATCTCAAGTTCTTTTAGTCCTGCTATTGTGGAGCTTAAATATAGCCATATTTTATAGTTTATTGGATGTATTCTACATGTTTAAGGCATTCATCACATTGCTCCTGCTGTAGCTAGCAGTCATCAGATCCAGTGATCACCTAGTCTGATAGCCCTCCTCCTTTGCTCCAGAACAAATAGTACATCACAAGCTCTTCTTAACACTAACCTAAGGATCTCCAACTCACAGTTCTCTTCTGGATAGGCCATACTCACCTGAGTCACTGAGATTCCCAAGACTTGGTCCTCTTCATGAAGATAGTACACCTTCTCAATAAGTCTATGACAGTGAAAAGCAAATGAGTGTAATTAGCATGACTATATCTTAGCACCTAACCCAATACTCTATCTCTGATGACATCTGTAGTTTTGATTGAAGAAGCCACTTATCTTCTACCATGGGTAATTCAGCTTTAGGTGAGAGCATACAAAGGAGTCTTTGAATCCTTCTCATTTTCCCATGGTCACAGTATGTGTACACATTAAAGAGATTAATTTATATGTTTATGTATATACACATGTATTATGCATGTCTGTATATATATGTATGCATATATACACACATAAATATATATTCATGCATGCATATATCCCAAAGTAAAAAATAACTTTCTAGATGATATATTCAATTTTCTTACTTCTTTCACCAAATCTGTAAGCCCTACATCTTTCCTTCTTTTATCATTCTTTTGTAATAGTTCATAGATTATCTAGATCACACAAGTGCTTTTCCCCAAGTCTGAATTTTGTTTTTATTTTATTTTATTTTTTTAAAGTTTTTATTTATTTATTTGACAGAGAAAGATCACAAGTAGGCAGAGAGACAGACAGAGGTGGGAGGTAAGCAGGCTCCCTGCTGTGCAGAGAGCCTGATGTGGGACTCAGTCCCAGGACCCTGAGATCATGACCTGAGCTGAAGGCAGAGGCTTAACCCACTGAGCCACACAGGCGCCTTTCATTCCTCCATTTATCCATTTGAAATTAGTTTATTTTCTCTTTATTTGCTCTCTCTACCCTTCCCTAAAATGAGTCACCCCAAACTCTGTCAGGGATAATTTTTTAAGAACAATCAAATCAAATCAAAAGCAGAAACCAGTAGTTCTGACTTCTACAACTTCTCATAGATCCGTTTAACAGAAAACTACAGTATATAATCATCCACATTTGTGAGTTGCCCGTGTGTTCATGGAATCATGAAAATTAGTATTGGAGTCTAAATCCATCCTTCATTTGACATAGAAGCCAATGAGGCCCAGAGAAGTTTTATGAGTTCTCCAAGGTTGCACAGCAATTAGATGAAGCCAAAACTAAAAGCCAGATATCCTAAAGACTCAATGTTCTTTCTAGTCTAAAAGGTTGCCTGCCTTAGTAAAGACAAAAACTATAACTTCTAAGGTTGAACTTTTACCAAGACAACCCCTTCGTAGAGTTACATTACAGGAAAAGCATATTATTGGGGTTCTCTACGGTACAGGTGGGGCTTTAGGACATATGTGACAAAACAGTAATATTTGGGGCAAAATTCAAAGGTCTCAAGCTATTGTTGCTACATTATACTTTAAATGAAAAATGATTTGGTTGAGCTAAATACTATAAAATATAATTATAGTCCTTGGGAACAACTCAGCAGAACTGGAGCTATATTTTTCTGTCTTAGCTCACCAAAGCCCTGGAATGTTTTCAACAGAGATTGTATAACAAGGGTACACATTATTTCCTTTAGATTCTAGCTTTCAGTGATCAGAAAATGTGACTGTTTTGGACTCATTAATAATCAGTGTTGTTTGCCAAAATTTAATTGATCGTGTGTTAATGAGTATTGAATAAGGCTGGGCACTAGTTACTTCTCTCTGTATATGTCAGTAAATACTTACGGTTCTCTCACTGTAGCCTATATATTTCTGTCTTGGGGAGATAAAACTACTGTTCCAAACCACCAGCTTTTCCAATTTAATCTGAATCTGACTTTTTGTCATCTTTATTTTTAGTTTATAAACTGCTTGAGAAGGGGCTGTTTTTTTTTTCTCCTGATTCCTGGCTGGAATTGAAACTGAGTTTACGGAAATACCTCAAGAATGGTTATTTCTATCCACTCTGAAATGAGAAATTTAGAGATGTTTAGCTGAACATTCAAATGTTTCAGCTTTTACCCTTCACTATTAATAATGCTATCATCTGTCTTTTAAGCAAAAATCTTTCTTTAACTTCACACTTGAATTTTTTTTTCTTTTCTATTTTATTTCCTTATAAAGTCTTCCTAGAGTGAGTCATAACATATTGAGGTCATGTCAGTTGCATTCTGTTACATAGGAGGATGTTTCATCCCAAAATGTCCTAAAATGTACCACCAGACCCATTGACATGTGTATCAGTCTTGAAATGGGGCCATTTGTGCTAAAGATGCCAAAGGAGGGGGGACTGTGTTCAGAGTCTTCAAACTGTTATTGCCATTCAGGACAAAACAATACAAAAGAAGATAGGAAATTCCTAATAACCTTAGACTTTAGTCTACTCTATAAGAATTCACTTTATTTTATAATGGTAAGTGGCAGTCACAGAAAAGCAGTCTACGTCTCCAAAATTATTTTTAAAAGCCTTCAGCTTTTAATCCCAAATAATCACTCATTTTAACCAGTTTAAATTAGGATAGAGCTGTAAAAAAAAAAAATAAGTTATAAATTACATAGACAACATGAGGTTACTAGTGTTCTACCAAATTATTCACTCTCCACTTATAAAGTAAGGTTGTGTCATTTCTCGTGTGGGTATCGCTGAGTTAGGGAGGGATTCCAGGTTTCGACTTCATCCTCTAGTTGATATCCCTCCTCCTTCATGGACATGCCATATTCCAGTTCTCATAAATCTCATTGTGGATTCCTGAACATACCAATTATCTTACTAAAGGGAGTAATCAGACTTGCCAAGGTTTCTTTATGTTCAAGTAGAATTCTGATTAAAATAGAGTTTTTGCTGGAACTCAGCAATGTATTTTGTTTTATGCATTCATTTGAGAGTCTGAAATCTTTGAGAATTTTTACAGCTTACGATGACCCTTCCACTCCCTTCTATCCTGCCTTCACTGCTTCCTATAGTAGTCATAGACTCACACAATTTTCAGGCTGGAAAAACCTTAGAGATTGGTCATGTGGTTTAGTTCTTCACTTTATAGAAAAGGAAAGCTAAAAGCCCACAGGGTTTAAGAGATATCACCAAATGACTCAACTGGCTAATGGTAGACCCAAAATAGAACCCAAGATTCTGAACATCTGCCCCCCCACCACCACCACCCCCCCCCCCCACACACACACACACACTTACTTTTCCATTTACCCATCACTGGCTTTTACTGTGCTCACTCTCTTGCCAACATTCTCAATTCTCTGGACCGTTGACTTTTCCTTTCATAGTACCCACCTAGCAAAGAACCAGTTATGGTTAGTCTAGTGCTCAATCTGCTGAGCGTTGTTGGTGCAAATCACCCAACTGGAAAAATTGCAACCACTTTAATATCAGTGCATCTAGGATATTGATGATACCCAAACACTGTTTCATAGTCCCACAGTCCCATGAGTGTCGACCTTCCATAGTCAGGACTCATTTGGGGCACAACAGTGTTTCCATACTTTCTCCACTCCTCTCAAACCTCTGATCAGTTGAGCAACCTGGCATCTTACCTTCCAGCAAAAATGCAAGGAATCCAACTTCTTGCAATCAAACCTTCACACTGACTCATCTGCCATCTATTCTTTTCTTCACACTTCTCATTAAAATGAATGTTTTCTAGGGCTCCTGGGTGGCTCAGTCAGTTAAGCATCTGCCTTTGGTTCAGGCCATGATTTCAGAGTCTAGAGATTTAGCCCTGCATGAGGCTCTCTGCTTAGTGGGGAGTTTGCTTCTCCCTTTGTTCTTTCTCCCTCTGTGCTCGCTCTCTCGCTCTTAAATAAATAAATAAAATCTTTTTTAAAAATGAAAAATAAATAAAATGAGTGTTTTCTATTTAAGCCTAATCTCTGTGTTCATACTTTGATAACATTCTCTCCAGACCTCGCAAGGCATTTTGTTCTACTGTACTCCCACTTTCACAAATTTTCACCACTCCCATTCCCACTCTCTTCTTCCCATAAGTATTTAAACGTATTTGAGCATCTTCATTTCTCTAACACTCCTCATTAGTCTCATTCTTAGATCCTCTCCCTCTGTCAAGCCCTTAAATCTTGAAATTCCTAGGAATCTACCTTGAATAATTTATTTGGCCCATATTTCTGAGCCATCCCAACAAATCTCATAGTTTTTAGTTCATATTTTCATGCTGATGACTCCCAAGTCTACATTGCTATCTCTGCTTATTCTCTCTCATATTCTCCTCTCTCTCCCACACTCTCTCTCTCTCTCTCTCTCTCTCTCTCTCTCCAACTTCCCCCGAAGGCATTTGCACATATGGGCCCAGAAATACCTCCAAATCAACATGTCTAAAACTAAATGCATGATGTGATCTTCCCTCACGAATCTACTCCTTCTTCTTTGTTGCATCAAATGACACCATCATCCAGTGCATATTTTCTTTAACCCCCAGTTACCGAGTATACATTATAAAATATTTAGTTCAGAAGTTCAGAACAGTGTTGACACGGGCTTTGCAAATTAGTCCCTGCATGATCTTGAGCAGATTGCTTAAGATTTCTTTTTTTTTTTTAAGATTTTTTATTTATTTATTTGACAGACAGAGATCACAGTAGGCAGAGAGAGAGGAGGAAGCAGGCTCCCTGATGAGCAGAGAGCCCGATGCGATGCGGGGCTCGATCCCAGGACTCTGGGATCATGACCTGAGCCGAAGGCAGAAGCTTTAACCCACTGAGCCACCCAGGCGCCCCTTGCTTAAGATTTCTAAGATTCGGTGTCACCTTTCAAAAAATAGAAATATAAATAGTGACTATTGAGAAGTAAATAAAATAATGCAAATTTAATTTGCATGTGTTGGCACATAGTAAGCATTCATTAAATATTACCTATGGCTGTAAATACTATAATTATTAGTATTATTATTGTAACCAGTACATATCTCAAATCAAAGTCCACTCCTCTATGTACCTACTGTCACAAGCTTAGTTAGCTAGATCTCTCCCATCTCTCCTCTCTATCACTCAGAAATTTCCCAGCCAATCTCCCAGGCCTTAGGCTTGCTCCCTTCCCTTTCAATCTACTCTCCACATGGTATCCATAAGTGATATGCCAAAAGTTTCAGGTTCTTTCTTTTTCTAAGTGCATTCAATGACTTTCCATTTCTACTAAGTTAAAGTCCAGACTTTTTAGAATGGCTTAAAAGTTCCTTTATCATTGGGCTCCCATTTAACTCTCCAACCTCATCTCTTGGTTTTCCTGACAGTCACTGATGATAAATGAGCCAAAATGATCTTGTTAAAAATGATCAAAACTTCAGGCCTCACTCATACTACACTAGCAATTTCTACCTGGTATACTCTGTGTCCTCATGGCCTTGCTAACTTCTAACACCTACCCATATATTAGATCTCAGTTTGTATATCTTTTTTCAAGAAAGGGCTAGCTAATCTTTACCTCACCTTGTCTAGGCTAGCAACTTCCCTATCTACTCTTACAGAGCTACTTAATCTTCTACTGTAGCACTCACCCTACAGCATTCTACCTATTTATTTACTTCATGGTATTATTTTCCTAGGGCTGTTGTAAAAAAAAAATTAAAAAAAATAAAAGAACAGAAATTTATTTACAGTTCTGGAGGCCAGCAGACCAAAATCAAGGTTTTATGAGGGTCTCACCACCTCTAAAATGTATGAGGGAGAACCCCGATTTGCCTCCTCCAGCTTCTGATGGTTCCTGGGTTTCCTTGGCTTCCAATCTCTGTGTTGGCCATCACATGAACTTTTTTTCTGTGTCTCTCTGTCTTCTCCTCTTCTTATAAAGACACCCTAAATCCAGGATGATTTCATCTCAAAATCCTTAACTAATTATATCGGCAAAATCACTATTTCCAAATAAGGTTGCATTCTGACATTCCTGAGGACACGAATTTTGGGTTCTGTTCAACCCATTACACTTGTCAGTCTTATCCACTGGACTCTGGACTCCATGAGGGCAGGGTTATATTCATGTTGACCATCACTTCAGGGTCAGCTTGGCACATAGTATATGCTAAGAAGTAATGGCAGAATTAATATTTTCCATCCTCCTCATTTTTATCCAGCTTCTCTACCACACTATCATCCCATCAAACAACTTCAGTGCTCATTTCCACTTAGTCCTTTAAAATTGATTCACGTTTCAGCCTGAAAACTAAATAAAGAATATTGAGTTACTCACCGGGAAGCATTATGTTCTCACATTAGTATTTACAGAGTTCTTTACCTGTTTTTTTGTAAGAAATTTGTAACTTTTGGGGTGCCTAGGTGGCTCAGTCAGTTAAGTGTCTGCCTTCAGCTCAGGTCATGATCCCAGGGTCATGGGATCGAGCCCCATATCCAGCTCCCCGCTCAGCAGAGAGTCTGCTTCTCCCTCTCCCTCTGCCTGCCTCTCTGCCTACTTGTACTCTCTGTGTCATATAAATAAAACCTTAAAAAAAAAAAAGAAATTTGTAACTTTATAGCTTGAATTGTACTTGAGTATTTCTTTTTATAATATTTTTAGGGGCAAGAATTATATCTTTTTATCATTATATTCCCCTAGATGACTACCACAAAACTCAACATAGAAGATTTTCACTAAATATTCTCTTAATATGTTAATTTGGTTGCTGATATATAGGTTTGGTTCTATTAGAAAGAGCTCAGTTTATTCAAAGACAACAGGCTACTGATTCTCTGCACAAGAACAAAAAGAAAGTTCCCTCACTCAAGGTGCTATGCAGTTTTTCTGTCCTTTTGATTGTAAATGTTCTAAAATCTGTAAGTGCCAAAGTCTTCAAGTCTTCCATTGAACTTATCTTCACATTCAGATAAATTCAGTGATGGCATCCTCAGTCCTCAGAGATACACACAACGTTTGTTATCACTGATTTTTCAAAACCTTTATTAATTTTTCAAGTTGGCATGAGTTTTGCCAAGATAATCATACTAACATTCACACATTTAAGTCATAATGTATTATCAGAGTTTCGTCGGGAAAACAAAGTATTCTAGGTATTTTAGGCAAGAAGTAATTTAACAAAGAGAATGTGGTGCTTATAAAACTATTGGAAGGACAAAGGCCCGAGGAGGCTAACACAGCTACAGGTTTTCCACTGGATTCAGACAATCAAAAAACTGCAACTATAACCCTAGTCAGGAATTCAACTTAATTGCCCGCAGTGCTCACACATGTCTGCCGCACTGACACAGGGGATGATAAGCAGAGGAATACACAGAGATTACTGCAAAACCTCACTTCTGCTAATGCCCAGTTATCTGCCTGCCAATACTAGTAAATTAATAATATAGTTTCTACCCGGTGGTGTGCTAGAAATATCCAGCACTGGGCAGAAGTACAGTGCTGATTTGTAGGATTTGTCAGTTTTGTGGAATAAATACTCCCACTTCCACTGATTTAAAGCCACTGAATACAGAGCTAGGACGAGATGCTCACAATTGCTTTCTTTGAGCTTGTATGAGCCAGGTCAACACACCACTATTTCTGCCTCTCTTCTGCCTTCCAAATATTATACATATGTATTTCATTGATAGAACTTAATACAGATTCAGAACCCCGCTAACAAAGGAGAGAGGGAATGTAAAGCTCTCAGACTTCCAGTCCCTGCAATACAGGATATAGCCAAGGAGGTATCAAGTGTGCCAAGGGCCAATACAGAAATAATCTAGCTCACGTGATGGAAGGAATAATGTTAGCTGGCATTTTCCCTTTTCATGCAAATAACGAAAACAAATCCTCGGTGATTTCATCTGCATCATGGCTCAGTTCCCAAACGATGTTCAAGTGCTATATGGCTCATTTGAAAATTAGTGTTTCAGCAGGCACAACAACACTAATTCTAGCTAACATTTATTGAGCCATTATAATGTGCTTGGTATTGTTTGAGGCTTTACATGCATTACTCCATTTAGTCTTCACAGCAACTTCATGTGTTAGGTTTATTATTATCCTAATTTTACAGATGAGGAAACTGAAAATTTGTATGGTTAAGTAAATGCCCCAGATCACAGCTGTTGAATAGCAGCATGTTTCAAATTCAAGTTGTCTGACTCTAAAGCTGCTGCATTTATTTGTCTGAAATGTTCTATCTTAAAAGCTTGCAATGTTTTATGAGTTGTTTCTGCTTCTGGGTACCATGCTTAGTATCAGATACCTGATGGCATCAAGCATGCCATAGAATCAATATACTGAATTACTTTTAGGACTACACTGTATCTTAGCAAATATCTGATGCTATGTGGAAATAAAATAATAAATATCTGTATAAAAGGAGAAAAATGTAATTTGCAATTCACAATGATTTGACCATGAAGTGTCTCCTTATCCCTGTTTCCATCATTACTGCCTCAGGCTCGATCCCTTTTATTCTTCTAGTTTAGATGAAAACCCCCTCTTCTTGTTAATGATGTCACTGAGCTTAAAGTACATGAAAGAATAAACAATCTATAATTTTCAAAAGGAAGAAAAATATGGTGGAGAAACAGGATCAAATCTTCTTAGTAAACATAAATTTGCTAGATTAAAGATGTTTATGTTTCCAGGTACAAAGGCTGGCTTTAATGTATAAATTGTATATTTATACTTTGCTTGGAATCACCTCTCTAATTTTTCAAGGGCTTTGTCTTACTTACTCCAGCATAATATCACTCTGTGCTTTCATGTCATGCTCACGTACCTTGCATACCCTTTTCTGGGTTCAGTTTTGAAAGCAAGCAAACATCTTTCTTTATTACAAACCATTAAATGATAATTTAGTCAGTGTGCTTTTTACCTTTGTAATTTGAAGTTAATTGCATAGCTGTATGTGTGTCCAAACTAAAGTAATTGTGCTTCCTTTTTTCTTTAGTCAATCTTTAATTTAAAAATTAACAAATAAAAGGACATATTTGTGGGGGAGGGGCTGTCTTTTGAAGAGTGATGGGCCTGATTTCAGGGGCAGGTGCTGTCTGTGTGGGACACCATATTAAGCCCGGCCATGCTTTTGCCAAGGCTTGTAGTATTTGTGCCAGTTCATTGCTTCAGAAGCTTGTAATGCTTGGCAAATACAAGAATGTAAGGTGTTTCCCAGTTATGTGATATCTGGTTGAGGCCAATTCAGAATATTGAATGCGTGAAAACATAGAAAGAAATTGAGAACCCTGATTTGTATTGCTTCCACTAACTCAGCTTGATGATCAGCCCAGTTGTCCAATGAGAAGAATCATTGTTGTGAAACCTAAAAGACCTATTTGCCAAGAGACTTAGAATTTTTAATGGTGGGGCATTGGTGCAGAAGAATAGGGAGAGAGAAAATCTTAAGCAAGCTCCAGGACCAGTGTGGAGCCCAAAGCAGGGCTTGATGACCTACACGAAAATCAAGAGTAGGATTCTCAACCAACTGAGCCACCTGTGCACCCCGATACACTCAGAATTTTAAAAATTGGAAACACCTTTCTCCTTGAGCATTAGAATAAACAAGCTGTTCTCCTCTTCTAAAGATATTTTCCTTAAGATGTGCTAGATTTCTCTGATATTTGTCATACCAGGCCATGAAAAGTTTCTCAGCTATGTGATAGCTGGTCATGGCCAGTTGGTGTGAAACCAAATCGGTTCAACCTAATTTGGCATTCATATTATAATTCATTGCTGAAGTTTGAAGGGGGACCTGGGTGGCTCAATCAGTTAAGGGTCTGACTTTTGATTTCGGTTTAGGTCATGATCTCAGGGTCTTGGAATTGAGCCGCCCCGTGTCAGGCTCTGTTCTCAGTGGGGAATCTGCTTGTCCCTCTCGCTCAGTTCCTCCCCCTTCTCTCTCTCTCTCTCTAAAAAATAATAATAATTCATTGCTGAAGGTTGAAGACAGTGAATGTGGACCACTGGGCCAGAAAGTCACTAAGAACAAGCCTGTTCCAAAGCTAGCAAAAGTTAACCATCTCTAGTGCAGATGACACCAGCATTAACTCAGGCTGATATTAATAAACATAAAAAATGCAATAGGTTAAATGACTGTAAATGCTGACACCCATTTCAGCACTAACTGCTGTGTCTGGGAATAAATGAGTATTTATCATTTCCTGAATTCTGCTCTGGCCAGTAGCCAATAGAGAATGTACATCAAAATTAGAAGAGATGGGAGGTGGGACTTGGTTCCAAATTGATCTGAGTAACGATAGCAAACTTAAAAGCTGCCTCCCTGCTTTTAAGATTCACTGTTGTCTGTTTTCAAGAATAAAAGAAAACATTAAAAAAATAATAACAGGAATCAGTCTATAGCTCAGAGAGACTCTTACTTGATTTGATTCCTTTACAGCATTGCATTATCAACTACTTGAAAGCAGAGCTCACCCCTGCCAAACCCTGAAATGCATAAAATGGAAATGAGGAGGGAAAATGCCGTTGTCACTCATCTGCTTCTGTCTTAGGAAATGTCTCCAGTGCATCTGCTTCCTATTTCACCCAGAGGCTTTCTGTGACCACGTGAAATAGGGCAGATGCCATAGAGGGACAAACCTGGATGTGTGCTGGCCTGACCCATCTCTTAGCAAACCCCAGATGCACTTCACCTTAATGAAACACCCACACAGAGGGTATCTCTGGTCTGTCAAGCCCAGAAGTCACTTGCTCCCTAATCATGTTGAGCCTTGTTTGGAATTCTGAGGTAACTTCCTGAAAAATACTATCAAGGTTGTTGTTGGCAAAGTCAGGACAACACATAGGTTAAGATCTCTGCTGGGTCATTGTCCTAGCAACAATATAACTCATCACATTTTTATTCAAAGAGGATATATCTCAATAACTACCTTGAAAAAAACCAGAGATAAAATTTGAGTAGTAAAGGAGAAGAATATTTATTTATTTATTTATTTATTTAATAATTTCAGTTAAAAAATTAAGTTAGATAGCAAAAATTTGAAGTAAGTGAGAACATCTTTCAGATGTAAATCCATCCATAACGTGCACAAGTACACAAATTCACACGCTCAAACATATGGATGCTGTAGGAATGTTCTAGGGCTGCAGTGACAACATACCACAAACTAGGTAGCTTGAAAGAAATTGATTGTCCCACAGATATAGAAGCTGGAAGTTCAAAGCCAAAGTATGTTAAAGTCATGATCCCTTTGAAGGCTCTGGAAATAATGCTTTCTTGACTGTCCCTACCTTCTGGTGGTTGACTGCAATCTTTGGCATTCCTTCGCTTGTAGATAGAACTGCACAATCTCTGCCTCCATCTCCACAGGGTGATCTTCCCTCTCTCTGTCTCTGTGTCTGTCTGTTCTTTCCTATTCTTATAAGAACAACAGTCACATTGGATTTAGGTCCCACCTTTACCCAGTATGAATTTATCTCTAACTTGATTACATGTACCTTCTTTTCAAATAAGATCACAGTTTGCAAGTAGGCATGAATTTTTGAGGGACTCGATTCAACCTACTACATTCTGCCTCTGCTCCCTCCCCCAATTCATGTCTTGTCCATGTTCAAAATACATTCAACTTATCTCAACGTCCCGAACAGGCTTAAGCCATTCTCACATTAACTCTAAATCCAAAATTCTCATTGAAATGCCACCAATTCAAAAAAAGCTTCCCATCTCGTCATCTGAATAATCATCTAAATATGGATGAGACTCTAAGTATCTTCTATTATCTGTCCACAGACTATGAAACTAGAAAACAAGTTATCTGCTTCCAAAATACAATGATGGGACAGGTCCAGGATTAGGCATTCTTATTCTGAGAGGAAGATAGAAGGAATACAGGGATTTCTGGTCTAAAATGAGTTTGCAACATGGGAAGGCAAATCCTACTAGGTTTCCAAGGCCTGGGAATGATCCTCTGTGGCTCAGGGTTCTGTCCTTTGATATCTCCATGGTGGCTATCCTGCTCTCCATGGCCTCAGTCATTCTTCCTTCACTTGTTTTGTCTTTGTTCCTTTCAGCCTAGACTGGCGGTTTTTCAGCTGGTATAAAATTCTCAAAAATCTTGTCAGTCTTCATGGATGTCATGGGGATCTTCAGTATTAGACATGAAGGCTTCCCATAGATGTTTCCTGGACAACTCCATCTTTATTTCTGCCTTCTGCTGAAATAATTAGTTGTATCCATGAGTTATACACCTGATCCCTTCAGGGAAGGTTTGTCCAGCAAACCTTGGTTCTGCTTCCAGAACGCACGATCTGGCTGAGCTTCAAATATTTGCAGTCATCAAGTTCTGGTTTCTTTTTGTCTTAACAGATTCTTCCTCAGTTTATCTCTTTCTGAATTTTACTGTAGGCAGTGAAGAGAAACCAGGCCCCACCTTCTACATTTGTTTAGAAGTCTCCTCTGCTAAACATCCAGGCTTAACATTGATAAATTTTGCTTTCCACTCAACAACAAAACACAACTTAGCCATGTTTCCACTACTTCTTGACAGGGATTGCCCTTCTTCCAGTTTCCAAAGTTATGCTCATCATTTCTTTCTGATGTCTCATCAGAACCACATGACTTCATCTTAACTTGATTATATTCACAAAGACCTATTTCCAAGTAAGGTCACATTCACAGATATCAGGGGTTAGGATTTCAACATTTTGCAGGGGGGTGGGGGGGTTTGGGGGGCAGGGACATAATTCAACTCCCGACAGACTTACACAAAAGACAAAAAGAGAGTAGCATACATAAAAGGCAGCAAAAGAAAATTGCAGAATTGCAAAAATATATGTCAGAATTCCCTTGGACAGACAGGCAATAAATTTAATCATCAACATAAAAACAGAAATCTGGTCATTTATACAATCCACAGTGTCAGAGATTAAAGCAAAACAAAACAAAGGGCTCTGGAAAAGCACAACTATTGTTGATATCAGGACCAGAGAGAAGTAAATCTCTAATTTAAGAATAAGTGTAAGATGGTTTCTTCGCAGGCAAAAATCTGACAACAATAACAACAAAAATTAAAGCATCATTTTGCTAATTGCATATAACTCCTTCACTTTAAGTGAGCTTTAAATATAGAATTATTTTTATATTTTAATATAAATATGTTTTATATGCATCTATACTCTTTAAAAACAGAATAATAAATAGCTGGAAATATGTTATATATGTCACTTAAGTCTAAAGGTCATATTCAAATATTATTTGTAGAGGATCATCAGAGAAGCTGCCAATATACAATTTAGTGATTCTCCAATCAGCAAGGCACTCCCACAGTTCAGAATAATTTTAGATGGGTAGAGTAAGCAACATTTATACTCTCAGTATCTAAACAGATACAATGCTAGGAGAATGGGCATGGCTGTAAATCTCTTGGAAAAAAGTTTCAGTTCAGATGACAGAGAAGATTTTTCTGCAGACGCATACTTTCAGTTATATAGTAGAAATCAGTAGCAAAATAGGATTTGATTTCTAGGGATTCACTTTAGAGCTAAATGTGTCAGAATATCTGGGAGAGTAAGTGATACTGCATTTTTAAAAGATATCTCTCTTCCAAGTCTCCTTTTCAGTTTCCCACCTGTTTTATTTCAAGTGCTCATCTTTGGGTTTGTCTTCTCCTTAATTTTGACAACTAGGTCCCCCGTTCCCACACATATTCTTTCCTCAGCCCACTTTAAGGCAAAGTCTAATGTGTTTCTGAAATCTTGCTTTGTTCAGCTTTAGTTTTAATAAAAATTTCTGACAAGATGTCTTAGTCCGTTCAGGCTGCTGTAACAAAATACCACAGACTGCGTGACTGAAACAAACAGAAATTTCTTTCTCACAGTTTCTTACAGGCTGGAAGTCTGAGATCAGGGTGCAGCAGGGTCACGTGGAGGGCCGGCTTCCAGCTCTCAGACTTATCATCCTATCTGCACCTGGAGGAAGGGGTGAAGTGATCTCCGCAGGGCCTCTTTTATGAGAACACTAATCCCATTCACGAGGGCTCCACTCTCATGATCTAACCAGTTCCCAAAGCTCCCCCACCCCCAACCCCCCACACCCCCACACCCCCACACCCCTGCCGACCATCCAATTACAGGAGGCATTAGAGTTGCAACATTGCAGGAGATTTAGACAGGTTGTGGTGGGCAAAAAAAATAGCCCCCCCCCCCCATATATATTCACACCCTAATCCTCAGAAACTGTGACTGTTACCTTCTATAGTAATGCATATGATTAAGGATCTCAAGAGGAGGAGTTTATCCTGGACTGTCTGAGTTAGCTCTAAATGCAATCACAGGTACCCTTAGACGAGAAATAAAGGGCGATTAGGCTCACATACACAGGAAAAGGTGGTGTGAAGACGGAGAGATGTAACCACAAGCCAAGGAATGCCAACAGCCAGCAGAAACTATAAGAAGTTAGTAGATTCACCCACGAGAGCTTCTAGAAGCAGCCACCACCTCGATTTCAGACTTCTAGCCTCCAGAACCATGAGAGAATAAATCTGATTTTTAAAGCCACCCTTACATTTTCAGTAATTCATTATAGCAGTTACAGAAGGCTTTATAATGGGTGAAGACACAGAAAACAAAAAGAGAGGTGATAGAAAAACAATCCCCCACAAAGAATATCTCTCTTTCTGGTGCTCTGGGCCACTTACTGAACACCTAGCAGAGAGGCACAGGAGAAGGACTCACCTGCTTTCTGTCCGTAGCTCTGACGCTTAGGGAAATCTGGCAGCACAAGTATAATTGCCCCTGTGTTGCAGATGAAGGAATTGGCTTGCCCCAGTCACACCAAGTAAACAGAAGTCCCAGAATTTAAATCCAGATACATTAAACTCCATTGTCCACTTTTCTGTGACACTCTGCTGCACACTTGTAACAAGGTTTCTTTTACTCTTTTTTTTTCTTAAGATTTTATTTAGTTATCTGAGAGAGAGCACAAAACAAACAGGCAGAGGGAGAGGGAGAAGCAGACTCTCCACTGAGCAGGGAACCAGATGCGAGGCTGGATGCCAGGACACTGAGATCATGACCCAAGTGAGCGGAAGGCAGATGCTTAGCTGACTGAGCCATCCAGGCAGCCCTTGGTTTCTTTTACTCTTAACCAGCTGCAACAGTCCCCTCCGAATGCACAGGGCAGCCAGTTGTGTCCCTGACTTTTGTAGGAAACCAAGTAAAAATAACCCAGAGGCAGACTGCCTCAAATACCATGGTTTGTAGTCTTTTTTTTTTTTTTTTTTTTTTTTTTTTTTTGTCTCTCCTGAATTCTTAGATCTTGGACTTAAGAATCAAAACAAATTGGTTTCTTCTCCCACCCACCAGATTAACCCTGATTTACCTCAGATTAGACAAACTGCTAGCTATTCCCCAATTTCCAAAGCTACAACCTTGTCTGGGTAAAAACTGTATCTGAGATTACTGACTGTGTCTTATCTATCCTGCCAAGGATAGATCTCTCTCATAGCCTCGGCACTTGCTCCCCCCCCCGCCGCATCTCTACCGTCCATCTGTCCAGCCCTGATCCACCATAATTTAGACCTCAGTGTATTTCTGAGGCCAGAAAATCGCTTAAAAAAAAAAATCTCGTTCTTTGAGGTTTATATGTGTGCACTCACATGCCTGCATGCGTGCCTGCGCCATGCACAAAAGTTCAGCAGGTATCTATTTCTTGAGACACAAAAACACAGGTGTGCACAAATAGAAACTTCTTTATTTCTTATTGTTAAAAGTAACCTGGGCCTTAAGCCTCCATTTCTGCTAAAGATGTCATAAAAGATTCTTCTATTTTCAAACTCAGGTTCTTAGCAGTTTGCTCCCTACCTCCCGCTCCCTACCACATCTGCAATTCCTCTCCTTTCTCTTAGGAGAGATGTAGGTTTTCAGAACTTAGACAGCATCCTGGTTAGAGGGCAGAGGCTTCTGGTCTGAGAGGCCTCGTCTGTTCCAGGCCATGTGCCTCATCTTCCTGTCTCAGGTATGAGTTAGCCTCTTCCTGCTGCATCCAGAATCAGTATTCCCAGACACCCATTCTCCAGGTCAGACATCGTCCAGCTCTGCTCAGGGAGCTTTGCTCTCATGCTATGGGCTCAGCCCTTGTTCCGGTTGCTCATTCTCTGAGCCTTTCTCACCTGACTCTCTACCGTGGGGCCTCCCTCTCAGCACCCTCATGACCCCTGGAGGAAGACTGGCAGTTTTCAACCACATGTCATATTTCTCTGGCACAACGTTTCAGATCTAGATGCGTCAAAGGAGGGGATCTAAGGGTCAGGCAGTGAAGAGGGAACGCAGACCTTCCCTGTTCCAAGTGTCGTATCATCATTCTATCTACTCTGGCAGGCCCACCCAGATGTAGAACCCAAGAGATAACTCCTTCTGGAAGCCCAGACAGGAAGTGGGACCCCAGCCCGTCCTCCTTTCAGAACTATGAGCACATTGGATCCACATCTTTGATTGAAGAGCTTTGTTTGCTGAGACCAAGGAGCATAATCATCTCCAGCATCCATACTCATGCTCTCCCTTGAAAATCCTCCTTGATCTGCTCCCTTAATTAAGCCTCACAGGGTTCAGAGGCTCTCAAATGCCCTGTAGGAAGGAAAGCTGCCCCCAAGGTATCACAATTCCTCCATAGGGTGGTGCAGGGTATAAGTTCAGCACCTCCATTTGCTAGGCTTTGCTCTTGGTTTACCAAAAGCAAAATTTTTGGTTTAGCAAAATTTTTGAATTTCAGCAAGAACTCTTTTTCTGCCAGGTGGCTTCTGACAGTATTGGGGCTTTTAGAGGATTTTGTCTGCTGTGGACTTCCAAAAAAAAAAAAAAAAGATGAAATTTGGAGCCAAGTGAGGACAACTTTGTCCTAGTAGTTGTGTCTGTCTTCCTTCTGAAGCAGCAAATGCCAGTTTGAATGGGTGGGAGGCCTTAGCATATAATTAGGAATTACTGGAGTTGAAAGAAACATTAGTGTTTTAAAGACACTAATTTTACAACATTATGTAAATGCTTTAATCTTGGCTTATCATACAGTTCACAGCTTTATATAATACCATTATTTTACTGGTACCATTTGGCCATTTCTTTGAAAAGGCAGTGCTTAAGTTTCTTTATTTTGTTTAGTTTTGAAATCCAAGCAGTACATTTATTTGTTCATTTTGATTTCAAAGTCAAAGTAGCTGATGCATTTGGTCTGAGGTCATGTGACATCAAAACTAATCATTCTATTCAAAAAAGGCATGTATAGTTTAAAGATTACCTTATTATTGTTACATTTTGTCACATTTCTTGTTGAAATGTTACAATAGCAACGTCTGAGAAAAAAATCCTAAAGGCACTCTGAGCATCTTAGCACCCTTATGTTTTGTGGCCCAGGGGGTATATAAGAAGTTACTCAACTAATGCCAAAATTACTGGATACAAACCTTTTTTTTTCTCATTATACATGGCTATGAATGAGGACATAGCAAATCCCTCTGCATCCACATATGTTTTCTCAATCAGATTACATCCCCGTGACAAATACTGAGATTTTGATTATTGAGTCAAAGGGTAGATTTACCTCCAGTCAACGTGTCTGTCTCCACAAGGCACAGACGTTACCCCAGTGCTTTTCCTTGTTGAACCCAGTGCCCTGCAATACTACCTGTGAGGTTTTTAATGAAGTTATGATAACCTCAATAAAAATAAAAGTGCTTATAAAAGAAGGCATTACTTTTTTTTTTTTTACAAGAAAGTGACCTTCTCCTTCTTATTTTTTCTGTTGACGCAGTATGTCATAAAACAGCCTCAGAAGTTGAATTGGTCTGAACTCATTAACCTAGAATGCTATCTACAATTATTTTTTTTCCAACAGTCTCAGGGTTCAAGTGAACTTATTGACACATAATATGAGTCAAAGTGCGATATGAGACAAGCTTTATTTACATGTGGCCTCATAAGTAGGTAAGACACTAAATGAGAATTGCCTTAAAATTAGTAGTAAATTTATAAAATGAGATTACTTCTATAATTTATTCTATTTAATTTATATCATTGTAGTTAATACTATACCTGAATAACCAGAGAAAGTACTGGTAAGCTCTGTGTGTGTCCCCAGATAGAAAGACTTCTTAGAAATTAAAGTATAACCTTTTACATCAATACTGGGATTTTCTAGAACTTTTCAGAATGTATTTAATCTTAACTGTATTATGCAAAACTATTTTCATGTATATTTAAACCCACTAACAGGAAGGAAAGGCCAATGCCACTGACACCATTGTTTCAGAAATGTTCCCAGTGGTTTTATGAAGAACAAAATAAGTCAAAATAGAAAGTTACTAAATTACTACAGCTACTACAGAAACTATACATTTGCAGAGCTGGGACACACCCAAGTAAACTAAACCATGTAAAGGAGGTATCTTATTTTATGCATGGTAGAATGAATTCTAGGAAACTGAGCTCTACCAAACTGAGTTAACATCTGAATTCTGCTACCAAAGATGAAACTTTGCCTCTCTCTGGGCTTAGCTATAGTTTGGACATCTACAATTTAAGGGAAAGGGGCATATAAGATGATTTCTAGGACCTTTTCAAGACCTGTCATGCTATCCTTCTAGGGGAAGGGCATCAACAGCAGCACAATTCCAGCATGAAAAGATTCAATAACAATAACCGATGTAATAAATTGTAATTATAATAATAAGCCAAATAAGTGATACAATCCCTTCGTCTTTCTCTTAAAGTGTGGTCAGTGTCAGCTGAATATTCAGTTCTGTGTCACAGAGTTAAGTTCTGGATCACATTTTTATACTTAGTGATCTGCAAAATATTAGATGCTATTAATCCATAACACAATCATTCATTTATAGGCCTCTGGAATTTTTTCAACAAAACCATTCTCAGAAATTAAGATTTACAAACAAAAAAATAAAAACAGAAGGAAAGAAAAGAAAATTAAAAATCAGTTGCAAAAATCAGAAGATCACATTTGTTTTCTGTTCCATTTCTGGTTCTGCCTCATTCATGAAGCCTTTTCTGATGTTTCTGACTCAGAAGTCACCTCTCTCTTTCTCTCTCTCTCTCTCATACACACACACACACAAACATACACACACATTCCTTCTCTCTATTTTTCCTGTATTTTTTTCTATGTATCTCTTCCATAGTTCTACCTTCTTCATGGACCTTATCACAACTTGAAAGCACATAGCTCCCCTCTTTTGATTTGTGTTTGGGAGGTCTTGTCCTAATACCTCTTACTAGATTTTACATTCTTTTTGAGGTTAGGATTTTCTTTTATGACCTGAGTATTGCTCATAATACTTGATATCTTGGCAGTAAGTATTATGTTATTTGTTGTATTGAATCAATAACAATTTAATTAATTGGTTCAATATTGTGTAATTTTCTGTAGGAGTATTTATGAGTGAGCAGTAATATCAAGCTACCCCAGTAGGTCTGAGTGATGTGATTACACTGGAGCCTAAAATAAAAACTGTATTTGTGATGTGATTCTATGATACATCTGGATGACATAAGCTGTGGTTATGAAATCAAGGAAGACATGAAAATACTTGTGCCAATGCACATAGATGATCCTGTGATGGAGCTCTCCAAGAGTGAAAATTCTGAGTACTTCTCTCTGATGGTACTCTTGCAGAATCACAAGAAGGTCTTAATTATAGCCCCACCAGGTTAGAAAAGAGCCTGTGCCTGCATCTGCTGCTTTCACACAAACAATTCTCTGCACCCTGAATCCTGGGGTCTACCTTTCACAGGCCTCCCTACTCTGTGATATCTGGGTGAGCAGGGACCTTGGAGGCAATGTTTCTCACAAAAGAACAGCCCAAAAAAGGGCCTCAAAGACCACAAATAGCTCAAAGATAAAATCAGGGTTACTATTTCCTGATCTCAACACCTCTTCAGGGAATTTATTATCCTTATACAAGTCAGCACAAATCAGTCATAAAGCATTTTAAGCCACTAAAATTAAACCTAGCCTTTAGCTATAATGGTAGGCAAGACTGGATTAAGATGTTTTGCATAAATAACTCTATAAAGTCATTGACTTAGAATGCTCAATTTGTGTTTTGCAGATAGAAATAATCAGCCAACACAACACAATAATGTTTAGTATCAAAAATAAAAGGACCGTAGATCCTTACAAAAATCTCTGTCTTTACATGAATTAAAACATAATCTACAGAATATTGTAAGTGCGTCAATATACAGCTTCATTTTCAACAGGTCAAATTAAAGCAAAATTGACAAACTCACCTCCCAAACACTGCCCCAAATTGAGCACTGTAAAAGTCTTTGGATTGCCCAAAGCCTATTTGGCCTACTATGTAGAATATTTTAAATTATGAGTAGAAAAAAGTTAGAAAGTTTAGAGCCATATGGTCCTCATACCCATGAAATTAAAATAGAGATAAAACCAAAGACCTTTTCTTTGTATTTGTTACCTAGTAGCTTGATGGATGTATGTTCTGCTGCTCAGTCTGATCAGATAGGGGAGCATGCCTGTTGTTTCTTTTGAATCTCTCTCTCAATCTAAATGCAATTACTTATATTTTAGATAATGCAGGTTAAATGAAAGAATGTAATATATCTCAGATAATGGAAGGAAAATCTAATTAATTCTAAGTTATGAAACCTATGAATCATGGAAATTATCTCTGACACCTTTCTATGCCTATACAAATCTTTTTAGCCATCAAAATCCAGCTTGAACGTATATCCTCTCCGTGTCTCCCCTGATCTCTCACAAACTCCTGTGACAGTGTCGCCCTCCAAACTATCCGATTTAGGAAACGGTTGATGAGTATGACATCATTTCTTCTCGCTTCACCTGTTCTGCCTTGTTTTCACCCCTCGAGGAGATTGACAGTCTCAAAGGGAGGCGGGGCCTCGCTCATTTATGTATTATACTCCAAAGCGATGGGCACTGTATTCAACACAGTTTGGATACCTGTTAAATGCATAAAAATATAAAGCTGATGCATAATTCAAGCTTCCTGAAAAGAAATCTTGTTTCGGTAAAAACATATTCTAAATTATTAGCCTTTTTCAATATGGACAATCCATGCACCCATGAGATACCTCTGCATTTGCATTAAATCCTAGTAGAATATTCATGTGATTTTAATGACTACCTAAGGGCTGTGCTACCCAAGATGCGTCATGACACAAATACAAGGGGTAGGAGGGGGATGGAATCACAGGCTCCAGGTATTTGTACGCCTTGTCTTACATGCAGCTGCTATTACCTCTGCTTATCGTTGACGTGCCATTCTAGATTCTGGCAGCGATGATTATTCCTAATTATATACAAGAAAATAAGTTGTAATATGTGTTTAATACAAACAGTCTATCATTTAGGTAGTCATGTCAAATGGTTAATCAAGTTTAAAACTAACAGGAATAGGTTAGGAGACAGAATGAGTTCAATAAGACAACTCCTTTTCTTAATCTTGATTTAAAATTTAACTTGAAGGTCAGAAAAATGGCTTCAAGAAATGTGTTAGCACTTTTACTAAAGAGTAGTTTCTTCTCACACATGAAGAATTATTTTGGATTAGTTAACACATCCCTCTATACTTGCTTGGGTAGACCTGCGGAGAGTGGTATCTTCCCTGTGATTCTCATCTCCCGTATTTGGCCACTTACTTCTGCCCCATGGTGGGACAGAGACCAAGGACAAGACCAAGCTGCAGCTCAGCCAGTCTCTAACTGATCAAATATTAGGGAGATTCATTTCCAAAAAGAGCTTCAGTTTAGTATTTTGTTCACAGTCTCTCCTGTGAGAGTTATTATTCTCATTTTTCTCAGGCTTAGTTCTACCTTAAGATTAAGAGCTACACCTTCAAAAAAGTCCAATGCAAATAGGCATATAAGAAAAAAAATCCTGTATTCTCTAATCAACGCATTAGAAAGAATTATTTACCCTGAGTGACTGAGCATACAGCTATGTGTAAAACAGTTTTGGATAGTATTGATTCTAAGCCAAATGT
Source organism: Meles meles (assembly GCF_922984935.1). Taxonomy (NCBI): domain Eukaryota; kingdom Metazoa; phylum Chordata; class Mammalia; order Carnivora; family Mustelidae; genus Meles; species Meles meles. The sequence continues at coordinate 29,939,389 of NC_060072.1, forward strand.
CATCCCTACTAATAACGTTTGGAAAAAAAAAAATCAAAGAGAGCACAAAAGTAACAGTCACACGTATGAGCCCTCAAGATACTCCCAGATTTGTGCAGACCTACTCACGATCACATGGCAACTACTTATTTATAAAAGCTTATTTCTTTTGTGAGGAAATACTAGGTTCCCATCAATGACTACATCATTTCTCTATAAAACAAGATTTTACGCTGGGGAAATTCCAGGAAACACTGCTATTTTTCAGATTCTCTCAATGACTCCTATGTCCATTAGAGGGGTCATTTGTAACTCTCCAATACTTGAGCATCAGTGAAAGTCAAGTATTTAAAATTATAATGTCCTGCAGTAAAAATATAATGGGCGTCTCAGCTTACTGGAAGCTCCTGTATGTAGTCACCTATGTCTATGATGGATTGGTGCTTCTCACTGGATTTGGAAAATGCCAAAGTAATGCACGTGACTGAATGACACTTCTGCTATTTCAGGAGAATGGGTATGAAGGTAGAGGCTGCTCGTGGAAGAACAGATGAAGAAAAGCCTATGTTTAATGTTAGTATACGTTAGGAGGAAGGAAGTATGAAAACTATTCACAAGTTAGGCTGAACAGAAGAGCATAAAAGCTGTCATCAGTCTGATCATAAGGCAGGTTATTTCTAAGGAAGAGAAGCCATTTTATATCCCAAGAACAGCAGAGCAAAAAGCAGAAGATGATGCTCTAGTGACACGAAGTCAGAATCCTGAGACTCTAGGGTCCTGTTATTCCTCATGACCACTCACCTATTAATAACAAGCCATAAATAGAGAAACAGACACCACATCCCTCATCTCCTATAAGTTGGCACAGCTATTCATCTTTAGTGAGATGGAGGTCATAGAAAAACCTAGTTTTGTGAACAAGAGAAGTCTAGAAATAAAACTCCCCATTTGCCACTAGCCATTATGAATAAAACAGCAAAATTAATTTATTTTAATGTGATACCCAAGAGGCACATGTTTTCCTTTCTATGTGATTATGAAAATACTGGATGTCCCCTGAGGAAAGAAGTCCTTTTTTAGACTTCAAGAACAGACAACCCAATTTTCTCTGAGTTTGTTTTTCCTCCTTTCAGAGCGCACTTAATTTGTTAATGCAGGAGTGCATTTGTCACCAATAAAATTCATCTCCACTCAATAAACAGACTGCCTGAAATTAGTCCTGATAGAAGGAAAGCTAAGGGGAGTGCACATGGTTGCATGTTATGAAAACATAATTCAGTGGTTTAATTTGTAATAAGATTTTTTATATCCAACTATTGCATGGACCACCTGAAAAAGATACAGAAAGACCATGCTTTTATTTACTTCTGCCACACATTGGCTCTTATGACTACTGATCAGAAAGCAAACTGCTTTAATAGGGGCTTCATTGCCATTAAATGGGGCTGAAGCCTGTCAGGGTATATTGCTGTCAACATTGTTACAAATCAACAAACAGTGAAATCGTGATTATTTGTAAGAAACTATGTTAAAGGTTTTGGAAGAAATAAAAAATGGATGGGACGTGGCAGCTCTCAGGTTATGGGCAATCCAACAGGGACACCCACATGGACATAAATATCTGCCTTACAAGGCAGAGGGGATGAAGTGTTTGGTTAGAATATTTTTTGGCTGCAAATAACAGATACCCAAATTAAACTAGCTTAACAGTAAGGAAGTTAAGTGTCATGCAAAAGAGGAATTACGGAGTTCTGGCAGACTGTAGTGGCTGACCCTGTAGTCAGGGATGCACTTCCTCCCACCTCTCTAAGCTGCCAGTCACAGCACTGAACCATCCTAAGGCCGGTGGCCTTGCTGGGAAATGGCTGCAGCAGCAATCAGAGCAACATGCTTCTTTGTTCACATCCAGTGGGAGAGAAAGACTGAGTTCCTTCTCCAAAATCCCTTTCCTTGTATTGCATTGGCCTGTGTCTGAGCTCATGGCTGATAGAAGGGATAGGGTTCCCTTTGTTGACTTGGACCACTCACAGAGTAGAAGAGAGGCTGGGAAGCTGAGGACAACGTCCATGCAGGTGTGGTAAAGGAGCTAAACCTGAAGGACATCCCATCATTCACAAAGCTGGGTTGCTTCTTCAGGGTTTGCTGGGTTATCCTGAGGTTCAGAATCGCCAGCAGTGGAAAGCAATAAGCAACACTTAGTGTGGGAAAAATGTTTTTAAAGCCTCTAAGAGATGATTCATTATGCCTTCTTGACATTTCTAAATTTGGGTAAGAGGAATACCTCAGTATTCTCCCTTTCTCCCAAAGTCAGATAATCATTCTAAAGTGGTTGCCAAGCATTTCTTAAACTGATATTTCTAGCTGCTTCCAAAACAGTCTGTCACTAAATTCACCCACTCTACAGAGGAGGGGGAGAAGGAGCAGTTGCAGTGATATTACTTTTTATAGAGATGTTAATTCTTCAGGTTTGTCAGATTTTGAAGGGTAATAAGATGCTTTCAATCTTATAATGCCTCTTATTTGTGGGCACCCTGCCCTATTCAGAGTTTACATCTGATCCTTTGCACTTAATTGTAAGAATGCTTTTTTAAATTTTCTTAATTTTTAGTATTTACAATATGTCATGTGCTGGTATAAGCTCATATAGGCGTGATAAGCTTATTACATGTAAAAATTCATTTAATTTTCATTGAAATCCCTGAAATATGAATTATTATTATTATCCTCACTTTCAAGTGAGGAAACTGGGCCACAGAGAGATTGAGTAACTAATGTAAGATCACTCAGCAATCAATGGCGGAGTCAGGATTTGAACCTATGCAATCAAGGTCCAGAGTTTGTATTCTTACCCACAATAACAGAATTACCCATAAATTCTCAAATTTCTGCACCAAGAAAAGAAGTAAAGCTTTGATGTTTGACCGGACATACCTTAGGTACTGACAAAAAGTCTTCATTTTTAACTACCTTCCAAGATATTTAGTCTTTCATTTATCTATTCATTCAACACATTCATTAATCACTCACCATTTGCTAATCACTATGGTGGGTACCTGAAGCTTATAGTCTAGTTGAAGATAGAGAAAAATCAAGTACAACCTAGTAAGAGCTATAAAGAGGTGGTAACAAATGCCACTGGAGCACGGAAGTCAAACGTGGGGCTCAGAAAAGGCACATGGCGAGTTACAGCAAAATACATATTGAGGAAGGAGTTGGCTAGGTGTCATGGAGAAGGTAGGACCAAAAAAGGGTAACTGTGGCCAGTAAGTGAGGGAGATAGCAGAGCACAAAAGACATAAGAAGGGCTATGCTTAAGAGTTTAAATTCAGCCTAAGAGTGGTAAGTATAACCAGAAGGTTAATCAGAAAACAAAACAAAACAAAAAATTCAAATAAGTAAATAATAAGGAGGAGAGTATTGTTTCTGAGGAAAGCTGGAAGAGAAAAAGAATTAACATTTGTTGAACACGTAATATACAAAGGATGAGTATTCAGTGCTTTGGCCATACTTTGTCACTTATTAAGAACTTTCTAAGGCTTAATTTCCCCCATCAGAGCTCTAGAGAAGTTAGGTAACCTGCCTCTGGTCTCAGAGAAGACCTAGAGTTTGAACTTGTATCTGATTCCAAAACCAATCCTTTTTTCCACTACCCACTATGAAGATTTCCAAGCTCCTCCAAGTCAAAGACCAAAAAGAAGAACTCCTTTCTACAAACTCTCATTCATTCTTTGAAATTATATCTCCCTTAAATAATAATAATAATAATAATAATAATCACACACGAAAGAATGAAATATCACTCTGAGAAATTTCTCTTCTCTCGGATCTTTTAGTTATAGGCAGCAGAGAATAAATACCTGAATATATGAGGAAATGATATTAAGAAAACATACACCAAACAAACAAATAAAAACACCTGATCGTCAACCAGGATAGAAACATGATAACCACTTTTCAGTATCTTCTCTGCTTCCTGTAGGAAAGTAAAAAAGAACCACCACCTCGGCCACCCCACCACCACCACCACCATGTCCCCAGGGAGAAAATAAAGTTCCCGGAGTTTCCTTGAATTGCTCAGTGCATCATTTTGTATTTGCAAAGTATACAATCCTAAAGAATGTGAGGTCCATTCCTACTTCTGACAGGGCGACCCCATGTGCCTCAGCTTCTAGCTGGAGAGCCAGCTTCGGGAGAAGAATGCTCATTATTTGCTAAGGCTAAGTCTTTGTTTGTTATGTTCCCATGAATAACTTATAGCTGTGTGTTCTCATGAACAACAGCCTTGACACAGCTGACGTGACAGGATCATACACTGATTCCCAATCCACCCTCCCAGGAGAAAATGGAATATTTGTGCATTTCACATATCACCAAGACAGGCTCTTCAACTATTTATAAGTTGAATAGAAATTTCCACTACTTCAGCTGACACAACTGGCTGTACCTAACAACTGGTAAGGGATCCAACCAGAGCCTTTGGAGGCCAGTTTTGGCAAAAGCCAGTAGCGGCAAGGGAAGGGGATAAGGTCTGCACCGAGCAGCTTTCTCCTCCAGCAGACACTCCTCTCCTCATTTACTCTTCCATACCACCACCACCACAACAATGAAGGAAGCCTCCCACCCACCCCCTGCCGCTTACAGGATGTTGCTAATAACTTCACAAACATGCCTATAGGAAGGTGCCTGTGCCTTATCAATACTTAAAAAGGACTCGCTGAAATTGACACCAATCAATATCACAGTGCCCTTCTTCTTCCAGAATAAGAGTTGTCACCTCTAATTCAGTCCTGTTCAATTCAAAACAGATTCATCAAGTACCTTCAATGTATTGGTTCTGGGAATTTAAAGCTTAATAAAATTGAGTCCTTGCCTTTCAAAGGTTTAAAATTAGTAGGGGACCAGACAAACAGGAAACACTGACTGAGATAACTGCTCTGCCACAGGAAACCCCAATGGACAAAAGAGGTTATTTAACAAAAGCTAAAGGATTATTTTATTGATAACACACGCAGACTCAGTGCTGCATACATTCTTCATCTATTTAACCCTCATAACAACCCTCCCTGAGGCTAGTCCTGTAATGAACCTAATTGTTCAGATCAGGAGACTCAGATCAGAGAGGTTAAGTGACTTGCCCAGTCTGACAAAGCAAGTGGCAGATATAAAATTCAAACAGTCCAGTCTTACCACAAAGACCATGCACTTACTTATAAAATTATATTGCCTCTCCGCAGCAGACATTACAGAGTTTAATGTCCATGATCATATCCATTTGTTATTCAAGAAATATTTGCTAAATGTCTACTATGTTCAAAGCACTGAAAGGTATGCAAATAGTACTAGGGAATGGTTCTGAACTTCTGGCACTTGCTTTTGACAGTCATCATAGGCAAAGAGTTTTGGATAAGATCAGTCAGTGTTTCTGGAAACTTTTGAAGAATATGCTTATGTACCAGGTTCTGAGAATATGGAGTGATTTTCAAAAAAAAGGAAATGTCTCTGTCCTCCTGGAGCTTATATCCTGGAAAATATGCAGATAAACACACATTACATTGAAAATGGTAAAGACTATGAAGAAAAATCAAGTTGAGCAAGAGTGAGGAACTGAGGGGATAATTTGTCATTTTGAATCAGCTGATCAGCAAAGCTTCTCTGAAAACTAGAGAAGAAACCTGAATAGAGAGAAGAAAGTAGTCATGTGATCACCTGTGTGAAGGATATGTATGGCTAAAGTAGAAGCAATGGCAAGTGGCAAGGTTCCAAGGTCATAGCATGCTTAGAGTACCAAGAATTTCACTAGGCCAGATCATGATGAAAGAGACTGAGAGCAATAGGAGATGGGTGGAAAGTCAAAGGGTAGATCCATCAATGTACAGGATTCCCATTTGCTTGGCAAGGCAAAGGGAAACCACTGGAGAACATTGAACAGTGGGGTGACATGCTCTGATTAACTGTTTAACCTCAGTCTGACCACTGTGTGGAGAGCTGATTATGGAAACACATGAGTAGAAACAGGAAGACCAATTAGAAGACTATTACACAAGCCTAAATTTGAGATGGTGGTGGGTTAAACCAAAGCAGAAAAAGCAGAGGTTGTTAGATTGGGGGTATATTTTTCATAGTAGTGCTGACAGACTAGATCAGATGTGGGTTCTGAGGGAAGAGAGAAGAGTGAATGTGCTCAAATTCTTGGAAGGGTGCCTGGCACAGAGTTCGTACACAATATGTGGAAATTCGGTTCTCTTCTCTCAGAACTCAACACAATTTACTTGGGGGAAATAGGTCATGTACATAACTAATTACACACAGAATCTATAAGAGGAGCCCTAACAAAAGTATAACCTCATGGCCACAACACAACCATGGGCAATTAGATTATATCTTACCTCAATTGCTTTGACCATACCAGTAAGCAGCCTCATGTGTGTTTAAATAAACCAAGTGGAAGATTTACTAAAAGAATTCTGGTTTTATCAAGTATGGGGAACTCCTATTCTTGGTGAAAGTGTTTGTCACTACTACAGGTAGAACATAGCTCTATTTATTATAAAAATCAAATATTACTTTTCAAGAGAAATCTTCCATGGAATCCCCTCCCCACGCCAGGGCAGTTCCCCTTGCTACAGCCTCTCAGCATTCATGTGTCTTTCCATTACAGCTCTTGTCAGTTTGTATTCAACTAATATTTGCCCAACCTCACTGCCATCCCATCCTCCTTAACTTTGAAACATTTGACTAGAACAAAATATAGTAGGTGTTCAAAAATATTGTTGGAAAAATGAATCAGTACTCCCATGCTTATTGCAACAGTATTCACAATAGCCATTATATGGGAACAACAAACTCTGAAGTATTCATTGACTGATTAAGAAAATGTGGTATATAGATGTAATAGAATACTATTAAAACAGGAAGAAAAAGAAAATTCCATAATACTCAGCAACATGGATAAAACTTGAGAACATTATATTAAGTCAAGTAAGCCAGTCACGGGAAGACAAATACTACATGATTCTACTTACATGAGTTATCTAAAATAGTCAAATTTATAAAATCAGAGTTGAATGATGATTGGCAGGGGTTGGGTGGAGGAGAAATGGGGAGTTACAATCAATGGACCTAAAGTTTCTGTTGAGCAAGATGAGTAAACTAGAGACTTCTGTGCAACATTGCAACAATATTCAGTAGTAAGGTATTTTACACTTAAAAATTTGTTAAAACGATAGATCTCATGAAGTGTTCTTATGATAATAAAATAATTTTTTAAAAGAACAATAAAAATGTGTTTAAAAATATTTTTTATTCTTAAAGCAGAGAGCAGATGGCCTATGAAGAAAAATGGAATGACATTTAATAAGTTATGGGTACTTGATTCAATTTTTAAAATTCTACTTATAATCACTAATTATTCTACTAGTAATACATAGGATTTTGCTTCAATAGAACCAGAACTGCTATGGAGAAATTGTTTCTTACAAACCATCTAGGATGTTAGACCATGGTAAAAATTTATGGTTTTGTAGCAGGGCTTGTAAAATGCATTTGAGGGGCCCCTGGGTGGCTCAGTTGGTTAAGCATCTGCCTTTGGCTCAGGTCATGATCTCCAGGTCCTGGGATGGAGCCCTACATTGGGCTCCCTGCTCAGTGAGGAACCCGTTTCTCCCTCTCCCTCTGGTTCTCCCCGCCCAACTCATACTCTCTCTCTCTCTCTTTCTCTCTCTCAAATAAATAAATAAAATCTTTTTTTTTTTTAAAGGTGCATTTGAGATTGACTGGGTATTGGCTGAGAATAATTGGCCTGTATAGCTGGATGCAAATGAGATATGTCTCATCTGGATTACAGCAGTAACCTGGTAACTTTTCTACTTGCTTCAGATTTGCCCTCTTACAGACAATTTTCAACAAGACAAACTGATTCTTTTAAAAATAAAAGTCACTCTTCTGTATCTGTCCACACCTCTCAGAATAAATACCAATATTCTTATCATGATCTACCACATTTTTATTAGTCAAGAGCCTGGAAGGAAGATAGATAGTAAAATTAAACTGGTAATTGAGAGGAGTTCAATAAAGGGAGGATTTACAAAGATGAGGGCGAGGGTAAAAAAAAAAAGTCAGTTATAGGTGGTTCACTACCCTGAAGCTAGCAACAGTGGAGAGGTATTACCATTCCTAGTCCTACTGGAGCAAGAAGAGAAAACAATTACCTGAGCCATGAGTCCAGGAGTGTATCTTCATGGAGAGGGCTGCCTGACAGGAGCCTTGGCCTTTGATAAAAAGGTAAAGTCAACAAACAGCAACCCAACTGAGAGAAAGCCAGACAAAAAATTTCCTGAACTTACTATTTCCCAGCCCTCAGATTCTCTGTCTCTAACTCACATTGGCTAAACCCCTTTGGTAGCTGGTGGGCAGAAGAACTTGTTGATATAGGCCATACATATTGGCCCTCCAACGCACCAAACAGGGTGGAAAGAGAACAGAATGGATTCAGAGAAGCAAATGAAAAAATGCTCAACTAATGCCCTATGTCGCCTGCCACTTGCTGCTTCTTTGTTCCTTCTAATCACCCTAAACGCTTTGATACATCTTAGGGACACTGTACAACTTTTGTGTTATTGTGGTTTCTGTTTCCTCTGCTTGGAACACTTTCTCTCTAAATATTGATACAACTCATTCCTTCACTTACTTTAAGCTAAAATGTCACCTTCTCTAAGCAACCCACTTGCAAAGCCTATTTAAAATTACAAACTACCTCCCCCAACATCCTAATCCCCTTAGCCCCCTTCAACTTTTTTTCTTTTTCCACATTGTATTTATTACATATTATAATACATAGGATGTATGATAGCATACTGCATTATTTAATTTTTTCTTACATCTATTGTTAATTGTTAAGCTCTCCTACTTTTTCACTAGAACATAAGCTCCAAGGAAATGATCTTTGCTTTGATTTTTTTAATTGATATATTCTAGTGTCAAGAAATAGTGCAGAATTCATAAACAGAGGGAAATAATCATCTTAAGTACAGTATTCAAATGCTCTCATAAATAGCATCTTGAATTTTGCTTAGAAAGTTAGGCAGAAGAGGTATATTAATATCGAACAGTCCTGCTCCCTTCCCCACTCTCAAGAGAGAGATTTAGGTTGAGATTAAGTGTGACCAAATGTTGAATGAATTCCTGTCCCTCAATAAGTCCCTGCACAAAAAACCAAACCTGAGTGGGAACTCATTCTTCTACACCTCATTAAATTAATTCAGTAAATGTTGGTGAGCCAAAGACTGTTTTTTTTGGTGTCGATCTCTTTCAGCAAAGGTGTATGGAACCATATGAAACTCTAATGATACCTTTTAAAACCACTAAGAATCCTTAGAGAAGAATACAGTGAAATCGCTGTTGAGGAGGTATTGAGTTGTGCTGGAAGAGAAATAAAATAATACATAATTTTACAAAACTTTAAAAATCGAAATACCAAAAGCTCTGACATAATTCTATTTGTGTGTATCTTCAGTCTACACTTAACCACCAGAAAAAGACCTGAGACCAAAATAAAATATTTATCCCCCTAAATAAATAAAGATACAATGCACCAAATATATAAGATTAAACAATGATTATTTTAAAAAATATGTTTATAAGGACAATTATGTGTCTAATAAACTTTTGAGGGTAAGAAAACAGTATAGGGGTGCCTGGGTGGCTCAGTGGGTTAAAGCCTCTGCCTTTGGCTCAGGTCATGATCTCAGAGTCCTGGGATGGAGTGCCTCGACGGGCTCTCTGCTCGGCGGGGAGCCTGCTTACTCCTCTCTCTCTGCCTGCCTATCTGCCTACTTGTGGTCTCTGTCTGTCAAATAAGTAAATAAATCTTTAAAAAAAAAAAAAGAAAACAATGTATCAAAACTACAGTAAGGAAAAGTACTTTCTTAATCAGGCTTCTCACAAATTTAAACCAGGTTAGAAGGTACATAATGATCTCATCTTCCGCATCAGTTTCCCCCCCCCCCCCACAAAGCAGGCAACTCAAGAGCTATGCAGATATACAAAGCCTCCAGAGTTCTTAAAATGAAGGCATATTTTTACAGTGGCATTAATAGCCATAAAAGCTTTGCCAATAGTATTTACGTGCATTGTAGTAGCATTTTTAAATGTTGGTTCAGCCTCTAATAAGAAATTATAAGTACACAGTGTCTGCAAGCAGCGAATTGCTCTTCTTGAAATATCTAATTTATCTGCAAGCCAAAACCAAAGGCTTCTCTTCGGAGATAATATTGCAATATCCCATTTAAAGTCACCCAAAATGACAAAGGGAAGATCTAACTAGGGAGTCATTGACCTCATAATAGGAAGGAACTTCCTTTAAACTCCCCTTTAAAGGAATATTTTTAAAGTAGGTTAGGTATATCCTTGAAACAAGAAAATCTCCTCAGATGTCTAGTTTTTGTACCCTTCAGGCTCTTGTGCCCCTCAGCCGCTTTATCCAATTCACCAGGGTCATGGCTTCTGAGAGGTGATCTGGTTAGATAAAGGGCTGCTTCTGTAGATCTTTGCCTTCATACATTTCTACCTCAGGCAATTCTCTTACAGACTCACTCCTTGAATAAAAATCTGGGGAATCAACCCAGAAAATAGAAAGTGCCTTGAAATTAGATGTTTTCTTTTCTTTTTTTTTCTAACACCATAAACTAGAAAATGATTTCATGCATGTGTGAACATCAAGAACTACGACCATGGCTCATCAAGGTCAGACAATTTAATCTTAGTAAATCTCAGGGTAGGCAAGGAAGTCATGAGAAGAGGCATTGGTGTGTTTAATGTATATGCATAGAATCAGGGAAGTCAAAATTTCATTTGATTTGGGGTCAATAGAAAGAGAAACGGAAAATCAAATATTGATCCAAGAAACCCCTAGAAATTAGATTTTTTTCTTCTGTTTTTAGAGAATTAGCCCAGGAGACTCCTTCAAACATAGGGGGGAAAATACATAGATCACAATACTTAATTACATTTTGACCAATTATGAAATAAATGTTTACTTGAAGATATTTTTCACATTCATTTTCCTGTCACTTTGAGTTGGGCTATAATGCTTAGGGTTTTAAAGTGTGAGTCATAGGAACCTTGAATTTGAAATGCCTTAATCTTTTATGGAAAACTTGAACCACTTTTTCACAAAGGGTTTTATTAGATGTATGCAATAATTTGATAGACATTTATGGAAATAAGCACTACTGATGGTAAAGATTAGTACTTCTGAGCTAAAGAGAAATGTTACTCAATGGGACAAGTAGATATAATTTACTAGCTAAGCCATGACAATTAAAATATAAGTTCCACTCAGACAGAGTTAATATTGACCTTGTTCATCATTGCATTCCTAATGCCTAGCACAATTCTGGGCCCTTTATAGAGGCTCAATAAATACTGTTTATCAAATAAGTGAATAGTACAAGAGATGAATGAATAAATAGTCTTCCAAATCCAAATTAGATTATCTACAGAAAATAGAAAACCAGTTCATTAGAAGGCACTTAAAGCTAGATGAAACTCTCCTTTACTGGGGGCATGTGGGTGGCTCAGTCGAGCATTAGCTCTTGGTTTCAGCTCAGGTCGTATCTTAGGATCTCAGGATCCTGGGATCAAGCCCTACGTTGGGCTCCACATTCAGCACAGAGTCTGCTTGGGATTCTCTCTATATCCTTCCTCCCTCCACCTCTTCCCCTGCTCACATGTGTGTGCTTCCTCTCTCTCTCTCTCACTCTCAAATAAATAAATAAAATCTTAAAAAATAAATTTCTATTTGCTCTTCATATGCTTTCATTAAGAATCCACATAGACCATAATTAGTTCTCCTGAACTGTCACTTTACAAGGGTAGTAATTTATAACTGATTACAAAGTAATAAATTAGCTTTCTGACACAGATTAGTCCTTTGTTCCATGAAATGTGGGTTGTATGAACCAGTTTTCCTGGTATTTCTTTCAAGATCTGACCATGTTGGTTCTTACACTTGAAGAAATTTTATAAATTCATACAGCAACCTATGAGGCTTGTGGTAAATAGCCATCCACTGTACAATGCATGTATTCCATGTAAAGAAATGTGCTTTGTACCTTACGGACACCCCTTCTATCAAGAAAGAAATGTCCAGGGGCGCCTGGGTGGCTCAGCGGTTTAAGCCTCTGCCTTCGGCTCAGGTCATGATCTCAGGGTCCTGGGATCGAGCCCCGCATCGGGCTCTCTGCTCAGTGGGGAGCCTGTTTCTCCCTCTCTCTCTGCCTGCCTCTCTGCCTATTTGTGACCTCTCTCTCTGTCAAATAAATAAATAAAATATTTAAAAAAAAAAAGAAAGAAAGAAATGTCCATCATGATTTTAGTGTTCTGATAAATTTAGGAAACTTTGGTCATCTTTTGTTTCTTTAAATTCTACCTCATCAGGACTTAATGAATGTATATATTTGATCATCTATAAACCTGGATTTTATGTCATCACTACAATCTTTTCTTTATTTTGACATTGCCTAGGGAAGAAAGTAAGGATGAAAGTTTTTTTCCATCATTGATCCCTGTTGAAATCTACTCTAATTACACACATGTGTGCATGCAAACATTTGTTATTTCATGCAACCAGTATATTTGAGGTGCATATAGACAGTTAGCTCCTCCTAAGTAATCAAGCACACTGAGGTGAGGACTGTATGCTCAGTGACAGTTTATTTGATAAATTTCAGCTGACAGACTGTGAGGGCTACCATAGCAAAATACCACAGACATGATAGCTTAGATAACAGAAATTTATTTTCCCACAGCTCTGGAGGCTGAAAGTCCATGATCAGCAGAGCTGGTCTCCTCTGGGCTTCTCTGTTGTGCTTGCAGATGGACCCCATATAGCTGCTGGCTCTTCATGTGGTCATCCCTCTGTACATGTGCATCCTTGATGTTTCTTTAATGTGTTCAACTTTCTTCTTCTTACAAGTTCACCAGTCACAATAGAGTAGGGCCCACCCAAATTGCTTCATTTCAACTTCATCACCCCCTTTAAAGGCCCTCTGTAATCCAAATACAGTCAAGTATGGGAGGTTAGGGCTTCAACATTTGAATTATGGGGCGGCGCAATTCAGCTCATACACGTAATGCTGTATTACTACAGGACCATATACAGTATACACTGGAGATGTAGGCTTGAAGAAGTATTGATAGCGATACAAAGCAGGGTTGTATTGTATGACTTCAGTAGGTGAGAGGGTAGAAATTAATGAAGGCAGACATAGTGGGATGAAAGATTGGAACTGAAAGAAAGTAACCAATAAAGACAAAGGTAGCTTTGCTTTAAGTACCATAGTGATCTCTGAAAGAATATTAGATCATCAAATGTGGTTGTTTCTCGTATAAACTAGACCCTTTCCTGAATAGAAATGGACTTAACATAAAACTAATGACATTCAACTTCAGCACCCCCTCAAAGCTCTTTCTAGAGTTATTGCTCTAAATTTATAATTATAATTTTGTAATCTCTTTCCTTAAAAGGGCTTTGGACTCCAAATAACCTGCATCCATCCCGAACTGCATCTTTATTCAGCCATTTTCATAGAGGTTTGGGCATTTCTTAGATGAAACTCTTAGAAATGGGTATTTACTTGGAACAAATTATAACTGTTACGTATTATAAAAAACGTGGCTTTTGAATAATAATCCTTCATTGCAACAGCAGTTACTACAATCTACATTTTTGTCAGTTTGGATCTTCAACTGACTTTGAAACCACAGGTGTTCAGAAATATCCTGGTCATGTCATGTATGTACTAGTCTCTTTGTGTGTCACTTTCTCTATCTCTCTTTTACACACACACACACACACACACATACACACAAACACACACACACTCCATAGAAACATTTATTTTGATGCCAGCAATCAGAACTGGGCAACTCAACGTACAATTAATTTAAAAAGTAAATTGTGTATGTTGTAGTTGAAAATACATGTTTGAAGTCTTCCCATTTTCCTTTTATGGGGAGCTGTCCTTCTCTCATTTCTTCTCCTACTTCCTTGGGTGTGCACATATCCAAGCCCGGCCAGTATGACATTTTCTAATTTTGACCTTAGCCACAAAACATTTTCTTACTTTCTCTGGGGGAAAAAAAAAAAAGGAGTACAAACATTTTAAATGATGCAAAATGTTATTGCAGAGTAGACCTTTCCAGAGGCATTCCACATGGTGAGAATCAGTTTCATACTGTCCCCTTTAGAAGATTTCTACATTTCATTTTTCAGTTTTGTACATAGCTCTTCCTAGGGACAACCCTGCAATTTAAGACAGAAAGGTGGCTCTTAGTTGAAAAGCAAAAATAGGAAGTGAGATGAGATGGGTGAAGCAAGACAGTTCAATTTGCCTAACAAAGCAAAATTCCCGAACTGAGTTACTCTTAAAGCACTGTAATCAGCCATGTTTCTTAAAATGCCTGGGTTATATCTAGCCCCACTCACACTATGGTAATTATCAGCTGCCACCACGCAGAAGTACTGCATTCCCTGCTACTTTTTTTTTTCTTCAAAATGTCAGCTTGTAATCTGAAGGAAAATTACAAACCCGACTTTTTTTAGGAATGTTTAAAATAAACCCACAAAAGCACCAGGCCTGTTACAATTACTGTCCTGCTTTAAGGGAGAAATATCCCAGGTGGTGTTTTATCTCTGCAGCGTCTATTTCGAAAGTTTAGCCACAATGAAAGGAGCAATAGTGCCTTATATAAGTGCAGACCAATGCCAGTTTTTGGAAGAAGCCGAACTTCTTTAAGAAGCTTTGGACTTTATTCTAGATAAATATGCGCTACCCGAAGGATCATCACATTTGTGCTACTTTAATAAAATATCACTTCAAAAAAATTGCAGTATTGATCATCATTTGTATATGCTGATAATAATGTGCAGAGGTTAACTCCCTCTTATTTAATGGGAACATAAAACCCATATCAAGTGGAATGTTTTATGCTAATGGCAGTATTTCCAATTAAATTGCCAATATAAATCGCTTTGACATGCCATCATTCTTTATTTTAGCAATTACTTTTACACCACACACCTTAGAGCCTTCTATCGTTCAGTTTGTAAAAGAAAAATGAAATACCAGTCAAAACATAATAGGGAGAACCCTACTGAGAAAACTTTTTAGCATAACAAAATCCACACGAGTTTAAGGCACTGGAGGTTTACAAGGAGATTCTGCCCAAAATGCTAAGAAGCCTTTAAATGATGGAAGCAAATCGCTAAGAAACCATAAATTCACCTTTTCTCAGACATGTTGAGCTAGGCCTGGGACAGTAGACTGAAAACTTGGACACAGGAGATCTTGTTGTTGTCCTAGCTCACCCATGGCTTACCTACTCATAGCTAAGTAGCCTTGGTGATGCTGAGCAAGTCTCTAGCCTTGGCTTCCAAAAATGAAGTTCCAACTCCTGCCTCCTGCAACAAGAAGTTCCATAAGAGATGAAGAAAAACTAGGTCGCTCCATGAATTCAATGCAATTCAGGACACAATTTCCAATAATAGTTTCCTCCTATCCCTTATAAAATATACTTCATCCCGGTGTGTGTCCCCTGTTTATATATCCAAAAGGGAGAAAAAGTATGAAAGGCAGTGCTAGGTTTGTATCCCAGTTACAATTTCCCGCTATGTGACCTTGGACAATGCACTTCACTTCTAAAGTTCCAGTTTTTTTATTTATAAAAATGAGGTGATATTCTTCATCTTGTAAAGTATGGATGATGATTATAGATTATATAATCTATATATATTGATTATAGATGATTATAGATTATAGATAGTATTTCTAATTCATCTTTTATCATACTTCATTCTAGTAACATTCAATAACTAGTAGTTATTATATATCTGTGTAGATAGATAAAATGCATAGATAGATACATAGATACATAGACTTAGATATATATATAGATACATAGACATTCACTCATATATAATATATACTCTACCAGCCTTGGAGAATATTGCTTCCAGCTCCAACCAGAAATGGGAGTCAGTAATTCTCATGTTATTAAATCAAAGTTTCAAATACACATAGCTGTAGGTCCATTCATAAGAGTATGATCAGAGTGGCACTCCAGCATGTGAATGTAACATTAAAATTCTTTATTATCCTGTTCACTACCACTACCAGGAGACCACCACAAGTGTTATTTGTCTAGCCA
The DNA here is from genome assembly GCF_922984935.1 of Meles meles. NCBI lineage: Eukaryota > Metazoa > Chordata > Mammalia > Carnivora > Mustelidae > Meles > Meles meles. The sequence goes on from NC_060072.1 coordinate 29,955,574, forward strand.
AGTTGTACCATCTCCGGCAGGTAGAATAGACCACCTCCAGAGGTCTCATCCGCCAGTCCACAGCCAGTTTTAATAATTTAAAAATGGAATTACATCATTTTCTACAACAAATCAGAATAGTACCAGGTTCAGTGCAGACTGGAATGCATCTGCTCCAGTTTTATCTTATCAACTCACCATTTCAGATTATTTAATCTAGCCAAACAGTAGACCAAAGCATGCAAAACACCTGCATGCTTCAAATGTAGGTCTTAGCTCGGGTCTCCTACGTTCCAAGAAAACTTTCTTCACCTGTGCTGACCCTTAGCCTAAATAATTTAATTACTATACTCTTTAACTTTACCAACCAGTTTCTCATCAGAGTAGTCCATGTTCGCTGCCATTAGTTCATGAGTGGAACTATAATCTGGCCACCCACAGGGACACCTGGGTGGCTCAGTTGGTTAAGCATCTGCCTTCGGCTTAGGTCATGATTGCATGGTTCTGGGGTTGAGTCCCCACATGGGGGGGGGGTGGTCCTCGCTCAGCAGGGAGCCTGCTTCTCCCTCTGCCCTCTACTTCCCCCACCCCCGCTTGTGCACTCGCTCTCACGCTCACTCTCTGACAGATAAATAAGTAAATAAGTTAGTAAATAAGTAAGTAAATAAATAAATAAACTCTTTAAAAAAATAAAATAAAAACCTGGCCTTCTGCATGCAACTTTTCTAAATTATCCTTGTTGTAATGGTCATCAGTGATCTCCTATAGCCAATTTAAACAGCCTTCTTCAAATTTCATTCACTTCAAGCTTCCCCAGGAATTTGAAGCTGCTGTGATCTAGAATCCCTGTCCTCCATGGCTGCATTAATCCTGAACATTCATGTTTCTTCTGCTTTCTGGCCTCCCTTCTCTTTCTCAGATCATTTTTCTTCCCAGCCCCGAATTAGGGGACTCTTAAATTTTCTTTGTGCCTTCCTCTATAGTCCTTCAAAGGTAATTTCATATATCCCAGCAGTTTTAGCTATAACTCTAGTGACCGCCAAATATAAATCTCCAGTCCTATCCACTCTCCAAAAGCCTCCACCTAGGAATCCCGACATCGCAACATCGTTAGTTCAAATGTAATTCATTCTGTCCCTCATGAACCTGCTTCCAATGCTGTGTCCCCTAAGGGCTTTCAGTATCACCCCCACTGTCTTGGTCACCCATGCTCCAACTCTCTGCATCTACTTGCTCTCTTTCAAGTTAGTTATTCTATGTGAATTCCATACATTTCTGACATATGTTTTTACCTCTGTCTTTTCACTGCAGATGCCCTAATTTATGACATACATAATATGGATTTGAGAGGGGACAGATTCCCCAGTTCTAGTCACTTCCTGCTCCAGGTTCTCTAACAAAGTAATCCTAAATTAAACATCAGAAAACATTCTGCGATCATTTTCCATTTCCTTGCTTAAACACCTTTTACAACAACATCTCTTTTATATTAAAAACTAATCATTAGAGGTGCCTGGGTGGCTCAGATGGTTTAGCCATTGCCTTCGGCTCAGGTCATAATCCCGGAGCCCTGGAATAAAGCCACACATCAGCTCCCTGCCCAGTGGAGAGTCTCCTTCTCCCTCTTTCTTCTATCCGTCACCCTGCTTCTACTCTCTCTCTATCATTCACTATCTCTCTCAAATAAAATCTTTTAAAAAAATCATTAGAATAGCTGATATTTATTAATCATTTGCTTAGTAGGTCCTAGGTAATATGTCAACACTATGCAATGATTATCTCAATAACTATTATTATAGAAGTGATTTTACACTTATTGTGACTATATTGATTAATATATGGGACTTGAAATATAGACACTGCACTCAAATACCATCTAATTAATTTGTTAGTGAAGCCCTCTTTAATCATCACAGCCAAAAGTACTCTTTTTTTGTCTTTGAAATCACATACTAACTCTTTATGTCCCTTAGCATATTGTAAACTGTATATTATATAATTACTCTTCCTTTGTCAAATTTGGTGAATGGCAACAAATCAGTTCTAGCTAGATGACTTCCATTTCTACTAAGGAGCTGTACTATATTTCAGATTCAGCCAAATCACAAACAAACCTGGCAAAATTAGACACTGGGAATATAGGTACCATGCACTGACACAGAGAGTGACAATATAAATACTGTGCCCCCATTTATAAAACCCATATTTTTTTAAATCTTTCCCTTGAGAAACTTAAGCAACTCTGAAGCAATAAGCTTAGCGTTTAGCCCAAGTATATGACCGGGTTATAACAATAGCTATTCATTGTCTATGATAATTTACTTGATCTTCCTGACCAGGCAAGATTTCCCATCCTGTGCCCCCTCTCTAGTGCATCTCTCTTAAAATGAAGTCCCTTTTCTTTGACCAAAATGAAATTAATAAGTATACTCCACTCCCAGAATTTTAAAGGGGAGCTTGTTGAACCAACATTCTTTTTTCTTACTCAATACTTATTAAACAAAATAGGTCCCAGTATGAGTCAAACATTGTTCTTGACTTCAAAGATCTTATGGATTAAAGAAGATAAAGCATGTGCTTAAGTACCTGTAAATACAAGGAGAAAGATACAGGTGGCATAAGACATGAACAGCTAAACTGTGATGGGAGTTCTATGTAGGAATATGTTAATTTTCAGTTGAGAGGATCTTAAAAGACTTCATGGAGAATTTGTATATAATATGGTTTATGAAAGAGGAGTAGGATTCAGATGTTGAATGATGAGGGGTGCCTGGGTGGCTCAATGAGTTAAAGCCTCTGCCTTTGTCAGGGTCCTGGGATCGAGCCCCACATAGGGCTCTCTACTCAGTGGGGAGCCTGCTTCCTCCTCTCTCTCTCCCTGCCTCTCTGCCTACTTGTGATCTCTGTCAAATAAATAAAATCTTTAAAAATAAAATAAAATGTATAAAAGATCTCGAATGATGAAAAAAAGGATATATTCCAAGAGGAGGAGAATTTAAAAAGACATGGAAATCTGAAAAATCTTGAATGTATATCAGGAACATTAGATAGCAGAATTTAATTGTAATGATTGATTGTGTTATAACTGTTACTTTCCTTTTGAAATATGTAAGTATAATGGTGGTTCTTTTCTCATGTTAAAGATGAAGAAAATAGTTATTTATGTAGAATCCATTGGGTTACTGAGTTGCTGCATTGGTTAAGTGATATTTTTACTATAATAATAGCACTTTCCAAATATTAGTCACTGATTGTTGTTTTTGTGTGCAGCAAGTTCACCCTCTTTGTCACACAATAAGGCCTACAAATTTGGAAATATCAAGTTGTATTGAGCAACAAGAGGACATATTTTGCATAAATTTTTAATTCGTAGACATAAATTCATAACTCTGGGCACTGTAGACAACTGAGGTAATTGGAATCACTCTAGGTCAATTTTTCGTCCAAATTTTGTTTTTAAAATACTCTGAGAAAGCTTAACTTTGAGGCTAAACATCACTGGGTTGATATTTTGTTTTGTTTTCCCTATTGGGTGAGCTGTTATTTTAGTTGATTTTGGTTTTAAATTTTTTCCCCTTGGATATGTGCTATAAATCAAGCTTGTGGCATTTTGCATTCCAATGATGCCTTATCTTGGCTGTACAACTGTTATCTCATCTAAATCCCACAGCTGTATCACTTCCTAACGACCACCATCCCTGCAAGACAGCTGTTGCTCTTAATTGGCAGGAATAAAACAGATGAGCATTAAGAAACTAGTCCAGATGATGTGCTACACAAAGAATCCACGTACATTTTTTTCCCCAAACTATTTGAAGTTGGAAAAGGCAGGGTAGGAAGCCTCCATCAAAAATACATGGAGTCCCTTGGTCTCCCACTCAGAATTTTACAACTGAAATTGCAGAGTCAAGCTTCCTCTTGGCCAGTCCAAATGAGAACCCCTCCCACAAAAACACTGAAAAGTAATTTGAAATCTCTAGCAAATTTTCCTGATGAGCTGCCAAAGGAGAAATCTGTCGTCAATCAGTGAAGCTTCTCAAAATCTACTTTCTCCATTTTACCTTCCATGGCACAAACATCACAGCAGCTGCCTCAATGTCTAGTGACTTGCTACTTAAAGTGTGGTGCATGGACATCACGCGCGTGGGGATTGGCATCAACTGGGAGGTTGTTAAATACATCCTCAGATCTCACTGCAGATCTAAGAATCGGAATCTATGTATTAACGAGATCCCCGTGTGTCTTATATGCACATAACATTTTGAAAAACACTGCTTCTGTCTATGAGTTCTCACACTTTAGTGTGTATAAGAATCACCTGAAGACACTATTACAGTACAGATGCTCAGGCCCCACTCCAAGAGTTTCTGAATCAGTAAGTCAGATGTTTGGATACCACTGTGGTTCAATAACCAGAACCTCCAATGGCCTATGGACCATACTTTGGTCTTAGTCCATGAAAAGTGAGATCTCTTTATCCCACTCTGCACTGTTTCTCAATCTCTTTCCTTCTCCATTAACTTTTCCTCTGCACATTTTAATTCAATCAGTCTAGCCTGCCACTGTGTGTGTATTACTGTCTTATAATTGTCCTTTAATTAATCGCCCCATAATTATACTTCTCTTCCTCCATGTTGTCAGTCTTGTAATCTTCTAAATGTGTTATCCCCTCACTCAAAACTTCTCAGTCCTTACATAATGAAAAATACCATCAAGCTCAAGCCAGAAGAGATACTCGTAGCCCTGGAACTCTTTTAGGTAACTCTACTGTTTAAACCTTATCAAAATATGCAAGCCATTGAAAAACTAAACTCTTCTTTTAGAGAAGAACAGAACAATTTATTTGTCCTGGCCAACCTTCCCCTATGGCTACTGAATCAGGGTAAATGCTGAGGGGTCGATTCAAGGCTAATAAGCAAGTAGAAGAGATGTAAGCAAAGACAAACAGAATATGAGGAGTGGTAATGACACAGCCCTTATAATGAAATACATAGATACATTAGTGAGATTATGTAGTTTCAGAGAATGAGCATTGAACTTGGGATCATAAAATGTAAATTCTTTTTCCAATCCTCACAGGCACTGTGGCTTTGAGCATATAATAAATAACCTCCAGTGACTTCAGATTCTTGTCTATAAAATGCAGTTAACACCTACACTACCTGCTTCAAAAGGCTTTTGCAAGGTCCAGTGATCCTTGGTAGAATCAAACCTTAAATAAGAAATTAATTGCATAAACAACTGCTGAATGCATTAGATTAGATACAAAGGAATGAACAGGGCATAGTTCTACTTTCAAGGAGACCATTGTTTAATGATGGGTACAGGTATACAGACAAAAATGTATGCAATGAACATTGTGCTAAAAGTATAAGTAAACAACTAAGGGGATCCTAAAGGATGAACTGATCTATTAGAAATGAGTGGGGATGCCCACCATGGATTTGCAGTTTCTTTCTGGTATTATACTACAATTCTTTTTATCATTCTAATATTAGGACTAATGTTGCTGGAATAATGATAAATATCAATGATGATAACAATATTTATAAGTAGTCCATCAAAATGCTTGAATTATTGGTATGTTGGGGAAAAAAAAGTGCTGGTAAATGGGAAGTGTTACAGTTTGAGGAGGAATATGTTAAACAGATTCTGAGTGGTTAAGAGGTATTTTCCCATTCAACAGAACCTACAATCAGAGATTTCAAAGTTATTGGTAGCATTCATTCAGGCTTCTTTTCAATATAAGAAAATAGTAAGCCTCCCATTAGCATTCATTCAGGCTTCTTTTCAATATAAGAAAATAGTAAGCCTCCCATTAGAATATAAACTCACTGTAAGCAAATGGAATGTCTGTTTTGTTCACTGCTCTCTCCCCAGTGACTAGAATGTTGTCATCAGTGAAGCTCAATAAGCATTTATTGATGAAATGAATGATAGAACAAGTAAGTTCCATATGAAGCTAATGACCAGCCAATTACACATCCATACTTGTTCTGTTCTATATGGGAACAGTCTGATGTCAATAAATGGCATTCTCAGTTTCAAACATGGAGTACTTTTTACAAATTGTAAACATTTTCAAATTACAATCTGTACTTAAGTTAATGAATCCTCATCTAACTATTATTCAAGGGTAACGGGAACCAGAATCTTAAGGCTCCCTTGCTGAAGGTATTTATTTAATTATGGGTTTTTAATTGCCTTCATATATATCTCTTCTCACTTTTCTCTAGAGTACTGGTAATATATGAAGTTAAATAACATTTCAAAGATGAATTTCTGTGACTTTTCATCTTAACACATTTCTCTAAGTAATAGTTTTTCTTGACTTTTCATATATGGCAATATGTAACTTCCACAGACAAATCTCATCTACAGAATGAAGGTGTTGGGCAAGATGATGATAGGGGCCTCCTCTCTCTCAGCTCCAATACTCTTTGCATCCTGGAGCTTCCTCTACTTTTAAAGAAATCACTTTTTAAAAGGCTTTGAGGAACAAATAGTTTTAAGTAAGCACTTGAGTAATTGTGCAATTATTTGCTGTTATCTTTCCTTTTAATTTAAGGTAGCTTTTATTTTGTTTAAAAAGAAGTCACAAAACAGATTTTCTTTAGAAAGAAAAGGGTGTCATAACTACTCCAAGGAGAAAAAAAGATAGTTATATATAAGGCAAAAATGAAATATGAGTGCATATACCATACCCACAATTAGTATTATAGATGCTCCTCTTTATCTGCTCTTAAGGAGAACCTTCTCTTTGGAGCCCAATAAAGGATGCTTTATTTCATATGACTTCTTACACTTTGACTTCTCTTCAAAACCCCGAGAATACACATGTATGGGAACAGTCACCAGTTCAAGGCACATCTTATTTCCTCTTTCAGAAACAAGCTTAACCTGGAAATCTTATCATAGATTTTTTAGAGAAAAGTCAAATAACCACAATATCTCTCTGTCTCTATATCTGTGTGTGTGTGTGTGTGTGTCTTTCTCTGTTTCTCTCTCTTTCTCTCCCTCGCTCTCTCTCTCTCTCTCTCTCTGCCATACATGCACACACACACAGAGCTAATGCAAAATAGTAAACTAAACTTCCTCAAGAACTCAGTATGTAACAGGGAAATCATGTAGGGACAAAGGAGTAGTAGGTTCTACTCAGCAGAGCTCTGAGATCTGACGTGGCAAACATAGAATGTGATGAATTGTCTGCAAAGATGGCCACCAAGAATTTTTAAAAAATGAAATCAAATGATTTCCCCCTCCTCTTGAATCTGGGCTGGACTCGTGACTTGTCTAAACACTAGAATGGGAATAAAAGTGAGAGTTCTGGCCTTAAAAAGCCTGGCAACCTCCACTTTCACATTCTTGAATCCAGAGCCACCATATAAGAAGTCAATGAGCCCACTAGAAATAATGACCAAAGGAAAGAGGTTTCAGAGAATGCAAAAGAAAGAGGACCACCCCAGACCTCACCCTTGTCTTCTCTTCCAGTTGAGGCCACCTGGGATCTTCCAGGCCCAGCAGAGCCGTCTTAGCCAAATCACCTGAAGCAGACAGAGCTGCCCCACCAAGCCCTACTAAAATAGCAGTGTCTTGAGCAAATAACTGAAAAAAAAAAATGACTAAAACAAAGCGTAAAAAGCTAAAACAGTAGATAACAAAATAAGTGAATATTCCAATTATCTATTCAGTGGAATGTATTAAACAATTGTCCTTGGGCTGTTATTGACTGGGAGCAGAGGACTGAAAAGAATGTCTGCCTCTGAAGAGTTTACCATCCAATGGGAGGAGCACTCCTGTAAGAAGCAGTGGGCAGGGGGTGTGACAGGAGCCCCATTCGAGGCACACTCAGTCACGGTGCTATGGAGGGTTGGAACCCACCAAGCAACTACCCTCCTGGAAGTTGATCTGTGGCCTGGTCCAGGAAAGAACCAAAAATGGAGGTGACATTCCAGCTGTGTTTTGAAGGCTGAGTAGGAGTTTCCAAAGCCAGGATTTGTGGCTGAGAGGGCAGTACATTCTAGGGAATCTAGTTCATTTGTGTGGGAAATTCATGTTCCTTCTTAAAGCCTGGACTGCATGTACTGGGTATATGAGTATCGCCTTCTAAGAGATTTCTCTTTTCCCAAAGTTAGACAAATAGGAGGAAGTATATTCATCTTTGTGGTGAAAACTTGTTTTTCATTTGCCTAAACTCTCACTCTGCCTCCAACTTCGTGGCTGAGAAAAAGAAATTCATATGACAAATGGACAGACTGTTAAAAAAAAAAAAACAAAAAAAAACAAGAAATGTGCATGTTCTTTCTCTTTTATCTTGCTATAGACAAATGCTAAATAAAGATTGTTTTATTTATCTTTGTTCAAAACAGTTCTGAGTGTTCTTAATTGGAAATATAGAAGCATTTTGCTGTTTATTATGGAAGAGAAAAGAAATTTCTTTACTGGGATTAGTGATTTTAAAGGCCAAACATACAAAACATTATTAAAGTAGATAAGTTAGTTTATGGCTCATATTCAGTAAATGGACAGATGAAGAAAATTTACAACTAGATAAAACCAGTTGGCTTCATAGGTTGCTAGAATGTTAGACACATTTGTTTCCGCTTCATATTAACTCTTTGAGCTTTGCAACCACAAAGTTCAAATTTTTTAAGGCATCTGAAATGCAGAAGCTACCAAAAAATGGAGGCACCAAACCTTCCTTTTCAGGAATTCTCCTCTCTTTCCCCTGTACTGCACCTATTTTCTTATTTCTTGGAGTTGACAGATGAGGTTCATGGGCATTTGGGGAATGCCTCAACCTAGCCAAGTGCCACTCAGATTGGAAGCATGGGTCTTGAAGGGAGCATGCTCTTTGAAGTGTGCTGCTGAGTGCTCTACAGGCATTACCTCGTTTCATCTCAAAACTGGTCTGGGTCAGGTATTAAAATTACCATTTCACAGATGAAGAAACTTACTTAGAAAGATGATTGTGTTTTCCAGGAAGGCACAGCTGATAATCATGAATGTCTGATTCCAAATTCTATGCTCTTCCACCCAGCTGCGGTTTTTCCCTAAGGATTGTTAAAATTCGTTTTCCTTCTAGAATACTGGTTGAACCTCTGCTCTCAAAAAAGAGAAACATTTTTAACAAAGTCAGAAACATCAGCATAAAAGGATGGGCAGCATTTGACCTGCGCTGTAAGATGACTAGAGTATGAGATGAAAATAATCAAAAGCATAGAATATAGAGGAGGCAGGGAATCAGGTTCGAAATAGCACAACTTTAAGACCTTGTAGAACTCTGTTGGAATCCCAGTTTGGGCTCTTGCTAGCTTGTGACCTTGCACAATTTATTTAGGTTCTCTGAGCTACATTTTCCTGGATTATAAAATGAAAATATTAATACTTGCTGCATCCCTCAGGTTATTAGCAGTACTAAATTGTGTAATTTATATAAAAGCACCTAGCACAATGATGCCTCACTTTTGGTACTCAGAAATATCAGCTTTTTCCTTCACTGCAGAAAGTAGAAAAAAAGAATACAATTATACACATTCATCACCAACAAGTAAAGATCTCTGGTTTGAAAGGTGAGAAAGAATTGAAACATCAGGAACTCTTCCCTGTAGTCATAAAAATATTTTCCAGCAATGGTCGAAGGAGTCTTACTCCCGGTTATGCTAAGACCATGTTTGAAAGATTATGTGGAAGACAAGAAGAGAGTCTGAACAGGGAGGTAGATGGATGGGGTAGGTCAACAGGAGAAGACTGAGGGAAACATGCAGGCCAGGTCAAAGCTCTGGGTAGTGAAAAAGAAAATGTACAAATGAAAGCAACACATTCTTCCCCTCAGCCAGGGTGGGACCAGGGACATCATCATCCCCACTATGCAGCAGGCCAATGACCCAGACTATAGTACTAATGAATATTCATTACACGCCTACTATGGGTCAAGTTCTGTGCTGGACAATGAGGAATCATAGAAACAAAACTAGGTCAAATAGTCCTGTGATGGTATGTATTTCTGTTAACTGAGCAGGTGACGGTGAGTCATGAGAAACAACTGGTTAACCTATAACATTGATCCCTGAGGTATGACATTTTGTGCAATTTCTCAGAAACTAGAGAAAAATACTCCCTTTTAGTGACAACATGTTATAAACATTTATTATGTGTCAGGCATCATACTTAGGGTTCCTTAACATTTCCTCATTTAATTCCCACAAGTCTATTAGGTGGATATTGTTATTCTCATTTTATAGATCTGTAAACCAAGGCTTAGGGGCATTCAGTGACTTGCCAAAGTCACAAGATCTTCAGTCTTAGAATGAGGATCTGATCTCAGAGTATCTAACTCCACTCTGAACTCATGGTGAAAGACCTAAGTGTGGTTATCATACTGTTGAGATGTTTCTGTTTTAATTTTGTTTCCAATGAAAGGATTCTTTGCATTTTTATTCCGAAATCAAGAATTAACTAACAACTGTCACTTAAAGTGTTGGTTGATGGCAGGATGGTATAACAGAATCTGTGCTCTTTCTCCTAAGTTAACTTATAAAGATCTTTTGGCAAGGTCAGTATGCTTTCTAACGCACACACTGCGCCTTTGCTACTCTGCATAAAGGCATTTGTGAATTATTCTAGTTATCTTTAGAATACTTAAAATTGTTCTCTGGCATTTATATAATCAGCAAGAGATAATCAGATGATCTTTTTTTTTTTAACAATGAGCCACTTCCTGTTCATTATACTTACTATGTTTATTTATGGCATAAAACCCATTTTCTCTGTTGAAGGTCACCTGTGGGTTGTTGTGGAGGATTTCTTCCCTTCTATTTAAACCACTTTACCAGTTTCCAGCATTTATATGACTGTTGATTAATTATGGCCCTGTCTCAATCATTCATGGAAGAAATAATAGCCTATGGCTTTTACCAGCCATTGGGTTATTCATAGCTCAAAAAAAAAAAAAAATGGCATAAAGTTTTAAGTTCCTACATATTCAGAGGCTTGTAACAGAGAAACCTTACCTATGCTGTATACTCCCACCGATCTTAGAGCAAGGGAAATTTTTAAAGTCAGAAGCTACCTGACATCAAAGGTCTAGAAGAGTTTAGAGTCTCAAGTCATAGATCAGATTTGTGGTTGTACTTGTTTAGGAACTGGAGCCTCCCTAAATAAATACCAGTCCAATGGCCCCAAACTGCCTCCCCACCTTTAACACAGTAAACATGTTAGCTTTTCAATAGGAGAAAGAACCATTTTCTTTATTAGCCTATAATAAAAGGTCATACCTTTCATTCTACTTGCATCTAATATGAGAAGCTGAGGGGACTGCAGACACCTTCCCATCCCAATGTGAAAGAGCTCATTGCCTCTGACAAGATTTTGCTGGCTTTTGATAACAGTATCCTGAGTGTGATCAAGTATAAGATCCCTCCTTTCCTTCAGAGATAGGCTTTGAATGGCTTCAGCCAATTAAGAGACCCTATTCCCATGTCCGTACTAGTTGAGTTAGAAATGGGACTCTGGCCCAGTGCAGACCAATAACATGTAAGGAGATATTTGATGCAAGCCTCTAAAAAAGAAAATCCCTTAACCTTCTATTCACATACCCTTCTTGAAAAATGTGAACAAGGACATGCATGGCCCCCAGAAGAGAAGCCGGCTAGAGTTGAGAAGCCAGCTGGAGTTAAGCTATTGTTTCTAGCCTTACCTATTCAGTATTTTTGCCTTTACAGTCCCATGAGCCAATAAATCTTTGTTACCTTAGCCATTGAGTCATATCCTCTGTTATTTGCAACCAAAGATTCCCCACAAATACATCTATTGCCTTGACCACGATTAAACGGTAATCAGGTCACCATGGTGCATTATGGGATCTCACTATACATGTTCCTCATCTACTAGATTCTCCTACAATTAAAAACTTTTGCCTATTCTTCCCTGGGTTCCAAAAGCAAATAAAATGAACTATACCAAAAAGATTATTAAGGAACTTTAGAATTCTCTGTATCCTAAAAACACTATTTTGCTTTTATTTTCTTCATGTAGCTATAGGCTAATTATATTCATATTTCAGTCCCCTCCATGAACAATAGCTTGCCAGCATTAAGTAAAGATCTTATCAGCTCCTAGGCAAAAGTCGGGAGAGAAGCTGCCTGTGTTGGCATATATAGCTTTTCTTGATTTTTGCTTTCTATCCCCTTCTCTCCATCCCTCTTCTACTCTTAGAAACATTAGCTTTGCATACAGTTCTGCAAGGAGACCATCCTAATCTGGAATTATAGGTCCTATATTGTTGGGTTGTTGTTGTTGTTGTTGTTGTTGTTGTTGTTGTTCTTCTTCTTCTTCTTCTTCTTCTTCTTCTTCTTCTTCTTCGTCTTCGTCTTCATCTTCGTCTTCATCTTCATCTTCGTCTTTGTCTTCATCTTCGTCTCCATCTCCGTCTTCGTCTTCTTATTTTCCTTCTCCTTCTTCTTCTTCTTCTCCCTCTCCTTCTCCCTCTTCTCCTTCTCCCTCTCCTTCTCCCTCTTCTTATTTTCTAGGCCAGGACCCAGAGATGACTTAAAAGAACCAACCACAATGTCTACCCAATACTCACCTCCTAAATCTCCTTTGAGAGAGCACTGTAACTTTTTTTTATTGTATCCAACTTTAAAATTTCACAGCTTTGTCCTCAGCAATAATTTCTACATTACCAACTACTTTCTTTTTCCTTATTGAAAAAAAAAATTCTTTGTTTCCCCAGTTGAATAAACTCTCATCTTTTTCATTTTTATTGCCTTTATCAGTGTCATGTATCACTTCTCACTTTAGCATTGGACACATCCATCCATTACTATGGCTCTAAGCCCCCTTATCATAATTATTCTCAGGAATTTCAAGCTTAAGTTATATCTTGGTGTCTTTTCACATTGATGTTTTTGTGAAACTCCTAGGCCTGGAACTCTAGGACAGTTGGGAAAGCCAATAAGGATATTGCATATTGAGTTTGGTGCTATGAAAATAAATACACACAAGCTACCATCCTCATATAACTCAGCTGTGTGTTTTGATAGAAGTGGACTTTACAATCACTATTAGTTAAACTTTCAGAGTTTCTTTTTACCCCCCCAACCAAAAAATTACAGAAATGATCAACAATTATGTTTCCTTTTGCAAAATTCTCAAATTCCTAGCCATCTGTAACTTAACGAATAATTATAAAAATTTTCTGCTGAAATGCAGAGACAGAGCCTCTAGAGGTGGCTGGGACAGTGCAGGGAATCAGCACACAAGCAATAAGTTCAGTAATAGGTCAAATAGCGTGCAAACACAAATTACTTATTTAAGAAAGAAAAGCTTTTGAGCATCAGCAAATGGCCCATGTATTTGAAATATATATATATTTTTCTCTTCTCAAGTGCCACATTATCACAATATAGAAAGAAATATAGGCGTGTCTGGATAGTTGGATGCCTTCTAGGAAGAGAATTCTCTCCTATGGGAAATCAAATTAAAATCATCCCATTCATAATTGATGGCCTGAGAAGGCTTCCCCTGATGACCAACATCTCCCAGAATAATTCAAGACCCCCTGTCATGTTTCCATAATACTCTACTTTTATTGTCAGGTCACTCTTTAGATCATTTTTTCAGTGTCTATCTTTCTAACAAGAGTGTGAGCCCCTGCATTCACAATAGTGTCTGGCATATAGAAGATGATGAACCAACATCTGAAAGAAGGAGAGGTGGCAGAGAGAGAAGAAAGGAGGAGATAGGAGAATGATTAGTTCTTTGCTTGGTGTATTAGTGATTTGTTGCTATATACCAAATACCCCCAAAACTTAGCAGCATAAATCGACACACACTTATGATCACTCACTTTCTGTGAGTATCAGATATGGATTTGGCTTAATTAAATCTTCTAGCTCAAGGTCTTTCACAAGGCAGCCATCAAAGTATGTCAGAGCTGTAGTCATCTCAAGGTTCAAATGGGGCAGGATCCACTTCCAAGCTCACTCAGTGGTTATTGACAAGATTCAGTCCCTTTCAGGTTGTTTGACAAAGGGTCTCAATGACTCGTTGGCTGTTGGCCAGAGGCTGCCCATACTAACCTCCTTGCCACATGGACCTCTCCATGGGGCAGCTCACAACATTGCAGCTGGCTTCCTCAGTATGAGTAGGACAGCCAGAGAGTGCCAGCTAGAAAAGAGTCACAGTCCTTTTTAGCCTAATCATAGAGGTGATATCCCATCACTTTTGTCCTGTTCTGCTTGATAGAAGCCAGCCATTAAACCCAGCCCATACTTAAGAGGAGGGGATTTGCCAGCACTTGGGGATAATTAGGGGCGATTTTCAAAGGCTACTTAGCACACTTAGGCATGGAATTCAAATAAAAAGAGTTGGTTAAAAGGGTCTCCTGTTGAATAGAACTGGGCTAAGTTAGACTATTATATCCCTCTCCACCACAATATGACAATAATAATAAATCCATTTGACAAATGTATTTTAAAGCAATTTCTGTATGTTCAAATGCCACCTGATTTATATGTATTTTTGGAAGTGGCTTTAACAAACCTGGCTTGTCTTCTCAGGCAAGGTTTTTCTACTACATCCGAGAAATTGAAATTGCCTGACTTTGGTAACTGAGGGAAAACTGGACAGAAGACAGTAGGATTCCAGTAGGAATCGAGTGTGCTGCACTCTCCATGTTTCTCCTGACCCACAGGACATGCTGTGTGGTCTGTAAGAGAAAAGCATGTAAATGTAGGCAAAAGTCCCGTGTAAACCGAGAGAAGTATTTGTGGGTGGCTTTAAATGGGTGAGCTCTTTCCCTGAAGGGATGGGTGTGCCACAATCTTGACCAGCAAGTACAAGCTAATGGATCCCTCTATAGCTCTGTAGTCTAATTTCTGCATTCCAAATAAGCAGCCTAGGATATAATATACGTTCCATTCTTAAAATCATTTTAGATCATCGTCCTTTTTCTCTCTGGGATTGGTTAGGTATTTGGATGGGGTAATAAGAAAAAAAAAAAGCAGTTATATGGAAGTTCTTAAAAACTCTCTGACGGTATGCCACTTTAATTATTAAGCTTCTTCAGAGGCTATAAGCCAAAGAGAAAAGAATTAGAGCTGGTTAGTTTGTGTCCCTATGGTCCTGAAAATCCTTTGGCTGCTGTAGAGGTGCTTGGAGTTATCCTGAAAGCTTTATCATAATCCAACCATCCTCCCACATTCTGAGTTGCTTTTATTCAGGCACATTCAGAGGTCAGTCTGTAATCCAATGTCACTGCAAAGAGAAAATGCATGATCTGCTTTTTAAACCCCAAACTAAAGCCCTAACCTGGTAATTCATGCAAAGCATAAGGACCATGAGATGCCATAAAGCAAAATCCAACATCCCAAATAATAGCTCGGGATTTCCACTAACTCATTTTCTGTTTACAAAGGCTAAATCGTATTTGAATAGTTTATGCCACATGATCTTTGAGACTCCATCATGGCACGTACTACGGTGGGATAAGCATTATTTTACCATTGACCTTGTTTTCTAAAAGAGCTGTCTTGTCCGTGATTATTACCGCTATACAACAGCATATAAGCCAACCACCCTTTTATATAGTTGGCACTCGGAGGAGCAATTTCACTGATGAATCACAAGCTAACAGCCAAGCCATTAACTTAGTGACTCAGGGTGAAGCGTCTACTAAGGGAAAGCAGCTGTAAACAGCTGGACAACAATGATACAACCAACCTCTTAGATGAAAAAGTCCCATTTTTAAGTACTGATTCAAGCAGGGTAGAGTCCTTTCTATGGAAAACTATCTTTCAGGCACCTGCTCTGTTCTGTACTCAAACCTAGATTCTGGAAATCTATTTCCAGTGAAGCATGCATATTTCATCTCATTCTATCTCTTTCTAATACAGAAGATCTAAGACATTTTAAAAATAAATAAGCAAAAAATAAAGGACTACTTGATTGACATTCAGTAACATACCTTCAAGTTTTGAGCCCCCAAGTAATACTTTAGAAGAGGTCCTGTCAACTTCTGGCTTCCTAGTTCCTCCTATTTCATAAACTCTTTTATCCACCCTGGGCTCAGAGAACTGAAGAGATCCATATGTAGGTCCACGAACCGAGTTAGAAAAACAGCAGTACACCATGGCTGAAAGAAGCTACAGTTGTAGCTATCACTAAGTAAAACATGAGGAGAGAGTTGGGATTTGCTCACAATTTTCCAGCCTTGGTTTATTTATTCATTAATGGGAATAGGAGCTATTGAGAGACTGAAAGAGATCTAGTGTGTTTAGAACTTGACACTCAACACGTCTCCACATCTCCGAACCCACACCACAAAAGGGAGGGACACATTAGGGAACTTCCAGGCACCGTTGTCAGCCAGAGCCAATGAGAATCCTAGTTCTGCCACTTACTAGTTCTAGACACTTGAACAATTTACCTAACCTCTCTAGGCTTCAGTATTATTGTCAGGGATTATCATTCCTAGCCAGCTGGATCCTGCCAGGTAGAGGATGTTAAATGGAAGTAGTCCTTCTTATTGCTAGTGAAATGCTTCCATTTGCCCCACGATTGGCTTAGAAATTCTGAAGTCATGGAGGCAGCACTGCAGCTGTTCCCCAGGTAATTCATTCTGTCTTCCCGTGTGGCACGGAGCAGGTCAGGGAAACTGGCAAGATGAGAGTGCCCAAACGTATACCTTGGTCTGGGTCCAGGAAGTATGAAACCTCTGAATCTGAGAGCCTTGTTGTTCGGATGATTAATCAAAGATGATAACTGTTTTCCAGACAGCAGTGATAACTGCTTATCACCATTAAATACACGGAGAAAATGTATGCGTGCTTCTGTCTGTTTCAGCGTCCCGCAGGTAATTACCAAGTGCTTATGATGTGCTACGCGTTGTACTAGGACTTTCAGAATAGCGCCACGGCTTGCTTTCTTCCCCAGAAAAGGAGACAATGGCCTCTGTGTCCATGTCCAAAGCACCTCCTTTCCCACTATGGCTCCAGCAAAATAATGATAAAATAATAAAAGCACCTCCTGGCTGGCATTATTTTGAAACAATTACTTTCGGCTCCAAATGCCAAATCATAAGAACCATGCCGCAGCCCGCAGGGACCTCAAGATGCAGTAGACAGGATCTTCTGAAAATGTTTAAATGAAGGAAAGCTTAGGGATCACCTGGAGTCGGCCTGCGTCGCTGAGGGAGTGAGACAAGCCCAAGTTTTCAGTTGGGGTATTCAGTTTACTTAGAAGAGGGGGAAAGAATAGAGGAACTTGGTCTGCTGTAATAAGTTGCAGGTCTCTGGGTTACTAGTCAACATCCTTAAATGTTACAAACGAATGTCAAAACGGTGCTCTCCAGAATTACCGAATATTCACGCGGAGCGCTCTGAGGCCTGCTCAAAGCTCGCGAACGTGTGTGAGCATATCTGAAAACTTGCTCCTCATGTGAGGGATGGGAATAATGAGCTCGTTATGACTGTCAGCGTGAATGCTCTTTATAATTAATAAGGCCTCATAAAACCACACATTAGTACTATTGTTATTGTCATCATTTTTTTGACAAGGAGATTAAAAAGTGACTGGAGCTACTCGCGTAAGTCATATTAGTACAGAGCCTTGAATGCCAGACTCAGAGGGTTTGGCTGTGCCCAATAAACAATGGCTAGTTTTTGTCTTGATTGCTTGCTTTTCGCAGAGGATTGTGTTCTTTTGACTCAGTTTTTAGCAACATCAGCAATAGGAAGCAGGAAGATAAGAATGGTGGGAAGAGGAAAGGGGTAGGAAGGTCGAGAGCTCAGACAAGAAGCCTTAAAAGAATCTCCCTTTCTCACTCTCTCCCTTTTTTTTTAACATCTCCGGAGAAGCCAACTCACACCGCAGCTTGCAACTGTGGTTCCAGAACAGTGTGCAAAATCCGCATGCAACTTGCTGAGCCACTTCATTAGCATCCCTCCACGTCATACTTCTCATTAATCAGGGAACTAATTTGAGCCAGGTGTCAAAGGGTGGCCAAATGGCCAACAGAAGGGACCAAGTAACAAAGGCGACAGGGTGGGTGGCTCCGGAGAGGTAGAGCAGGGTAACTGCTGAGAAGCAACAGCCGGGCCGTCCAACCTGGTTTGCAGCGAGCAGGAGAGGCACAGCGTCTTTGGAGCAAATGAAGCCTGCAGACGGCAAGGTGAACAGGCAGCATCCCACGCAGGAGGTACGACCAGAGACAGCAGAGGGTCACTGGAGGGCGGGGCCCCCAGCAGGGAGGATGCAGAGCTCGGGGCAAGCTCCAGCCTTCTCAGTAACACTTATCCACATGGATGGACATGCCATCTGGGGCAGCATTTTTTATTGTTGCTGTATTGCTTCAGCTCTTTTGCTTTTTTTTTTTTAATATAGAAAGCAAAGATGTCTGTATGGTTTAGATGGAGATATATAAGCACACATACCTCACAAACTGTGCTATTGCAAAACACAGGTGTAATTCCTCCACTGAACTCTGCAGAAAGTTTTCTTAAATTCATAGTTGTCTCCTTGACAAAATACCCTTTGCTTTCATAACTTGGGGGGTTATTTTCAAATCACACAGTATCCAGTTCATTACAGACATCAGTGAGGTGGCACATTTTCACGTTCTAGACGCAACAGAAGCTGAGTTTTTAATA
Source organism: Meles meles (assembly GCF_922984935.1). Lineage (NCBI taxonomy): Eukaryota > Metazoa > Chordata > Mammalia > Carnivora > Mustelidae > Meles > Meles meles. The sequence continues at coordinate 29,974,203 of NC_060072.1, forward strand.
AAGAGAAAACGGTAAAGTGGGGCACCCTTAAAATTCAGAATTCCTTTCCTGATTGGTTTGTGGTGTGTCTTCACCTCGTCTTGGGCATTGTCTTTTATAAAGGAAAAGATTTTGGTTTCTCTTGGGGGAAACGTAACAACTACTGGGGCTGCAAAAACCAAATAAATATGTGCTTTTGCTGAAATGCAAAAATCAAAATCGTACTTCTTATTTTCTCAGAAAGAGCCCATTTGTGCTGGAATACTGTACCAACCTTCTGCCAACCTTTGTCAGACAGACATGTGACATTTCCTTTGCCACATAGATAGTCACAACTCTGCCACATCTTCTGAGGTTCTCAGTAGTATCCTAACAGTCAACGCTGCATTTCCCTGGCCTTTATTATGCAATAGCAACTTTTAACACCCATAAAATATATATGTCACTGCATATGTTTTCTAGACCTATGGATTTGTTTTATAAATAGAAAAATACCAAAAATAGTTTTCCAAATCTTTGGGTCTTTAGAGGGATGCCTCTCTGTAGACATAAAATAATTTAAAAAAAAAAAAGGAAAAATCTTGCTAGAATAATCAAATCCTACTACTCCAGTTGTCTTTCTTGTCAGATCTAGGTAATATTAGGAGTATGGTAATGCCTTTAAGTTTGACCAACCTAATGACTGATTTATCTTAACAATTTTATCAAAGATCCCAGTTTTGTCTCACAGGACATACTCGCCAAGTTACTGAGAAACTGCCTTAGGCAGAGTACCAAAGCCCGATGTTCAGCCCTCTAATTTTTTGCCCAAATGAGATGGAGGCCAAGACTCTAAAATCCAATCACAGTTACTTTCAAAGATATTTTACAGATGTCCCATTCCAGTTTCCAGAGTGACTCTGGTATCACCATTGACGTTGTCACTAACATTGGTGATAATATGTACTAGCTGCCACTCTGAAGTAGCAAACATGTTTGATGGTAGTGTTTCTCTTGGACCACTCATTCACTAATTTTTTTTAACCAACAAGTAAATTATTCAGTGGCGGTTATGTACCAAGTGTTGTCCTAGATGCTAAGGGCACAGACATTAGTAAATTATAATCCCTTCCCTCATAGTCTGCTCACAGTTTAGGAAGAAAAAGTGCTGTGGAAATTTATAGGATAAATCAATACTATAAAATATGTGTATCCAAAGTGCTCCATTTAAAAGGAAGGGACAAGTGGTTAGTTATGCTTGCTGGGAAGCAAGAGCCGGTGACAGTTTCATATTCAAGGTAAAACTGGAAGGACCGCGGAGTCGGAGTATTCATTCTTTCATTCAGCAAATATTTACTGAGTGCCTACTGCAAGGGAGAGCTGTTCTAGTCACTGGGGATACATCAGTGATCAAACAAAAAATTCCCACTCTCATGAGGTTTTTATTATAGTGAGAGGAGAGTAATTTAAAACAAAACAAACTAGGGGTGCCCGCGTGACTCAGTCCATTAAGCAACTGACTCTTGGTTTCGGCTGAGGTCATGATCTCAGGGTGGTGAGATAGAGGCTCCCCTCCCCCCACCCATCCCCCCCCAACCTTCCATCCCCCCCTTCTGGCTCCATGCTCAGAGGAGAGTCTGCTTAAGATTCTTCCTGTCTCTCCCTCTGTCCCTCACTCTGCTGCACTATCTCTCTCTCTCTCTCTCTCTCAATAAATAAATAAATAAATAATTTTTAAAATTTTTTTTAAAAATCTAAATAGGTAAAATATGTTTTTTGGGTAACCATAGGATTTATGCTTATGAATTTAAAAAAAAAAAGGAGAGTGTCAAGAGTGGGAGAGGTTGCAATTTTAAGTAGGCCATCAAGGGAGCCTTCTCTGAGATAATGACATCGGAACAGAAGCCCAGAGGAAGTAAGGGAACAAGCCGTGCAGGTATCTAGGGAAAGAGCATTTCAAGCAAAGAGAACAGAGTGTTTAAAATCCCAGAGGCTGGACGTGGCTCCCATATTTGAGAAACAGCAATGAAGCAAGTGTGGCTGGAGCCCAGTGAAGTGAGATCTGAGAACTGAGCAGCCCCTTAGAGGTTATGCTAAGAATGCAGGCTTTTATTCTGAATTCTTTAGGAAGCCAGTGGAGGATTGGAGCAGACTGATACTATCTGCCTTCTACTCCGAAAGTATTGAGAACAGTCTGTAAAGGGTCAGTTTGTAAACGGTGGCAGTAGGGAGACCAGTTAGGAAGCTACTGCTGTAATGTGGGGTAGGGATGGGTCAGGGAAACAGGTTCCAGGAAGGCAGCAGTGAAGGTACCTAGAATTGATCCGTTTGGGGGGAGAACCAATGGGAGTTATTAATAGACTTGACGAGGGTTATGAGAGCCAAAGAGTCAAGTATGTCTTGGAAGATTTTAGCTGAAACTATAAGGATAGAGTTGTCACAACAGAGCTCACCACCGTTAAGTGGAGGAGAAATTTTTGAGCATCTCTATGTGTTAGTGTCTGCGTGGGAGAAGGAGGGTAATTAAACACCGTTGATCAGCATGATTCATTTGTATCACAAAAAGGCATTTCTCCACAACTTAATAAGAATAAAACTCCATCTTCAGAAGAGAAAAAACAGACTGAAAACTCTATGCTCCGTGATTCAGAGACAAGCAGGGAAAAATCCCCAATGATGTCAAAAATTGGACACAGTTCTCCCTCTCCAAATTTCCAGATGATTCCAAAAGTGCTAAAGAGCAAAGTTAAACATTGCATTTATGATGGCATTTAAATCTCAGTTTTGTTGAGGATAAGAGGTTTCTCCTTTAAAAAAAAAATCAAATATGGCTACATAACTAAATGAAAAAATAACTGTTAGGATTTTTTCCCCATTGATCTGACCTTTATTTATTGAGCACCTACTATGTGCCAACCACTATTCTAGGCAATGGGCATATACCAATGGAAAGGTGGCCACAGACCCTTATTTCACAGAGCTCCTTATCTTATAGTGAAGACAGACATTGGACAAGTAATTAGGGAATGAGGCATGAGTTTCCAATAAATTCCAATAAATTGCATCCTTGTGGCAGGCGCCAGACCACCAGGGATGTGACACGTGTGTATTCTCTTCTAATACAAGGAGTGCTTGGGGGAAAATGTTTCATGAAAACTAACTTAATTTAGGAATCTTGATAGCTTGGAATGGAAAAAACATTTAGAATTGTGTTACTTGGGTCCTCTAATCACCAAGAATGGATTAAATAAGCAAGCATTTTATTAGGGGAAATTCCTATGAGATAAAAACTAGGACAGAGTGGGAGGAAGTTGGAAGAGCCATCTGATCACGATGCACGTGTGAACTTAGTGAGAGAGATGGGCCTATTGGAAGGTCAGGTGGAAACACACTAGTTTGCCATGCGATCTAAGCATTTTTGTACTGAAACTAAATGTTATCATCCCCGCCACACTCTGTTGCTGGCTGGGAGCAACCAGTGGGGCATGGCCTGTGTGTGTGAAAATTGGGACAGTTGTCAGAGTACAAAAGGCGATGGCTGAGTCTTCAGCCAGTGCTGCTGAGCTTTTTGGTCAGTGACGTACCCTACAATGGGAACTCTTTGAGGTGCGTTCTCATGGCTGCTGAAAGATGTTTTTTCTCTAATAAGCATAATCTTTGGAGTCAGAAATAACCTTGGTTGACTCCAGTCTCAGCCACTTAATAATTTTCTGACACTGGGTGAATTACTTGAGTCAGCTGTCATGGTTAAATGAAATCATACCTGTAATGTGCACCACACAGAGCCTAGAACATGAAAGGTGATCAGTAAAAGGTAGACCTGCCTTTTTTCCACTTAGCTCTAAAATGCATTCATTTATTCAACCTGCATTTCTGAGGATCTACTATATGCAAGGTATAACACCTTGTCATCTGAGTGTCTGGCTTTTCCAAACCATCATGCTGTGCCTACCAGGCCTCCCATCTGAATTGTCTGCATATTAAACTGGAGAGAGTACCATGTGTCAGTTTGCCCTTCAGCATGCTTCCCAAAAGCCCTTTCAAGGCCTCCTTATCGGCAGGGCAGAACACATGTACTCTTGCTCCAGGCATGTGAACTTGTGCTCAGCACATCCAGATGGGACCCAACTGAAATCAATTTAGATAGGCCTTGATTATGTTTCAGTGATGCAAGAACCTTCTTTCCAAGAATATAGAGAACTCTTTAGGTATTCTAGGGAAATAATTATTAATAATAATTAATTCAGTGAGGCTCAATTAGACCTGAGAGAACCAGCTTCAATTATCAGGATGATTTATAGACTTGCTCTATGACATTAGGAAAGTTATTTGGCCTTATCTGGGTCTCATGTCCTCATCTGTGAAATCTGTGTGTGCAAGGCATAGGAGGAGGGGGCAAAGGAAGAGGAGTGTCAGTTACTGGGCGCCTAAAATGTCCCAAGTACTAAGTTAGGAGCTTTGCGGTCATCACTGCAATTAACTATCAAGCAAGCTTTTGAGGGAGAATCACTTATTTCTGTGTGTGTGTATATATATATATATATATATATATATATATATATATATATATTCCTTCAACAAATTCTGAAGAGCCTCCTTTGTACTAGACATTGTATTAGGTGGAGGGTATAAGATAGTAAATGAACAAAGCTGTTTTCCTTACCATAACCTAGTCACCATTTCAAAGATGAGGACACCTGAAGCTTAGAGAGATGAGCTACACTGATATTTAGTGGGTAGAGACCAAAAAGGTTCTTCTGCCTCCAAAACACAGGACCCATTTCTCTGCAGCCAACCTGTGTTTCTCAGTCTTTTTTTTTTTTTTTTAATAATAATGAAAACCTCCACAGAGGCTTTCTAGGCCCTTTTTTCCTAATTGTTTCCCCCACCCCACAAAATAAATAATTTGTCCCATTCATTTGAGCCTTGGAGAGCTTAGATGGTAATGTTGAAGATATGTTCGCACCATTGAGCGTGATAGTCCCCGTGTTAAGAATGAATGTGGTATAGAGCATTCATCACATTCTTTGTGTCTCGATAGGCACCAACTCTTTTCCAGCCCTACAACTGTGGGAGTTTAAAAAAAAAAAATGTGAGATGAGACGTGGTCCCTACTCTCAAAGAAATGATAATTATAATCTAGCTCACACCATTAGGTTTGCAAGGCTCCTAGCCACAAGATCGCAGGATTCCAGTTCTTGACATGATTCTAGGATCACTAGACAGAAATTACAAAGAGAAAATGAACCACCTGGATCTGGTGGTTTTCCTTGTTATAAGTTACTGAATGACCACTGCATGCCACATCTCACCAAGCAGGGTAGATTCTTTCTTATCTTGGAAATCTCAGGGAGTGGATCTGTTAGCAACCACTCCAGATGGGTTTCCATTGTCTCCCCTCTGTATCTTTTATATCCTCACTATCAGCTACAAGGACTTGCTGAAATTCATTTGGCTCACAAATGGGCTCATCATAAATAATCTAGAGCCCTCTCGTATCACTCACCTACGCCACCACTCACCTACGCCACATTAACGACACTGAATGGGCCCCATTAGGGGCTCTTCTTTTATTCAGAAGAAAGGATTTTGATGAATCCATTGCTTACAGACAGAAGGGGAAAAAAGCAATTCAAAACCACAATTTGAAATTAAACCTTCTGTGGTCTGAACAAGCATGATTGTCAGTTCTTTTATGTGTTTCCAACGTTGCCACAATTAATATTTTAAGAGGAGCTTCACCATTGAAATATTTAGCAACAGAAATCTTAATATTCTTTTCCCCGTAGCCACATTCCATTGCTCAGCAAAGCAGAGGGAACCCCTTTAGAGCGGCAATGGTCCTGCCAGAGGGCAATGGGTCTATGAGTGCAGGGGCTTATACGTGAGCCTCTGTAAAGCCCTCTGCCTTCACCTCTCAGACTGATGCCCGGGATGCTGAGGAAACAGCTCTCCTCTCTGCCCCTCTACTGGGCTTATGCCTGGCACCCCAGGGGATAACCACAGTTATTTATAGATAATCCCCTCTTGGAAAGGTCAGATTTTATGATGTGTTTATGACCCTCTCTGACCAAATAAGTTCACTTGGATCAAATTCTCTTGGGGGGTGAGGGGTAGTTTTTCACGGATTCAATTCGTTTCTGAAGCTCTGTGCCTGGTGAAGGCAGGAAAGGCCGGGCTCTGGCCAGAACCAAAAGCTGAAGAGAAGTAGACATTTTAAGGTCCATGTTTGCTCCTCCTAGCTCCTCTTTCCCTGGTTAAAGAGTTTTACCTGTCTCCAGCTACGGCTTTTCATTCATGCAGGAAGATCCTGAGACAGGATTCTTTAAACACTGGTCACTTACCCTATCTTTACTGGCCAGTGAGAACGATCAGTGTCACAAATCAGCTTATGAACATGTATTGGGGATGGCTGTGAGGTCCTGGCTGGCCAGTCCCAGGCTGAGTCCAAAAGCAGCCTTTGGCACTGATTGACCCCATGCTCTGTTCAGAAATGTCATGCTCATGGCTTCCTAGTTTCTCTCCCATCCAACCTCTCATACAAGCTCCAGGGCCACATTTTCAACTCATGGCTCAATATTTTGGGAGCATCAGACTCTTTATATCTAACCCTCAAAATCATATCCTACAAAACAAATCTGCACATTTCTGTTTCTACAAATGACAACATCATCTCTCCACTTACCTCAGCACAAGAACTTGGAGTGCTCTTTGATTCCCTTTTCCAGCCTCTGTACCTCCTGCTCAGCTAACAGTTTTGCTTCCCTCCCTTTCCCTTTAACGCTCACTGACTGTAGTACCTCCCCTGCATTGTATCAGGAAAGCAGTTGAGACCTTCACCTATGCCTTTGATGCGGCCCCTGTCACCTCTCCTCCAGGGCTGAGGCGGTCCAGTACTCTCATCTCTTTAGATTCTCCCTCTCCTACCAGCTCCCTGTGATCGGCCTTGGTAAGTCTCTACTGCATCCTGACCTTGTCATTTATGGCCAGAGCTCTTTCATCTTCCCGAAAATTAGAAATAATATCTTCCTCACAAGGGTGTGGTGAAGATAGTTCAAAATAACCAATCCAAACTGTCTGGCTCATTGAAAGCACTTAAATCATGCATTCAACAAAATCCTTCTGCATTTCTGAACACTGGGAGAGGCACTAGGAATAATATCAGGAACATGTATTCATCCTTACTATTAGTCAGCCACTGTTCTAAATGCTTTTTACACGTTAACTCATTTAATAATTACAACAAATAGTTCTGATCATCATTGATTAGACAAGTAGTGACAATTATTATGTCCAGATGAAGATACAAGGTGTGGAGAGAGTAAGGTCAAATAAAAGTCAAACCCAGACAGGTCTTAACCAGTGCCCCTACTTTCTCTAAGAATGTCTCAATCTCTAGCATCTCATGCTCTGTAGACAAGAAAATAATTACAACATAGTATAATAAGTGCTTAGGGACACCCAGATGGCTCAGTTGGTTGAGCTTCTGACCCTTGATTTCAACTCAGGTCATAATCTCGGGGTCATCGGATCAAGCTCCACATTGGGCTCCAGGCTCCATACTCAGCAGGGAGTCTGCTTCTATCTCTCTCTCTTTCTCTCTCTCTCTCTCTCCCCCCACCAACCCTACTTATGCTCTCTTTCTCTATAAAATAAATAAATAAATCTTTTTTTAAAAAGTACTTAGACTCAAGGAGTCCTAGGGTATGATAAGAGCATAAAGAAAGGACAAATATTTATGGAGAGGGTCAGCAAAGCTAAGCTTTGAAAGACAAATGTTAGTTCGTTTTCTTTCTTGGTCTCTTCCCTCTTCGATGATTCCAATCTCATTGCCAGAGTAATCAAAGTACAGCTCTGGTATTATCATTCTCCTGCTTACAATCCTCAGATTTTCATTGCCTATACAATAAAGTCTGAGCCCCTGAATTTGGCATTCCTATCTTTTCGCCACGTGTCCAGATCCCTTATCTGTACTCCTGCATCTTCTTTCTCCAGAAGACCCTTCATCCTATCCATCCTCATGTCTAATCCCTCTCTATTCTTCAAAACTATTACTGTTCATTTAAACTTCCACTAACTGTTCCTCTAAACATCATCCCCTCTCCCTTGAAATGCCAAGGTTTCATTACATTCAATCTTGTATTATAGATTGTAATATACATATACAAATATACATTAATATAAAATATACAGATACATTTATATACATATACATGTCTCTTCTACTTCATATGAAGTTCCTTGGGGACAAAGCTTCTTTTGTATCTCTATGCAAGACATGATGCTAAAACTGTGCTAAATCAAGATCCAGAAAGTAGGAATCTTCACAGACTTCTCTTTCACTGACATCTCTGCCCTTCCCTCCATCCCAGTCACCCCAAATCCTATCCTTAGTTCCTGCTAAACAGCTCTTCCCTCACCCACACCTCTTCATTCCCACCACTCCCATGTTAGGTCAAGCGATCATCTTCTGTTACCTTAACTCTTGCACTACTTAAGTTGACAACTTTAACTCTAAAGAGCCAGATAGTAGATTTTTCTGACTTTGTGGGTCATATAGTCTGTATTGCCACTACTCAGCTTGTTGGTTCCCCCAATAATGGGTCCATGGTCAAAGGAGTGAGACTGATATAAAGAGAAGGTCAAACAAAGCTTTATTTCACGCCAAGCATCAAGAATCAAACCGACCATCGAACAGACCGGTCGGGGCCGCCCCTTACAGAGAGGTTGAACCCTCCCTGCTTCACAGACTAACTTTTATAGAGCAAAGGCCATGTGGTTGGGCCTGGCCACACACAGGTGGCCAATGAGATTGTAACACTGAGGAAGCTGCACAGTCCTGCTAGGTCACACATAAGTGACCAACTGGATTACAATTTACCCTATAGTAGACATTTGAACTAGCCTATCACCTTGGTCAGAATTGGCGCCCAAAAGGTGGGGCCCACACTCCTTGGTAGCTAGGGAGACAGTATGCGTGCTCTATTGATTGGATGTCTCCACCTGTCCCAACTCATCCCTGCATTTGGACTGTTATCTCTACCTGACCTGACCCACCCTTGTGGGTCTGTTACCTGGGACTGGTTTCCAGGACTTGCTTTTAAGTAAGTTCCCCTGGTGGTGCAGGGTCCATTTAAGTTTTACTGCATAAACAACAAAATGGCTGTGCAACCGGGGTGGGGCCGCTCTGGCTGAATAGGCCCTTACAAGCTCTGGCCAGGTAGTGTGAAAACCATAGACAACACACAAATAGACAGATGTGGCTGTTCCAATAAAACTTTATAAAAACAAACAGCAGCTAGGCCAAATTTAACTCTTAGTTGAAATAAATACCCAGTTGTTCCCAGCACTTACCCTCAAATCCATCATCTAGGTAGAGTTGAAATGATGTTTCTAACTATAAATCTGTCATGTTCCCCAAAGACCCATAATGAACTGACCTTTGCCAATATAAAAATCTCCTTTCCTTCTGTGTCCTTCCCTATTATTGATCTGACAAGCCCTACTCATCTTCCAAAACCTAACTCAGCTCAGTTCTTCTAGAATGCCTTCCATATCCACCACCACCAAAGCTAGTTTTAGACTCTTCTCCTCTATCTCTATACTTACCATGAGCTTCTTTGAATTTGAAAACATCACAAACTGAAATTACCAAATTTGGTTGGTGACATGGTAGTCTCACCTACTAGGCAGGGAGCACTTTGAAAAAAGTAGGGTTGTCTCATCTTTCTCTATATCCTGCCTTTTCTGGTACATATAAATACCCAACAAATATTCTCTGCTTGTACAATGGCTGTTTTCAATCGAGACGTGTAGCCACTTCCCAAGACCCAAAGATATGTTTGTCTCAGTGTTAGATAACATCAGGCCAAGAAGTCAGGGAGTGGCAGAGTATAAAAGGCCGACACCAATGATTCTGTTCAGGAAATAAAGAGCAGTTCTTTGTGGAATACTCAGAACAGTGTGAGGCAATAATTGCCTTTTCATTAGTTTTCAAAAAGATCGGAAAATCTCATGTCTTGCCAAGTGGACTTGTAGTTATTTCCTCATCCAGATTAACTACTCAGCAAAACCAAGTTGTGGGTAGGCACTAAAAAAGATTAACTTGAACGCAGTAGGAAGCCAATCACATTTGTTGATGCTGAGTTTATAAGAAAAGAGAAGAAGGAAGTCAAGGAAAGGACAATGAGTTAATCTGAGATAAAACTGAATGGAGGAAAGTATTTTGTTCCTATCTAAAGGCTGAGACTTTCATCACCCTCATCCATAAAAGGACAAGATAAAGGCAATGAGAATTAGAAGAGGCCTAAGTAGTTCTTCTCTTATAGTCATGATATACATAGTCATCGTATTCAGTCTCTCTCTGTCTCTGTCTCTGTCTCTCTCTCTTTCTAAAGTTTATGTGTGTGTGTGTATGATGGACCAGGTGGATAGGTGAATAAGACCATGATAGCATGACCTTGGGAGAGAGAGCGAATCTCTTTCTGTATAAGATGGATCCATCACTGGGGCGCCTGGGTGACTCAGTGGGTTAAAGCCTCTGTCTTCAGTTCAGGTCATGATCTCAGGGTGCTAGCATCAAGCCCCGCATCGGGACTCTCTGCCCAGCGGGGAGCCTGCTTCCCCTCCTCTCTCTGCCTGCCTCTCTGCCTACTTGTGATCTCTGTCTGTCAAATAAATAAATAAAATCTTAAAAAAAAAAAAAAAGCTACATCTGAACTTCAAAAAAAAAAAAAAAATGGAGGGGCGCCTGGGTGGCTCAATGGGTTAAAGCCTCTGCCTTTGGCTCAGGTCATGGTCTCAGGGTCCTGGGATCGAGCCCCGCATCGGGCTCTCTGCTCCGCAGGGAGCCTGCTTCCTCCTCTCTCTCTGCCTGCCTCTCTGCCTACTTGTGATTTCTGTCTGTCAAATCAATAAAATATTAAAAAAAAAAATGGATCCATCTCCAACTGCTCATAGATATATTCATTCCTTTTTTCTTTGAGCAGTACCTCTAAAGAGAAAAAAATGCATGCAAGGCAGGAGCAGAACACCCACAGTGAAAACCATCAGAAACAACTTATAAACCACAAGTCCATCCACTGAGATAGGTTCATTAGAAGGCTCCTATCCATAGAAGTTATATCCTTGAACTCTTTTCTAAGTTATGAATTCTGCATATCTCCAGGCATCTAAATTTCAAGACTTAAAATCTAACTCCAGCACTGCTCTTAGATTATAGAAGAAAAAGTAGTCAGAGAAATAAAAAGTCATGTCTATCCTTGGGTATGATTTTTTTTTTTCCTCTACAAGTTGTTTGCTTTGTGGACTATGAGATGTCCGTGTTTTGCAGGACCTTCTCTCCACACAGTGAAGGGCAAGCTCAGCAGCTTTCTCACCAATTGACTAGGACAAGAACTGTGGAGAATTCAAGCACAAAAACAAAAACAACAAAAAAAAAACTTACTCAACAGGCCTGAAATATCCAGACCAACTTTCTATAGCGGTGAAATTACTCGGATGACTCTTTAATCTCTCATCTAAATGCTATGAAAATAGAACCATGTCACCATTTTATCCAGCTATAAAAAGGGAGCTCACTCAATTTAAATAAGCAACTCTTGTTTCTTAATCTTCACTGCGTGTCTGGGAATATGATCCAAATGCGAGGTAACTGACATGGGAAGAACCATGGCTTGTGTAAGATTCAGCCAGAAGAAATGTAAATCTGGAGTGTACTCTGTGGGGATTATTGCAGAGCTGAAGAAACAAGCTTTACATGAGAAGAGTGAAGACAGGATATAATCATCCACTAATGGTACTGTGACTAGGAGAAGGCCAGGAATTAGAGCTGATTGTTTTCTTTGGGCCTCATTAATCTATTTCTAAGGAACCTCGGGTTAATTTACATTAACCTGACTATGCCACTGTTTGCTCATCTATAAAGTGGAACACTTAATTTCTCTACCTAATTCATGGGTTTGCAGAGATAATCAAATCATAAATATGTGTGAAAGTGCTTTGAAACCTGTAAGATATACAGGTGATACAAATACGTGAATCACTGTTGTTTTTACTGATACATTTTGGAGAAGAAATGATCAACATATATGAGAAAATGCACGTGTTGTATAGGCCTTTAACCTCAGTGATCTCAGGAATAAGCCTCCCGTATACTTAGATGGGCAAGTGTCAGTATAAGGGTGCAACTCGGGAGCCTGGGTGGCTCAGTTGGTTAAGTGGCTGCCTTCGGCTCAGGTCATGATCCCAGCGTCCTGGGATCGAGTCCCACATCGGGCTCCTTGCTCAGCAGGGAGCCTGCTTCTCCCTCTGCCTCTGCCTGCCACTCTGTCTGCCTGTGCTCACTCTCTCTGACAAATAAATAAAATCTTTTTAAAAAAATAAATAAGGGTGTAACTCATTTATCCATTACATAAGATAGAGAGTAGGTGACTTTTTTTTAAGATTTTCTTTGAGATAGAGGGAGAGAGCAGGAGCAGGGGAGCAGAGGTAGAGGGAGAAGCAGGCTCCCCGCTGCTCAGGGAGCCCTACTTGGGTCTCAATCCCAGGATCCTCAACTGAGCCACCTAAATGCCCTGAGAATAGGTGACTTCTGAGTTCTTTTTCCAGCTTTGAGATTGCAATAGGATTCCAAATATCAGTGTCTCCTGAAATGTCTTATTCCCGTTGGGTGGCTGCTCTTGTGAGAGTGTTTTTGTGAATGTGAGTAAGAAGTTGTCTCTTAATTACACCTACCCTTCTCTTCCTAGATTAGCAGGAATAGGAAGCTTCAACATTACTGAAGCTTAATTGACCGTTACTTTCTCTGAAATATTCTGTGCTCTTAACTACCACCTCTAGGTTGAAATTCAGAGCTCTGTTGTCTTCCATCTCACCACCCTTTCCTGGTTTTCTTCCTAACTTGGGGGCACTCCTTTTTAGTTGCCTTTTCTGATGCATTATCCGTAAATCTCCTTAGATAATGGCATTCCTCAAAACTCTGGCCTTCTTCCTTCACACCCTAAAGTTATCACTGAGTGATTTTGACTATGCATATGTGATGAATATAACCAGTGGGGTGATAACTGAAAAATTTCTAACCACCAGGTGAATCATCTCAGCCTTGTTCTTCCACCTGCCTATGAAATACTACCATACTGTGTAAGTCTCCTCATATATGTCATTCCCTAAATTTGTACTTTTTTAAAGATTCTTATTTTTAAGCAATCTCTACACCCAACATTGGGCTCAAACCTACAAAAGAGTCATATGCTCCACCCACTGAGCCAGCCAGGTACCCTTGGCATTCCCAAAATTTGAAAGCTTATCCCCACTGTGGCCTTCATGTACCCTAAGATTCAGACAGACATCACATTTTCATGAGAAACACCTGAATATTAGCTCCAGACTAATCCAGATTTAAATCCTAGCTCTACTGTTTCCTGGCTCTGTAAAAACAGCCAAACTCACCCAGCCTATATGAGTCTCTTGTTCCTAATCCATGAAATATTTGTTGTGAGAATCAAGTAGGCCATATATGTTAACCTTGCTCAGCTCCTAACACAACCTGGTTGCTTAACAAATACGAGTTCCTTTCTTTCCTCTTTAGAAATGTTCTATTACTTAAATTTCCTTGAAGATGCCAGGATTTACTATCCACATAACTGTGTTGTAGCACATACTTGTTCCTTTTGCCTAGAATGCCCTCTCTTTACCACCCAGTTTTCATGCCTGCCAGGCAAACTATTACACAACTCATATGAATGTAGTTTTCTGGACATATTTCCTTGATAAGACCACATTATAGTCAGAGGCAGGTACTACTACTTCCAGGTCCTGGAAGCATTTTTTTTCTATGTCTATTACTTTATATCATAAATGGTTTTTATATCTATCTCCTCCACTAAGATGTGGGCTCACAGAGAGTTCCATGTACTCAAAATCAAGCAATTGGATTTCATAATTCCAAAAAGTAGTTTGCATGACTGTAAACTGCTGAGATAATACAGGTAGACATACTATTTAGATGGTACCATACATTTATTCAGTTTTCATATTAGGTACTGGAACACAAAGATATCCTAGGTCTTCTGCCCACCCTCTGGTGCTGGGAGGAAAATCCTACATGGGCAAAGATTTACATTTTAAATTAAAATAGACATTTTCTTTTAGAGAAAACTAAAAGCATCCGGTGTCACTGGAAAAAAATTTTTTTCGTTTGTTTGTTTTTTGCAAACATTTGTAAATGTTGCACAAATTTTAAATTTCTCTTTAGATCAACTGTGTTCATCACCAGGAAGAAAGATTTGTACTAACTCACTAGCTTGTGTAAATGGATGTCCAGTAAAGAGCAGACATTACAGTAAGTTCATCGAACAAGCCATCATGTCATCAAAGACCTAGATTCTTTTCTTCTCCTGATGGCAAGATAATTGCCAATGATAAACAAGGCTACATGCTCTCTTTTTTCACATGAAGAGGAAAATAAAGGGTTAGTAATGAGACAAAAGTCCTTCCTTAATCTGACAGTTCAAAGGAACTCACAAGTTCAACACTGAACCAATAACTGGCTCCAGAGGAAAGTCATGAAATCACTAGTCAGGAAAGTCACGAAGTCACTAAACCCAGGCTTAGCTCTGGGTCCTTAAAGCATTCATTAGCAGAGGGAGTGGGATTCCATGCTTGCATGGAGAGAAAAAAATCAGGGTCCACCTTAGAGCTGAATTTTAATGGCACTAATGCTGCCTAATGGGAGAGGGTGGAAAATTGGAATATCAAAGACAATATCCATGTACTACACTATATAATTAAGTCAGGAAAGAAGGGAAGAGAAAGTGATGGTGAATCTTTAGCACACATAGAGGCCCAGGAGAGACTACTCTGTTTAATAGTTTATTGCTAGTTATTTATTAGAGAGGAAATGGAAATACAGTTATAAGTTCACTTGATTAATTTTTTTAAAAATTTTATTTATTTATCTGACAAAGAGAGAAGGAGGCAGAGGGAGAGGGAGAAGCAGGCTCCCCACTGAGCACAGAGCCCAATGCGAGGCTTGATCCCAGAACCCTGAGATCATGATGGAGCTTAAGGCAGAGGCTTAACCATCTGAGCCCCTCAGGAAACCCTCACTTGATTAATTGGTTCAGTGTTTCTCCTTCCAATAAAACACATTTTCAGAGTATGTGGAGTTTTTGTTTTTTCTTTTTTTAACTAAAATCTACTTTGAGGGTATCTGGGTGGCTCAGTCGGTTAAGCGTCTGCCTTCTGCTCAGGTCATGATCCCAGGGTCCTAGAACTGAGTCCTGCATTGGGCTCCCTGCTCCACAGGGAGCCTGCTTTTCTCTCTCTCTCTTGCTCTCTCTCTGTCTCTGTCATGAATAAATAAATAAAATCTTAAAAAATAAAAAATAAAATCTACTTTGAGTGCCCAACATCATTTTGGCTCCAGAGTGACCTCTTTATTAGTTATGTCAAGTGTCTGGATCAGAAATCTGCATTTTAAAAGTAAATAATCACAATGTCCCACCGAGCTGTGATAGCTTGTTCACTGGAAGTGCTTTTTCAAAAACTTTTTAAAAAGAGTTTTTTGTTTAGTGAGGGAATTTTGCTTTTTTTCTCATCCTTCTCCAATATTATATTTGAAAAATGTTTAAAATGTGATTAACTGATCTCCTTATTTCTTAGGAACACTGCTAGTGAGAAGGAAAACTATACCCTTGGACAAATTGAATAAATTAAAAAGAATCAAGAAAATGAAAATTTACCCCTGATGTGGATAACTAGTCTTTCCCCTACCCAAACCCCAACCCAACCACCACCAATAAAGCACCCATGTGTGCATACACACACACACACACACACACACACACACACACACACACATTCACACCCATGATGCCTCTAGGAATGAAATAGAACAAGCATGGCATTTTGCTGGGTGAATGAGTATGCAGTTGTTCATTGGCAGAAGAAGAGGTGTGAAGCATCAAGGTCAGTTTGAGCCACCCAACTGGAGGTGTGCGTTCCATGACTGAGGTTCCAAGGTTACAGGGCTGGGGAGGTAGAATAAGAAAGAGCTCAAATATCTCCATAGTTCCTCTTTTCTACTAAGTGCCTTTGGAAAATCATGGGATTATGGCCCCATGAAACCCTCATATAAATGACCTAGAGTTTATTTTTTAACTTTCATTCTCCTTATGACTGCTTAATTGTTATCGATTATCAGTTCTCACTATTCCTCTGGAACAATCCTTCTGTTTCTAAAAAAAGAACATTTACTAATAATAAGATCAAAGGGTGCCAGGTTTCAGGTTTCCAGCTGGGTGTTATCACTCACTCATTCCATTTTCTGCTATTTATGTTCTAGCCTTGACCCAGGCTAGTGTAGCAGGACAGGGAGGCATCTCAGCTTTCTCACATCGCAATTGTGAAAGAGGCAGCCTAGACTTAGCCCTGAGATTCATTCTGTAGTAATCTAGACAGGCTGCTACTGCTGCAGAAGGAACACAGAGCTATGGTTTTCAGACCATAGGCAGTGTTAAGCTTTCTTCTCCCTTAGAGGGAAGGAACATTTTCTGCCACTATAACTATCAGACCAGCTCAGAGAGGCTTTGCTGCTCAAGGCCAGGTCCCTCCTCTCCAATGTGAAGACTCAGGAATCATAGAATTGAATGTCCTCACAGAGGTAGTGTCAGGCTAAGAAAGTCTACCAATGTGTGTCAGAAGACATCACCTTACCCTAGTGTACAGCCTTATACCTCACAGAAGCAATACAGGCTATATCCTGCAGGGGTCTTTTGTGAAGTGTTGAATGAGCTAATCTAGGTAATAAACATAATGTAATAATGTAATAAAACTGGAGCAAAATGGGTCCTGTTTGCCTGCCCCCCCAAAAAAGGGGGGGAAATCAATTCACAGTGTAGTATCATGATTAAAAACACACGGTAAAACCAGACTGCCTAAAAATCATATTCTAGCTCTGCCATACACCTCTGTGTGACCGTAGGCAACTTATTTCAACTCTCTGGTGGCTCAGTTTCTTCGCCTATAAAATGGGTGGAATAAAAGGTGGTTGAAAGAATTAAGTGAAAATATGCAAAATATTTAGAAGAGCTATGCTTTTCTAAATAAATATTAGCTGTTATTATAATTTAATGTGACACTCAGTGTCCTGGGCAGCATAAACCCAGTCTACTTTTCCAGTTCTCCTCCCTACCTTTGCGCACATCCTGCCCAGAAGCCATCTTCATCCACAGCAGACCTAATAGGATGCATAACTGTTGAAGACGCTTGAGAAATACCTGTTGAAAAATAAATAAAGGAAAGAAGGTAGGCTGGCAGGAAGGGAGAAAGGAAAGAAAGGAGGAAAGGAGTGGGAAGTGGGAAGGGTGGGAAGTAGGAAATGGCAGGGAGAGAGGGAGAAAGAAGACTTAAGCTATTCCATCTTTCTCCATTTAAATGCCTTGCCCCCTTCATCAAAGTCATTACAGAATTTTCATTTTCCTCAAGGAGTGTAAAGTATAATGAACTTCAGTAAGTCACAAAACCACAGCTTTGTTGTTGTTGTTATTATACCTGGTTTGACGCGCTTCCTCCAAATTACTTCTGTTTATCTCTGTATTGCCACTATACAGACTTTTACCCCCATCATAAACTCCCTTAGAGTATTTTACAAGGTATTTTGATATGATTTGCAACATGGTGAGATGCCACTAAATTAGCTTAATTTCCATCGTCAGCACATATGCATAAACAGAACTGACATCACTCAAAGCATTTTCAAAAGTTTCCAACTGTCTAAAAGAATTGTATTCTGTTTCCCCACATGAGGTTAGGGTCATTGTGCTGTCCAGTGCTGAAAAACAAGGAAGAAAGGATAAAAATCTCAAATACTGTAATTTACCTCCTCTTTCCTATGTTTTTAGCATTTGTATCTCTTAAAAAACTAATTTTAATTAGACCCTTTAAGAAAACATTTCTAAATTTTTAATCATTATTTAACCTTCCTTAGTATAACCTTTGCTCTTTCTATAACATTTGATACATAAAATGTCAATGAATTGTAAGCAAAAAATGCTGTAAGATCTTTTTAAACTAGTGAATATTAAATATTTTTGAAGTTTTTTTAACAGCACACATATTTTTAATTTGTTTTGTTTCTGAATAGACTACCTAAAGGAAGAATTTTTTAAAAGATTTTATTTATTTATTTGACAGAGAGAAAGGTCATAAGTAGGCAGAGAGGCAGGTAGAGAGAAAGAGGGGGAAGCAGACTCCCTGCTAGAGCAGAGAGCCTAATGCGGGGCTTGATCCCAGGATCCTGAGACCATGACCTGAGCCGAAGGCAGAGGCTTAACCTACTGAGCCACCCAGGTGCCCCTACCTAAAGGAAGAATTTTAATAACTATTTGAATTATTGAATAATTGGATTTAGAATAGCAATGAAAATTTATGTTACAATACTATTTCCATAGGATCTCAAACCCAAGCCCTGATTTGGTATGTGTCTCTTTTGAAGTTGGATATTACATGTTCTCAGGAAGAAAGTATCTTAATGGGTGAGGAAAAAGAGAGGCATTCCAATGTTTTATTCATTTCTTCTCCCGTAAGTGAGATGACATTTGTTTCTAGTTTCATACCTGAAACTTACAAATTAAGGAAATTTGTATACAATACTCAAAAAGACATCACAGAAATTAGTTGAAAGAAATCAGTATCATGCTTTTTTTTTAAATATCTTCTTTGCCCAAGATGCCTTTTACTGTAGCTAAGCAGTCTTTGCTCATTTATATTTAAGACTTACATTATAGTCAATATGCTTCCATTATTCCTAATTCTAATATATCTTATCTAAGCATCACTACTTTTCATATTTCTAATAAACCAAAACACAGAACTGAGGTCTAACTAGCACATCACAAATATGAGATTTTTTGTCTCTAGTAGACTTGGGGGGGGGGGGGGGCTGTTTCTCTTTTATCTATGATTTTCTTCATTCCTAGACCAACACTTCAATGTTAGAGACATCTAACATTTTGTGCCTATTTTCTAAAAGGTGAGATATATAATCTTAAAAGATGTTCTACTTATTCAAAGTGCTTATTTTAAATGTCCTCTGGGTTGAAGTGGCCTTTTCTCAGGTATCCTACAGAGAAATAAAATAAATGTAACAATGTTCCTATGGCAGAGGAGAAAATCTTTCATTGTTGCTAGCGTTAAAGCTGAGTATAAAATAATAACTGTATGTTGACTGGACGTTCCATTGCTCTTTCAGTAGAAGTGTGGAATAACTCTTTTTCATAGTTACTTGGTTTATTGGCTACTAGCACAGTCATAAAGTCCCTTGGCAAGGAACTGATTTTCTTCTTTTAAAACTCAGTCAAGAATCTATGGTTTAAAGGGGGAAAAAAAAAAAAGAAGACGACGACGATGAAGAAGAAGAAAGTCACTTCCTGGAGGCCTGCCTGGTTAAAGGGGTTAGGCAGTGTATTTTTTGCAAGGTTAACCAGAGTGTAAATGTAATCAAGTATCATGGCTCACATGAGAGGAAAGTTCTTGCTCAGACTTTCTCCCCCAAGCTTCATGCATTAACTGCAGGACACAATGATCTCAACTCAACTAGTTCAGATCTCAAGAGTTGGTCATAGCCATGTATGAGGTGAGAGATTTAAATGAGATTTGTCTAAAAAGTCAAATAGATTAAAATTTAACATAGTTTTTGTTTTAAAGACACTTTCTCCTTCCTAGAAATATACCAACCTCCTAAATAATACAGTGAAAGGATTACTATAAGAGACTCAAAGAGATCATGCCACACTTGAAAAACAATTGAGATTACCAACTTTACAGACCAAGTAAGTGGCTTCTGGAAGACTAGAGAGCTGAAATTTCAACTCCTCCTTTCCATGGCTGATTCCAGTCTCTCATATACTACTCACATAGACAATCTGTGTAAAGGCTCATCTGTCTCATTCTTGTGAGTTTCACATCTATAGCAGTGGTAGCCATGCCCCTTCCTCCATGACTCTCTCAAGATACATGTTAGTGCTTCTTTTGTGTCCCCAGTTTACAGTTAAACAAGCACCTTCTATAGCCCTTTGGGTATAGGGAGCTTCTAGAAACAGGTCAGCCAAGGTGTCTGCTATTGTGTTGGGGCAACCAGACCCTCTAGTAGGTCTCCAAGATAAGGTACTGGATTTTTTTAAAAATCTGATTGCTTTAGGGCATTCATGAGAGGACCCTCAATGCAGCCCTATTCCTGGATCAGTGGCCCTAATACTTCAGGAACCACCATCAATTTCAGAATCAGCTTAGAGATGGGTCTCAAGTATAAGAATTGTCCCAGTTCCTGAGATTTGCTCATTTGTAGTCCTTTCTCTCCCCAACTCACCCACCCTCAAAACAAACAAACAAACAAAACCCCACTTTCATTTCCCCTCAGCATCTGGCTCTTTCTTTCTTTTTTCTTTTTTTTTTTTTTAACTCTAATACAAAAGAGCTCATGTTATTTATTTTCCCCAACATTATAACTTAAAGGTCGTCCAGGATACACCGAGGCACTAGAAAACCAGAACCATACGTTCCTTAGAAAAGCAAGGAGGCATATCTGCCATTCCTTCCTGGCTAAGAACTCCCTTTTCATTTACCCCCCATGCTGCCAGATACTCAGGAAGACTTCTTGCTACATCAATAAAAACAAAACCCTAGTTATGTTCTCAGCAGTTCATTTTTCAAGTTAAGTCTTTGATAAGAAGCACATGAGAGTGAAAAAATCCTGCATCTGAAGAGAATCAAAATCCCCTTCTGTTCAAGAAGCAGGAGAAAAAATAAAAAAGAAGAGAGGAAGAATGGAGACAGGAGAAAGAAAAGGCAAGGCAAAGGAGAGAAGAAGATAGAGGGGTAGAAAATAAGATGGGAGGAAAGGAAAAGAGAAGAGGAAAGAGGAAAATATGGAATGAGAAGGACTTTCAAGGGAGAAAAGAAAAGAGAAAGGGAGGGAAAAAATGAAATTTTAATCTTGGGATAGAATATCTTAAAAGACAATTCTTCAAGTTTCTAGACATCTTTACTGTGGTGATAGGCTTGATGAGCCTTGTCATAAAACAGTAAAATAACACCATTAAGTTCAAAACAACAAAAGAGTGCCCTTGGTGAAGCATATGACAAGCCCCGTGCACTATGAGCTGTAAATGGGTACGTTAAACTTGGTGACCTTGCTGATGTAGTTCGTGATTGCTCACCCCAGACTGTTATAGCGGTGATGTTTTGTTGAAACCCTGCCAGGTGACTTTTGAACTCAGAGCCTCTCTAACCCAGTTCCTTATTCATTAAATAATCTGCCCTCTTGGAAAATAGTCTGTGTGTACTGGGTACCTTGATTGGGCCCACATGAGATTGCCTCTGCCTCTTGGGCTTTGTTAAAGTCTGGATGACTGCATAGGTTCCTACCAGATAAGAAAGCAAATGGACTCACTGAACTTAAAATTTGAATAAGGCAGCAAATCAAGCTCACTTAACTATAATCTTGCCCACAGGAAATTAAGCCATCATTTTTAGGGTGATGATCGTAAATGTTGATTTTCCTGGTGGGATTAACTAGGGTTTCATTAGGTCCCTAATGGGAACTCATGAATGTTCCAAACCAGCAGAAACCTATGTTACTAGCCGTTACAGGTTGCCCAGGACTGAGACATTTCCTGGAATGTAGGACCTTCAGGACTAAAAGAGGGAAACTCTTGGGCAAACCAAGAGGATTGGGTTACTCTTAAAGACCTCCCACCACTCATAATCCCCCGACTCACCTTCCTCAGACTCAGCCTGAAGATTTCCTTGGCAATTCTCTAGAGTGGAGCTTCTGCTTTGTTTTATATACATCTGTTGATGGAACCTGCTCCTCCACTGAGATCTTGAGGTGAAACTTTGTCTCGTTCATTTTTTACGTCCCTGAAGCCTGCTATATTGTATGGCACTTAGAAGAGCTTGCTGAACTGAGCCATCTGAGCAATAGAGTTGATTCTCTGCTGAGTATCAACACCTGAGGACTGTTTTATCCTCAGGGAAAAACTATATTTTCTGCATTGTGTATGCACTGCCCAGCTACCTACAGTGGAACTTGGCTTGAATAGGAATAGAAGCCCTCTAAAAGCTTTACCTCCCACTGCAAACCGTATGGTTTTCTGAATGTATTCACAGTGGCTAAGGGCACAGGTCAAGAATCAGACTGGTCTGGGTTCAAGCCCAGTTTCCACAATTTACTAACTCTGGAGCCATGAACAAGTTACCTAACTTCTTTATGCATCACTTTCCTCACTTTGATATCTCTCGTAAGTGGGAAGACTAAATAAGACACGTGTATGTGGCAGGCCTAGCTCTTCACTGTCTGGTGAGAACCTAACAAGGGTAGTTCATGCTATTCTACTTGGGGTTTTCTTTCTACACCCCCAAGAGAGCAAACATGAGAAAAATTAAAACACACTATGTATCCTAATATCTCCTAAATTCTTTTTAAGCACCAAGGCCCTACCATTGTGGATTTTTTATTTTTTAATACCAAAATTGCATCCTTATATTTATGATATTCTGCCAGTGTCTGTAATGAGCATGACACTACAATCTAAGGCAACAATCACCAAAACCTGTACTATGTCCCTGGTGGGAGAATATCTTCATCTCTCCATCTCTCCCTTTTTATTACTTAAACTTCCCATTACGTGAGCCATTTACTCAATTTTCGCTGAACTTTTCACAAACCAGAAAGTCACTGGACTTGGACCAACTCCTGTAAAATTTTACTGCACTCTGAGTTATTGCATAATGATTCCTAAGAGTTAACGTTTTACTTTTCTTCTAAAATAAGGGATTTGCCTAAAGGAAGAAATCTCCTTATAAGTACTAATGATTCTAAATCCATTGTTTTATTACTCTTCTAAGAACTGATAAATTTATCTGAACAAAGTTTAAAGTCATCAGTAAAACACAGGTCATTGGTATAATATCACCTTTCCTCCTCCTTTTCCTCCTCTTTCTTCTTTTATCTAATTACATATTTAATGCTTACATACCCAAAGAATTTATCTTCTTTGGGAAGGGCAAATTGGAAGCAACACAGGAATAATACTTTATTTAGGAATAAATGCTTAAAGTACACTGTAACATTGTTATGTCTTCCAAAATGCTCTGTTCGAATGTGACTATCAAATGCTGCCATGATAGGTATTTCTGATGTCAGTTCATATTTGTGTTCCTACAAAACAACTCATCCTGTACTGAGGCCTGCACTGAAAATAAGAGAGAACAGGTAAAACAGGGGAAACCTTCTTAAATACCTAAGTGACATTGAGAATTCTGAGATGAAACACTAGAGGCATTGTTTTTTAATCCTCCAAAATCTCCCTTAAATAATAAATATAACAATAAAATTATACTAAAGCACCTACAAAAAAACTAAGTGATAAGCCATCCCCTGAAAACTAAAATCCAAGCAAAAGAGGATAAACCACCCTATATATTTGTAGTGATATGTTGAAATGAAGGCTGTAAGAGAGAAAATATCATATGCACTTGATACATGGTACATGATACATGCTCTGACAATATAGATCCAGTACAACTGTCAAAAATGGAAGGAAAATGAAGAGACTGTATGAAAGGTAGAATAAAAATGAGGAGACCGTATGAAAAGTAGAATAAGCTAGCTGACCATCTCGTTAATAATTGGTAGCTAAAGACATTGAATCCAATCAAATGCTATGGAAAGATGCAGAACACTAGCTGATACGAATATATCTTATGGGGACCCAACAGACAATGAAGGGGAGGAAATGAATGGGCTTTTTTTTTTCAGCTTTATTAGGGTATAATTAATACATATAACTGTTAAGGTTTTTTAAATGGTTTCACACATATACATTGTGAAAGTTTGATTAATACATCGATCACCTCACATATTTTCCTTTTTTAGGAGAGGGGTAGAACACTGAATTTCTTTTCTCTTAGTAACTTTCAATTATACAAGATAGTGTTAACAACTACAGTTACCATGTTAGACCTTATACATTAGATCCTCAGACCTCAAGTCAACTTACAACTGAAAGTTTATACACTTTAACCAATCTATTTCCATCACTGCCCGGCCGTTGACAACCACTTTCCTACCCTCTGTTTCTATAAATTCAACTTTTTTATTTTTAGTTTTTGAGGTTATCCATATAAATGATATTATACAGCATTGTATTTTGCTGAATGGTTATTTCACTTAGCATAATGTCCTCCAGGTTTATCCATGGTGTCCCAAATGGCCGGATTTTTTTTAAGGCTGAATAATATTCCATTATATACACACACACATACACACACACACACAATGAAAGCTTGTAAGAGAGAATATATATCACATTTTCTCTCTCTGTTCATCAGCCAATGGTCGTTTCCATAATTTGGCTATTGTAAACAATGCTGCAAGAAAACATGCGAGTACAGATCTCTTTGAGATAATAGTTTCATTTCCTTTGGATATACTCAAAAATCAGATTGCTAGATTGTATGAAAATATATTTTTAATTTATTGAGGAACCTGTCTCCTATTTCCAATAGTGGCTGTACCAGATTACATTCCCACTAAAAGTGTACATGCATTCTTTATGTTCCGCATCCTGACCAGCATTCATTATCTCTGTTCTATATTAACCATCCCAACAGGTGTGAAGTAATATCTTAGTATGGTTTTTATTTGCATTTCCCTTATTATTAGTGATGTTAAGCATCTTTTCACTGACCTGCTGGCCATTTGGGGTTTTGGGTGGTTTTTGGTTGGTTGGTTGGTTGGTTGGTTGGTTGATTTTATGTTTTTAAAAATGTCTATTCAGGTCTTTTGCCCATTTTTAATTTTTTTCTATCGCGTTATATGAGTTTCTCAAGTATGTTGGATATTAACCCCTTACTAGAAATGAGGTTTGCAAATAATTTCTCTCATTCCATAGGTTGCCTTTTCATTTTATTGATTTTCTTTGCTGTACAGGTGTTTTTTAGTTTGATGTAGTCTTATTTGTTCTTTTTTGTTTGTTGCCTTTTCTTTTGGTGTTAAATCCAAAACAATCATTTCCAAGACAAATGTTAAGAAGCTTATCTCCTATATTTTCATGTAGAGGTCTTATGGCTTCAGGTCTTATATTTAAGTCTTTAATTCATTTTGAGTTAATTTTATGTATGGTGTTAAGACTGGGGTTGAGTTTTATTCTTTTGCATATGATTGTTCAGTTTTCCCAACAACGTTTATTGTTTCAAGAAACTATCCTTTCCCCATTGTATATGCTTGGCCCCTTTGTCAAAAATTAGTTGATCATATATTATATGTTTATTTCTGTTCTATTCCACTGACTTTTATGACTGTTTTTATGCCAAACCATACTGTTCTGATTACTACAGCTTTATAATATAGTAATACAATTTTATGACATAGTTTAAAATCAGGAAATGTGATGCCTCTAGCTTTTTTCTTTTCCAAGATTGCTTTGGTTCTTTGGGGTCTTTTGTGGTTCCATACAAATTTTAGGGTTGTTTTTTCTATTTCTGTGGAAAACACCATTGGAATTTTTATTGGGATTGCATTGAATCTATAAATTATTTTGGGTAGTATGCGCATTTTAACATTAATTCTTTTAATCCACGAACACAGAATATCCATTTGTTTGTCTCTGAATTTCTTTCATCAATGTCTTATAGTTTTCAGTGTACAGATCTATCACCTCCTTGGATAAATTTATTAATAAATATTTTATTCTTTTTGATGCCACTGTAAATAGGATTTTTTTCCTTAATTTCTCTTTCTGATACTCAGGGTTGGTATATAGAAAGGCAGCTAATTTTTCTATATTGGTTTTGGATCCTGCAAATTTCCTGAATTGGTTTAGTTCTAATAGTTTTTAATGGGGTCTTTAAGGCTTTCTATATGTAATATCATGTCATCTGCAAATAGAGACAACTTTATTTCTTCTTTTCTGATTTACCTGCTTTTATTGCTTTTTCTTGCCAAATTGCTCTGAGTAGGACTTCCATTATTATGTTGAATAAAAGTGATTAATGACCATTTTTGTCTTATAACTGATCTTAGATGGTGATGTTAGCTGTGCATTTGTCATGTATGACCTTTTTTATGTTAAAGTGCATTCCTTCTATACACAGGTTGAAGACTGTTCTTGTAATGAAATATGTTGAATTTTCTCAAAAAATTTTTGCATTTATTGAGATTGTATGATTTTTATCCTTCATTTTGTTAATATGGTATATTACATTTATTGATTTGCAGATGTTGAATCGTCCTTGCATCCCTGGAATAAATCCCACTTGATTGTGGTGGATAATCCTTTTAATAAACTGTTGAATTTTATTTGCTAATATTTGCTTGAGGATTTTTGCATTTATGTCCATCAGGAATGTTGACCTATAGTTTTCTTTTTTGTAATGTCCTTTTTTCTGGCTTTAATATCAGAGTAATGTTAGCCTTATAAAATGAATTCAAAAGAGGGGTTCCCTTCTCTTCTGGTTTTGTTGTTGTTGTTGTTTGTTTGTTTGTTTGTTTTGGGGGGGTTGGGAAGAATTTGAAAAGGATTGGAATTAATTCTTTAAATGTTTGGTAGAATTCATCAGTAAGCCATCTGGCCCAGGACTTTTTTTGTTGAAAGGTTTTTGCTTACTGATTTGATCCCCTTACTAGTGATTGGTCTGTTCAGATTTTTCTATTTCTTCATGATTCAGTCTTGGTAGGTTGTATATTTCCAAGAATATACCCATTACCTCTAAGTTGTCCAGTTTGTTGACATAGAATTCCTCATAGTAGTATCATATGATCGTTTGTGTTCATGTACTATCAGGTGTAATGTCTCCTCTTTGATTTATAATTTCATTATTTGAATACTCTCTCTTTTTTTTTTCTTGGTAAATCTAGCTAAAGGCTTATTGATTTTGTTTATCTTTAAAAAAAAAACAGCTCTTAGTTTCATTGGTTTTTCCATTGTCTTTTGAATTTCCATTTCATTTCTTTCCACTCTGATCTTTGTTATTTCTTTTCTTTTTTTAACTTTGGACTTAGTTTGTCCTTCTTCTGAGAGTTCCATGAGGTGTAAAATTGGGTAATTTATTTGTGATCTTTTTCCTTTCTTAATGTGGGAGGTTAATGCTACAAACTTCCCTCTAAGATCTGCTTTTGCTGTATCCCGTAAATTTTATACGTTGTGCTTCCATTTTAGATCATGTCAAGATTTTTTTAATTAACATATTATGTATTATTTTCTTCAGGGATACAGGTCTGTGAAGCATCACTCTTACACAATTCACAGCACTCACCATAGCACATATCCTCCCCAATGTCCAAAACCTAACCACCCTATCCCTCCCCACAACCTCCCAGCAACCCTCAGTTTGCTTCCTGAGATTGAGTCTCTTATGGTTTGTCTCCCTCCCCAGTACCATCTTGTTTCATTTTTTTCCCTCCCTATCCCCATGACCCCACCCCCTGCCCTGCCTCTCAAATTCCTCCTACCAGAGAGATCATATGATAATTGATTTTCTCTGTTTAAATTATTTCACTTAGCATAATACCCTCTAGTTCTATCCACGTCATTGCAAATGGCAAGATTTTGGGGGGGTTGATGGCTGCATAGTATTCCATTACATATATATACCATATCTTCTTTATTCATTCATCTGTTGATGGACATCTAGGTTTTTTCCATAGTTTGGCTATCATAGGCATTGCTGCTATTAACATTCAGGTTCACGTGCCCCTTCAGATCAGTACACTTGTATCTTTAAGGTAAATACCCAGTAATGCGATTGCTGGGTCATAGGGTAGTTCTATTTTCAACTTTTTGAGGAAACTCCATGCTGTTTTTCAGAGTCATGTCAAGATCTTATATTTCTCTTTTGATATCTTCTTTGGCTCATTGGTTGTTCTGGAGTATGTTGTTTAATTTCCACATATTTGTAAATTTTCCAGTTTTCTTTTTGTAATTATTTCTAATTTTATGCCACTGTGGTCAGAAAAGATGCTTGATATGATTTCAGTTTTCTTAAATTTATAAAGACTTGTTTGGTGGTCTAACATATGATCTACATTGGAAAATGTTTCATGAGCACTTGAAAGTAACGTTTATTCAAATGCTATTGGATAGAATGATCTGTATGTGTCTCTTAGGTTCATCTGGTCTAACATATAGTTTAAGCTTAGTGATTTTTTTTTTATCATGGTGAGACTGTGTCTCAACCTTTGCTACCCATTTCAGTGTGGATTAATTCTCATTTACCTAATATGTAGTAGACATTCAGCTAGTTTTTGCATTTCTTTGAGAGGTGATTTTTCCATCTGTAGCTGTACATTCAGTGTGTTGATGGAAGAGGGAGGAGCTTCATATATTGCCATCTTGGTTGACTACTGGTATTTTTCTAACCATTCATATAAAGGCAAATGTTAGAATAGAAAGAGAAATCTTCCTGAATACCAAAAAATACACTTAAAAATAGAAGAAGCAGGGGGCGCCTGGGTGGCTCAGTGGGTTAAAGCCTCTGCCTTCGGCTCAGGTCATGATCCCAGAGTCCTGGGATCGAGCCCCGCATCGGGCTCTCTGCTCAGCGGGGAGCCTGCTTCCTCCTCTCTCTCTCTCTCTCTCTCTCTGCCTGCCTCTCTGCCTACTTGTGATCTCTGTCTGTCAAATAAATAAATAAATAATCTTTAAAAAAAAAAATAGAAGAAGCAGATAAAGTAGCCCACACAGGGAAAGACACGTTCTTATATGAAAAAGGTGAGGTGGGAAATATTATCTAGTGCATGCAACTATTTATTTTTTAAAAAAGGAAACTACAAAAGGGAAGAATGTGAATATATACATATTAACTTATATCAATAAAGCAACAGAAGAATTAAACATAAAATTTAAAATAATTATCTAAATGGGGAAGGTTCAGGAACAGAAATTAAGCTTCTTTAAATCCTTTTTTTTAGGATATTAGACTTGGAATCATATGAATAGTTTTTATTAATTACAAAGCAATTTTTTAAGCCATTTCAAAAATGAAACATAAAATAAATGTAATTCTCTATCCAGTTATTGGCAAAACCACACAAAGAATACTATTTTAAGTGACTTTAAAACACAATAATTTGGCTGGTATCCCTAGTAAGACAGATGTACCTTAGGAAAAAAAAATTTACAAAACAAAATGTTTAATAGTTTCAGGTGATCATATTATGGTGGTAGTATTGGTATGGCTAATCTAAGGCTGTTATATCAATATTGCAGAATAAAACAAATGAAAAAATATGTAGTATTTCTAATTCAGTCATTCCTGATGACCTGGAGCACCGGAATACTCAGCATAGAAGAAAGGAAGCATAGATATAAGATAGAATGAATTCAACTTTAAAAAATTAAATTGAAGAAAATAATTTTTTAATTAAAAAATTTTTTTTAATTTTTAAAAAACAGAAATATTCCTAAATTTGAACTGGGAGAATCAGTGTGAACTCACAATGTATTTTACCTTTTCAAAAATACATATTTCTTAGACTATATATAATGTGTGTATGTACATGTATATACACACACAAATTGGTATTCCTATATCCAAATTATGATCTCTAAATACCATTCTCAAAGGACTCAAAGGACTAGGGCAGAAAACAAGTTTCCTTGCTATATACTAAATAATAAGGAAATTATCACAGACTACAAGGGTCATATCAGCAGGGCTCAAGAGCCAACATGAAAATGCTTCTGCTTTTCTCCACAAAAATAGGGAGATAATTTGAGCATTATTACACAAACCGCAAGAAAATTAATAACAAATATATTAAATCTGTGAGGATTTAATAATTCTAATAAAAAAATTTAAACTCAGTCACCATTGGTAAATTAAGGTAAAAATTCAAGTTTTTCCTTTGTGAACTGAACTATCAGTATGGTAAATACAAAGAAGTTTTGCTTTATGAAAATACTTTAGTGAATACGTGAGGAAGAAATCATAATATTAGAATACCACAATTTAACAAGTTGTAATGAATTAACATTTAGCTAATTGAGCATCAGTGGCTCCCAACATCACAAAAAGAGTCAACTAAATATTTTGTGCCTCCTGATGAAAAAACACAACATTGCTCATGAAGTAGTCATGTCAAAAAGTAAGATCTACCCTGAATTGAATCAAGCCTGTATA
Source organism: Meles meles (assembly GCF_922984935.1). Classification (NCBI taxonomy): domain Eukaryota; kingdom Metazoa; phylum Chordata; class Mammalia; order Carnivora; family Mustelidae; genus Meles; species Meles meles. Next base: position 30,004,344 of record NC_060072.1, read on the forward strand.
TGCAATTACCAACTTACAAAACTACAAAATATGGGGAAATCCATTGTTAACACTTACGGGATACAAACAGCACAACCCAGAGTGTGAGAAACTTACAGGACATAAAGCCACATTTCTTCTACAAATAAACCAGAATGAAAAAAAAAAAAATAGAAAGACATATCAACCAATTACATTGTGTAGAGCTGACTTGTATCCTGATTAAAAAAATAAAATGAACAGTCAAAAAGCTATGACAGATACGACTATGGAAAGAATTACTGCTAATTCTTTAGCAATGGTATTATAGTTATAATAAAAACAAATAAAGAGATTCCTTATCTTTTAGAAATACATGCTTAATATCTATTAATGAAATCTCATGATGTTCAGGACTTGTTTCAAAATAATATGGAATGGGGAAATAGGAATATAGATAAAAATTTATCATTCATGAGTAGTTAATTATTGACTCTAGATGATTGGTACATGGAAGTTTATTACACAATTCTCTCAACTTTTATAGAAGTTTGAAACTTTCCACAATAAAAAGTTCTTTTAAATGACAGTACACACACACACGTATATAACCTAGGCACACATCTCACCTTCTCATGTCTTAGCGGTAGAAAAAGCCTGAAAATATGACCTAGCATAAAATTATATCTAAAACATTATCCACTCTTCCTAAAAACACAGATATTTGCAGTGATCTCTGCCAAATGGTGAGATATTATCAGTCCACTAAAGAAAGAGCAATAGAAAAGAATGCTTTTATAGTTAATCTCTGTGAATTTCAGAAAAATTATTGTATACACTATTATATGTGTCAAAGGAACCCATCTCATCTTTTTGGGAACAATATGGTAATGGAAAGACAATTCAGTAAAGAACTCAAGAATTTACATGACATGTCCTTCCTACTTGTGTCTTCTTAGAGGTTGTGGATTATGCTCCTGCCTCCTTTAGCCTGGAGCTTCCATGACCTTAAATTTTCTTGAGAAAATTCTGGCAATTTATCTTTTCATGACTGTGGAGGGCTCCTTCAATAATGGAGCTGGCATCAGCATGTTTTCCATGCCATATGAATAAAGGGAACTTAAGGGCAGTGGGTGGTGTTCATGCCAGGCCAGATGGGTCCTCTCAGTAAGCCTTATAGTGTCTCTGCTGCCAGTTTACTATGAACTGGAGGACAATCATGCACCAAACGCCCCAAGATAGAGCCACAGGCAGGAAGTCCAGCAGTGACGCCCAGCCTGCCCCATCAGACAAGTATGCTAAGAGCCCAGAAGTCCTTTCCTAATGTCCCAAAACACATATGTTCATCTTGATAAAGTCTTTATATGAGAACAGTACATTTTCTTAATATTAGTTCTATTTCCAAAGTTTCATTTATAATGCAAACAATAATACTTTTGAGGAAGCATAAAAGCTTGCTTTCTGTAATTAGAGTTTATAGACCAGAAGAACACAGAACACTTGGAATGTCCTATAATTGACTTTTATAACACACAGTCCCAATAAAACACTGCCAGGGTTTCATTGTTAGAAGCATTGTTTCAAGGCCTCTTTCTTTCTTTCTTTCTTTCTCTTCTTCATCATCATAATTACTTTTTGCTTAGCACCAGTTAAATGATAGGTCAGCATATGGTATTCTTGGGGAAACATATTCTTGCATAGTATTTCCACCTCCACTTCCTTTGAGGAGAAAAAAAAAAACACAAAATGGACTATAAATAAATAAAATAGAATTATAAGTATTACCTTTAATCTTCCCAAAGTAAATATAAAAATAAATTGTTCTCAAGCTCCAGTACCATATAGCTTACAAGTTACTTAGAACCTAGTACATCTCACTGTCTTGTGATTACTGTTTACCTGTTTGTCACTTACTTCCATAATTCTGTAACTCAGTATGGGCAGGGACTAGGTCTATCTAACACACCTTTGTAGACTTGGCACCTAGCACATAACAGAGGCTCAATTCATACTTGTCAAATGAATTAGTAAATGAATGAATCAATGAGCAAATACAACTCACACTGATTACATGGTGCCAAGATATGATATCAAGTCATTTTACTGGAAATAATTCATAAATTGTCTCATTTAATCCTCGTAAAATTCCTGCAAGAAAGATATTATTCCCATTTGATATACAAGGAAATTGGAGCTCAAGGGACTGACTCAAGGTCACATGGTGAGGAAATGGTGTGGAGCTAGGAGTTCAATCTAGGCCTGATGGATTCCGGAACTCTTAGTCTTTCTGATTCCCCAGCCTCCTGCTTCTGAGTGTTATACAGTCTCCTAAGGGGCAGGAAAAAAGAAGCTGGTGGAAAGATCCTGCCTTTACAGACTGGGAAAGGTGACCTCAGAGTCACATATAAGAGTAAGTGCACTGCCCCCACTCAAGCAGAGCAGCTGACTCTCAGCCAATAAAGAAAAAGTTGAAATACACTCACGTTCACACACATTTGCCTTTGTATGGCTTTGGGCTGTGTTCTTTGTTTTGTTTTGAACATATCTTTTTCTCTCTCTTTTTAGTCATATTTCTGAAATAACAGAACGTTGTGTTCTGTATCAGATCTCACAGCTGCACATAAAAGAGTGCACCTCAGAGTCTCCTATTTAAAAAGATAAGGAAATGCTAGATTCCAGTGAGTCTAAATATTTCTTCATTACGTTTTGAGGATGAAAGAAACAATTTGTTCATCTTTTTCTTCTCCTAGGGCTATTAAACTTGGTAACTCTGTCCCTTCTCACCTTGGTGGCTTTTTTGCAGTTTCAAATTGTCCATGGAGCCAACCTCAGGATTGCCTGTCCTTCGTATGATACATACAGTTAGGTTCAGTTCTGTTCTTTTTCTGGGACAGAAAAAGAAAGAATAGGTATTTCCCATGCATTCAGCACCTTCACAGCGGTACAGAAAGAGAAAGGAGTGATGATGGTCTACACCATTATTAGTGAAGTGCTACTTTTGTTTAAGATACTTGCTTTTTTTTTTTTACACTAATCAATATTTCCCAGATGTTTTTGCCTAAGAACTGTGAAAGTGAATATGATGGTGAAGGCTGTGAAGGTGAATATGATGTCATAATAGATGACATATTATCGATAAACCTAGTATGATAAAGTAGGTTTATCATACTCATCAACCAGTAAATTAGTTGATATCTACATACAAAATATCCAAACCGTTGCCCTGAAGGATTAAAAATAATCCTCTATTCAAAAATTAAAGTTAAAAACCAAATACCCATTTGTTCTTAAGTACATAAATTTCATTAAAAGTTCAAATTGTCAGGGCACCTGGGTGGCTCAGTGGGTTAAAGCCTCTGCCTTTGGCTCAGGTCAGGATCCCAGAGTCCTGGGATCGAGCCTCGCATCAGGCTCTCTGCTCAACAGGGAGCCTGCTTCCTGCCACCCCCCCCCCCGCCCCGCCCAGCCTGCCTGCCTACTTGTGATCTCTGTCAAATAAATAAAATCTTAAAAAAAAAAAAAGTTCAAATTGTCTCTTCACAGATAAAGTCAAATCACAAAAGTGCTGTTTTTCAATTATGCTGAGGTATACTTTCAAAGGGATTTTTCAGAATCCAGCAGATGTTTGTTCCTAATCGAGGAATGAGGAAATGGTTTCCGTGCATAACAAACAAATGAACTATTCCTTTTCTTCATATCTTAATGAATCAAAGAATCTCAAAATCCTTACATTAGCTTTCAAATATCTTTTGAGGTCTATTTTAAAGCAATTGCACAGTTAAATGACAGAAGTACTAATATGTTACCAAAAATGTCCCTCTTATCTTCTCTTTAGCAAATTATCATCACCACCTGATAAGTATATTATTTACCAATTATTAAACGTGTACAGTTATCAAAGGACCCTTTTGGCATTTGTCTATCATTGTTTCTCTTTCTTTCATAGTCTTCTTTAAAATTCTAACCCTCCATGAAGCATTTTATCAGAACCTAAGAAAATCAGTCATCAGCACAATCTAATTATTTTTAAATACAGTAAGAACATAATGATCTTTATTTGTCTGTCAGCTTCTTTGCACTCGATCTATATTTTGTCTCTGTTTTGCACACTATTTTGCCAGGCACACAGGGGAGTTGAAGAGATAGTAGTTGATGGTAATTATGATGCATCCTGTGCTTGTTCACAAGGGACATTTGCTAAAGATTAAAAATAAATTCACAACTAATTGACTACCAGCTATAAGCTATACTGCTGGGATACTAAACCACCAACTGGAAAGAAAATGACTGAGCAGATCTTGCCAAGGATGAACCCAAAGATTAAAAACAACTTCCCTACTTGCCTACAACATACCTAATCAAATGAATGGCAACTTTAGTATTTCTGTAATTCTCTGAAAGGCCCACCTTAGGATATGAACATTTAGTTGCAAATGTTGAGGTTCATAATTACTTTTACCCCAAAGTTGTCCTTTCAAGCCATCAATAAACAAATACTTATTAAACACCAACTCTGTGCCTTCTGCTTGTAGACTCTGAGCTATAACCATAAGTAAGATGCCTGTAATTCTTTCCTTCGTGGTGTTTACCCAGCAAGGAGGGAAATGGTAAGAAACTTTACGTGGTGACATAGAAATATGAGGAAGAGAGTAATAACGTATTCCAGTGTCAGAGACACCTCAGTTCCTTTTGTTCTCTTGTCATACCTCAAGTTGAAAGCAGGAATCTTTCTTCTTCTACACCTTGTGCATGAAAGATGATCCAGGAACCCTTAGTGATTGTCTTTCCCAAGGAAATGTGATTCACAATGGTATAAGAACAATCAACTTTCCTAACAAGACAAGTAGAGGAGCAATAGAGAAGCACTGAGAAGTTAAGACTGGTTTCTTTGAGGGCTTAATTCTACCTTAGAACATAACCCTGTCAGAACAACCCTACAGCTGAGATTTTTCTCTCTCCTCTTCCTCATTCTTCCCTCCCCCCTCCCCACCCCGCTCCCAGAGGGGAGATGCGGCAGATCTGGACATTCTCTTTTCTTTCTTTTGACCTCTTGTCTGCCAACTTGCCTCCTCTTTCCCAAAGCCTGAGGTCATAAATTATGGTTCTGTGAGAGGAGTTATTGATGTTACCAATATCCAATCTTCCTCTCTTGTTGGTCAGACATTTCCATGCCCCCTTGAAGTTAGGTGTGCCCACATGACAGTTCTGGACAAAGGAAAGTGAATTGCATCTGGATAAGGCATTTCATGGCTTATGCTTGACACCCCAGTTCTTTCTGATCTCCTGCTATGGTATACTCTGCGGCTTGGTGATTAGATGGCAGTGTCATAAGATGGTGGGGTCATCTTCAGCTTTAGTCCCTATATGACAGTGATAGGCAAAGATTTTTCTGACATCATGAATAGGAAATAACCTGAAATTTTGAGGTTGTTACTACAGCATAACTTGGACTATCCTGACAGATATAGTTAGAAGAGGAAAGAAACTAGCTAGTACTTATGGTCATAGGGTGTTGGCAACCGAATACATTTACTCAACAAGTTTTTGGTTTTTGTTTTTTGGGTTGTTTTTTTTTTTGCAGTGCTGCTAAATAAGTACCAGGAATACAGAGTGAAGACAATAAAATCACTGCCCTCAGAATGCTTGTTGTCAAGTAAAACAAACAAAGACTGACAAACATGCAAACCATTATGATAGAAGTTGGCTAGAAAATCTTTTTTGTTTTGTTTTGTTTTCTAATTAGCCAGATACACTAAGGAAAAGTTTGGAGGAATTTTTGTCTAACGGGAATGCAGCTGAAAGTTAGGAACTCAGTCCTGCCATGTTTGTGAAAGTCATTGCTACTACTACTACTACTATTATTATCATCATCAATCTATTTATTAAAGAACATGTGTGACTTTAGGCAAGATACTGAAATTTTGTTTGCATCTTTAAAATAGAGGAGGGTGGGCGCCTGGGTGGCTCAGTGGGTTAAGCCGCTGCCTTCGGCTCAGGTCATGATCTCAGGGTCCTGGGATCGAGTCCCGCATCGGGCTCTCTGCTCAGCAGGGGGCCTGCTTCCCTCTCTCTCTCTCTCTGCCTGCCTCTCTGCCTACTTGTGATCTCTTTCTGTCAAGTAAATAAATTTTAAAAAAAATCAAAAATAGAGGAAGGATATTATTCCTCCCTTTTAGATTACTGAAAATGGTTAATACCCAGTCGTCTATGTACTTAACATTTTTAGGGCAAAAAGAACATCCCAGGCAAAGTGTTTAGTGGAAAGGCCCTGATAGTGGCTGTTAGCAGCTCTATGCAGTTGAGCCATTTCCCTGAGCCTTGATCTTTTCATGTGAGTCATTCCACAGGTGCCCAGTGACCATTCAGTGTGCACCAGCTACCATGCTATGCTCTAGGGATAGGCCAGTGAACAGGAACAGTCTTCCCATTCTACAAACCAGTGGGGAATGTGAACTTTAAACTTTAAGTATTATGATAATTAATTGCATAATTACAAATGTATTAAGAGATACAGGGGGATTTTATTGCATCATATGTTTGAGAAACCTAAGTGGAAGGAGAGTCATCAGGGATAGCTGATGATTAAACTGAGTCTGGAAGACTGTAAAACCAACAAAACAATATTTACCTTGAAGGTGGTTATAAGGACTTTAAAAACTTAAATGTGAAATTCCTGGAAATAGTTGGTTCTTAATGAATGTTAGTCACTGAACAGTGTCTTAAAAACCTTTGTGTATGTGATCAAAAGCAAAATACCAAAAGAGGAATAAGTAATGGAGTTTTTAACCACATATTAATATATACTTTACTACTATCATTGCCACTATCAATATTAAAACATTGCACTGAGCCACTTCATAATTGTGTTTTTATGTTTCCCCTGACATCTCTCAGTTCAACCACTGGGGAAGCCCCTGTCTTCCTGTCTGCCTTGTTTTGGTTTTGTTTCATGTACCTTTCCTGGCAACGGGGTCCATTTAGTTGACTGGTTACCATAGAAGCGTGCTTGCTCTGAAGGGTAGTTAGTGTTCTAGGAAAATCAGCAAACTACAGGAAAGGAAAGACTGAAAAACTCTTGCCCAGATTGTGAGTCAACAGGTAAATTTGATTCACTTAATTCCACATTACTTCTAGGTGGGGTCTAATCTGGGGTACAAATGGCAGCTTAAAGGTTTTATTGCTTCAATATAGGTGTTCTGTCAAACCATTTTTATCTCTATTTGCATGGCTATAACAGATTAAATAAGCAAGTCTCTTGATTTTACCTCTTTATTTTATTTGAGGAATAACTTTCTTTTATTGCTTCATAAATAAACTTCACAGAATTTTTAGCTTTAGTTCCAATTGCATGGGGGAGTGAAGAGGAATTATAAAAGTGTGTTTGATGGTGATAATTGTAAGTGACATATAGAAAAAGACTAAAAACATAGACTCACATAATAATGGGCATAGAGAGGGAGAAAGATATTGAACATCTGTATCCATGAGACTTTCAAACTGTATCCATAGAAAGAAAAAAAAAGTTATTCATAAATACACAAGTGAGGGCTGAGCTTAAGCCAACATAATTTCGGTTGAGCAAATTGTTTCATTCATTTGTAGAGATGGGAAACTGACATATACTTTGTCAAGCATATATTCTTTCCCATGACCTTTGAAGTAATATTACTGTTATCCCATTTTTTGAAAGAGGAAATTAAAGTTCAAAGAAAAAGATAGAGGTGCTTTTATACAAGGACCCTATATTCTTTAAGAACAAAAACACAGTAATTTTATTATTTCAGTTGAGTATATGAAGCAAATTAAGATTTAGATCATTTCCAGCATCTTAGAAAAAGTAACTTAAAAACACAAAGAAGGAGCACCTCAGTGGCTCAGTTGACTAAGTGTCCAACTCTTGATCTCAGCTCAGGTCATGATCTTGGGGTTGTGAGATCAAGCCCTGCGTTGAGCTCCACACCGGCCATGGAGCCTGATTGGGATCTCTCTCCTCTCTTCCTTCTGCCCCTACCCCCTCTTAAATTTTAATTTAATTTAATTTAATTTAATTTCAAGATAAAAACACAAAGAAGACAATGGTGACATCCACTGTGCCATAACAGCAGAGTTACACAGGGACAAGAGCACGAAAAACAGGGGCTTTTGCTCTGTTGTTTGTTGAAAAGGAAGCACTATGGCATTGGCAAAAACAGCCCTGCACTTTGATTCAATGGAAAGAAATCAGAAAGTCCTCTGGAACAGGTTTGGGCTTAGTGGAAAAATCATGTCCTGGTGCAAAAGTAATAACCATTATAGATAAATAACCATTTATAGCTTTTTATCTTGGTTAAACTGTTATCTTCCAGTCTGCAAAAGATAATTTGGGTTTGTTACAGAGCTTTTTTAAGAAAACACTCTGCCTCAGGAAATCCATCTCCCCAAGCTTTGCTCAAGCATTTGAAGGCATTCTCCGGATATCTTGGAAATAACATCTCTGAGAAGCAGCATGTTAGCCCTCAGTAACATCTCCCTCTGTCGAATTACATTTTCCTTACCTAAGTAGCCGGTGGGGTTGGAAAGCAAAAGGATGTCCCTGCAGAGAATTTCTGGGCTTTTCGTCCCTGAAATCCAAGATATGCTTTAGGAAACCAGCAGAAGTTCAGCATCCAAATCAATTTAACACTTAATGGGAAAAGTGCAGAACCACTGGAACAAAACGCTGATAAAGCACTAGATTACAGGTTTGCCACATGATGAAATGGCCTCAAGAGAGGTGAGCTGAAAAGCACATATTTAAACCCTTCCCGAGGTTCCTAAAATTAATGTTTACTCCATATTTTGTCCTCAGGAGAGAAATTTTAAGTGTTTACCCACTCTCGGGCTTTCCTATGGAACGTTGAAACAAAAAATTAACATTACTTATAGGAAATCTGTATGATTATATTTCTTTATTGTGTTAAAATACACACAACATAAAACTTACTGTCATTTTAATTGTGCAGCTCAGTGGCATCATGGACATTCACATTGTTGTGCAACTATGTCTACCCTCTGTCTCCAGAACTCTCCCCATCTTACAAAACTGAAACTCAGTATCCACTAAATAATAACTCACCATGACCTACCTTTCTCCAGCCTCTGGAAACTACTTTCTGGAAACTTACATTCTTTCTTTTTTTTCCTTTTCTTTTTTCCTCAGGTCCCACTGCTTGGTAACCACCATTTTCTTTGCTGTTACAGTAAGTTCAAGTAGTTTCAACATATACCACCTTAAATGTGGAGAGAACAAGATGGAGTCACTCATGTTAAGCAGTGACAAAAGCAGCCAAGGGCATCACGGCTAAGATCAGATATTCCCAAAACCGGCACAGGTTGATAAAATCCAGAACTGATAACTAGCAGAAGCAGAGGAGGTCTGCAAAGGCCTAAGACTGATCAAATCCCTTGAAAAGGGAAAGATTTCTGCGGCAAACTGTCAGTGTCTAGACACTGATCATTTCATGTCGAACCACATCAAAAAGGCAACTGCCACTGTCACGGAAGGCTCTGCCATTGATCTCTGAGCTGAACAGAGATTCTCCACAGCTTGAACATAATAAGTAACGCATGCTAAAACATGTCCTGCACTGGACTGAGAGCTCATGTCAACTGTGCACTCATAGACTGACCTTGAGTTTGGTTCCTGAACTTCCTATCCCTTGTTGAATCTTGTTTGTTGTATGACTTTTTATTATACTTTGCCTTGTGTGATGCATAAGAAGCCAAGTTAAACATGTAGTGAAAGGTCATTGAGTTTGGAATCCTGAACCTGCTCCATAATTATGTTAATCTTGCTATATGATTGAATAAAGCTGACACCGTGGAAAGACACAACTCACCTTCACACCGTGCTAACAACAAAATGGAATCACAGCATATTTGTCTTTCTAAGTCTAACTTATTTCACTTAACATAATGTCCTCTAGATTCAGTCACGTTCTTGCAAATGGCCGGATGCCCTTCTTTTTTACGGCTCAGTAACATTCCATTATGTAAACATATACATATATATTTATGTATAATTCCAAGATATATATACCACATTTTTGTTATACATTTCTACTTTCATCTGTCAATAGTATTTCATACCACAAAATGCTTTTCATTTCTAGAATGGCCTTATATCATCAGGTATCACTATTCTTATTAGCAATGAGTATAAATGACAGGAGTATATTCACCATGGAGATTCGCCCTAGCAAAATATTTACCAGCTCTCTTCTGTACACAAGAGAATTCCACCCACAGTAATAAATGGAGACTTCACCAACCATAAGGCATACAACCTAGCAGAGTTTGGTTGGGGCATCCCAAGATCAAGTACAATTATTAAACAGACAAAACCTGAAGTCTCCATGCCTATACACACTTGGTAAACAGCTAGGATACAAACCGTCAGCCCAAGAATTCTATTGTTTCCTGCACCTTCCATACTCTGTGTAGTTTGCTCTGAATCACTGTTTAAAAAAAAAAAAAAAAATCCCAATGATTCATTCTCCTCTAATCTTAGTAGAAAGCATTTCTTCACCAAAGTGGACTTTATTTTCCCTTCTACTCTCAGTCAGTATGGAGTCAGAGAAGGGGTCAGCAGCCTGCTCATTAACCCTGTCTCCACCACAAATCACCGCTAAGACCTTGAGTAAGTCATTTCTCAACTGGGCCTTCCTTCCTTCATCTGTAGAGTGAGGGGGCTGAGCTGGAAGGTTTCTAAAGTCCCTTCCAACTTGAAGATTCTGTGATAATACAGAGCTGTTCCCAGGTGCCTGGCAAAACTCCTAGTTTCTGTCTCTGTCGTTTCCCATGTACATTTAAATTATGGGTCCCTAAGAAATTTCAATAAGAAGACTCCTTACCCAGGGTTAATTGCAAGTTTTAAAAGGGGTAAAGGGAAAACCCACACAAAGAGTTGTTGAAAACCCAGAGGTTGCTACCAGGATTAGAACTTTTGTCTTGCCAAATTCCTCTCTGAAGTCACACAGGCCAATAATCCTCTTGCTAAAAGAGGCAGGTTCAGCTGGAATTGTCACCCAGCCTAACAATGGTGGGAATTTCAAGACGTTATGAAGCTGCTCTCACATGAAATTGCACTTTTACATCTTTATCCAATATTACTAGCATCACCTGCTAGGGAGCAAATCCAGAAATGATCAACTTTAAAAAAAAAAAAAAGGTTGGGGGTGGGCGTCGTTTATTGAAATCCAAGAGGATTCCAATGCTTGCCCTTGATGTTCCCTGGGCTCAAGACCATGGTAAGAGCTTCGTAGACCACAGACCCTCTTACTCTGGACATCACATTCCACATTCTATCAAACATTAATGTGAGTCCACATCTCATCCTAAATATAACATTTTTCTTCAAATGGAAAAAAAATTATCATCTTCTTTTGAAATTCTTTCATTTTGAGGTTTCTCTCTTATTTTTATAGTCTGTAATTTTTTTTTTCAGATCTTGGGTGTTTTCATTGGCTTCTAAAATATTTTATTGCTTCTGCTCTCCAAAGAATTAAAATCTCTTATGATTAACCCCATGTTCAAAATTCTTCTGAAAATGCACCACATCATCAGAACTGGGTCACAGAGTAAAGACACCATCTGTGACATCTCTTCCAGATACTCCACCGGCCAGCTCCATCCCCTGAACCTAGACTGTACTCTGGAGCCTCCAGAACCAATTCAGACTGGGTTTGTATTTGAGGTCAGGATCCCTAAGCTCCTGGTTAACCAAATCAGGAGAAGAAACAGAAGTAAATCAAAGTTTCCCTTCAGAATATCAGGTTGAGAACCATTCCAATATGGCCCTAAGAGGACTTCATGCCTTCCTAGAAGTTGGTTCTTTCAAAGGTCATTATAGACTGACCTTTGAAATGGAGCTTTTTCCACATGCCATGGCTGTATTGACACAGTGCTCAGGTTCCAAGGATGGGAGTTTTCAAGGATAGCAAACTGACACCTGGGAAGGCAGGGATTATAAACCAGAAACTTTGTACTGCGCTTTGTATTAGAAAAATAGTCTGCCAGAACAGACCTATTCTGTATTCTGACACCTGGTATCTAATCTAGAAAACATTCTAATTGGTCTCATTTTTTCCATGACAAAATACAAGCTGTTGCCTGAAGAGGAAAAAAAAAATGCAGATAATCTTGATTACAGGGTCAAGAATCCATTTAGGACAACAGCTCTCATTCAGCATTGTCTTAGACATCAAGAATGCATTTTGTGAAAGCGGTCGTTAAGGCTTTCCAAACAAAATCACCTTGAACCTTCATGAAACGGACTAAGTCAATCAACCCAGTGATAGTTGACAAAGCAAGCCTATTCAAGAATATGCAGTTTAGAATCATATGTATGAAAAATTCCCTCTTAAAACGTCTTAGACCTCTGGAAAATGCTGTCCCCTTTCCAAACCTTCCCTGCCCAAGGCTTGTTAGCACCCAAACAGGCCTTAGGTGCTTAGAAACCTTCTGAGGTAAATGAATCCTTTTTCCTAAACCAGACCTAAAACACATGCCAAACAGTGGTACCGTGTAGATAAACTCCGTATTTTCCTTGAAATATCTGAAATACACGACCTCCAGCCTAAAGAGAGGACCCCTCTATGAAATGACATTGGGTGATAAATAGCCATATTCAATTCCTACTGAGAAATCTGCCTTCTTTCTTTATCCAGGATGGATGGCAAATGGCAGAGGGGAGAATGAGGATACTGGGAAAGGCCTTTGCAAGCCCACACAGCTCTTCTCTTCTCATAGGAAGACTATTCACTGCATTTGTAAAAGAAACTAAACAAATCTCTGTTATTTGTATTTCTTCTGCCTACTCTTGAGATGAAAGTTATAGCACATTTATCCATTTCTATATTTCAGAAGTGTGCTGCCTGGCCTTTTCCTGAGTTCTGTATTAGTTCATAGGAGAAATCGATAAACATTTCTTTGTTCTTCCTTTTTTTTTTCTTTTTTTTTTTCTTTTGGTTTGTTTTCTTTTACCGTCATGCCCAGTATGGTCCTGCTGACCTTATTGGACTGGGGTTTGTCTGGCAAACGTGATTCCCAGATGTCTCCCATCCCTTCTAGCCCCGGTGAGGTGCAGAACAGGGGTCTGAGATGGCGTAAGATTTGGCTTCGGGGGGAATTAGCAGCTCTGTTCCGGAGCAGAATGAATGTTGGCAGCCCGGGGTATCACCTAAAAGTTCCAGCCTGTGGCCCAGACCTGCGGACGAATCCGGGGAGCCTGGATGTCAACAAGAAGCAGCACCACACGCATGCGCAGTTCACACCCCCTTGCTGCCGTGCTTGCCCCAACTCAGGTATTCAGAAATGCTGGGCCCGTGTAAACATGGGACCTCGGCCCAGCGCAGCAGGCCATGTTCCTGGGGCCAGCGATTCCCCTGCTACACTCCTGGTGCAGGTCGGGGAGGGTTGTTTGAGCCAGATTCCTTATAGCCCCGTGCTGGAAAGATACACGGGGCCTCAGTGTGGGTCAGGTCTCCAGGTGCCTCTCATCAGTGCCCTTCTGGAACTGCTAAGAAATTTCTGTGATTTAGAGGTGACTGGCCCAACTTCCCTTCTTCCCGGGGACCAGGTTGTTTCTCGTTTGCGTTTTTCTCAGTTGGTAGCAAGCACCAGATAAAATAGTGCCTCTCATCTCTGGTTTGCTAGGAAAGAATAGCAGTCTGCATATCTGGTAAGTTGTTTTTTTTTAAATCTTTCTACTCATCCAGTCTGTGTGGGCGTTGCTGGCTGTGTGATGTATTAGCTGCACCACCTCTTTTCTACTAATTGTACGTTGGATTAGACAGAATTTCTAGTGAAAGCAAAACCGTGCGGTCAAGGTATTACGGTTTTCAAGTAGGATATGACAAAAAACAGGTAAGAACATTCTCCAAGGAGAGGCCTATGTTGGAAGGTAATTGAATTAGGTGACTTATTAGGATTTTTATTGAATTTTAAGAACTTGCTGATTTGTTTTGCTCTTAGAAAGGATACATCCACTGTCCTTTGAAAGCATATTAGTTAGTCTGCAACCGTATCCTACGTGATTAACATTTTTGAAAGTTTAATTTTTAAGTGCGCGGGGAGCTTACCACTGGGGCTGTTTCTGAAGCCTGTTAGGTATTCCATAACTTAACTACTATGAAAATTTAGCTATTTACACTGGCTTCTGATTAGAACTATGGATAGAACCCCTTCATTTAATAAATGCTTTTCCTCACTAATTTAGAAATTGAGGGCCCAAGTTATGAAATGACTAGCTACACTGCTATTTAGTGGCAAGATATTTTAACTTCAAGAGTTCCTTTCATCACATGATGATACTTGGCTTAGTAATTTGTATTAATGTGGTTAGATCTTTGGAAGAATGCTAAATGTCTTTTAGTGAAGCTGTTCCTTTAATCCCTTAAAGAGGTATTTGACACCCCTGAAATTAATCACCATTCATCCATTCCATAGATATTATTGAAACAATGCGATGAGGAAGAGACTCTGGGCTTAGGCGGAGGGAGATACAAAGTAAAAAAGATACAGTCTCACCCTCAAGAGAGTTATGGTCTGACAGGATGACAGGGAAGGTATTCTGTCTTTGCAATTCGCAGAGCTTCATTTGCCCCATACGACCTCAGAGTCTTACATCTCCTCTTACTTCCACTGCTATGGAGCACTACAGGTCATTTTGCTTCAGCTAAAATTTTGCTTTATCCCCAAACATAGCTCAGGTGATTGACCAGTAGAGGGTGGTTTTCTTACCTCTGGAACCAAGTGGGTTTTCCATACAGACATTTTAGAATTAAACCCACTGACCTCAAATTTATGCTGTTTTATGATCTTGGCAAAAAGCCTCCTAGGCAGACAAATTTAAGATTTTCCAAACTATATGAGGTTAATAGATGTTACCAGGAAAAAAAGAAAGTTCTATGTCTATAGACATAGACAACGTCTGTAAAACATTCTGCTCTTGTTGATTATCACTGTTCATATTAAATGTTATCAGATGTCCAACTATCAAGAAATTTGGTTAACTTTGTTGAATCAAGCATTTTCCAAACGTACTTGAATACAGAGCCCCTTTTCAATAACGATTATTAACATTTCATGGGAAACCAATGTACCTTGGAACATCATTTGGTAAGTACTGTTCTATACCGGGCAGTGGCAAACCTTTTATGTAAAAGGCCATATCATGAATATTTTAGGCTTTATGGGCCAGATAGCCTCTGTCACAAATACTCAGATCTGCAGTTATAGCAGGAAAGCAGCCATAGACCATACATAATAAACAAATGGGTGCGGCTATGTCTTCCAATACAACTTTACTTACAAAAAAAGCAGTGGGCTGGATTTAGCCCAGTGACCCTAGTTTGCCAACCCATCCTCTATAGTTTCCACTAAAACTTTTCAAAAGAGCTATAGCTCCACCCTGATAGGTTCCAAAGTCCTCTCACTGCAAGTAATATTCAAAAACAATCAAGCCATTCTGAACTTTTATTTGTAAAGTATCATTTTAGTCTGAAACTAATATTAAGCTAAATAAATGGTTACTGTTTCCATCAGAGGTTTTAAGAGTTTGCCAAAAGACAAAAAGGATACTGACTAAAGAACAGTGGTTATCACTGGATGTGGGACTGCAAGGGACTTTTGTTTTCTTTGTTGTACTTTTCTGTAACATTTTTGTCATCAGAAACAAAACCAGCAGAAATTTTTAAATAATCCTTCTGTACTGCAATATTTCCAATGTCCTTAACAATAATGCCACATCTTATTTTCATGGCACTTGGTAATTCCCAGTGCCTTATATGGCCTTTATTTCTTATCCCTCCTCTCACTTCCCCCCCCCTTTTTTTAAAGATTTTTATTTATTTATTTGACAGACAGAGATCACAAGTAGGCAGAGAGGCAGGCAAAGAGAGAGGAGGAAGTAGGCTCCCTGCTGAGCAGAGAGCCAGACGCGGGGCTCAATCCCAGGACCCTGAGATCATGATCTGAGCCAAAGGCAGAGGCTTTAACCCACTGAGCCACCCAGGCGCCCCCCCACTTCCCCTTTTAAGTAAAACAGAGCAATACAAGTTCTACTGTCAGCTTTCCTTGGTCTCTTTTCCATGTTTTCTGTTCTTTCTTATAATTTAAAGTTTCACCTTCTTATGGCTATTTTCTAAATGTGTGTTCCTAGATCTGATTCATCTCCTCTTACCAGAATCTCCTTGGAATTTATTACATATGCCGACCTCTGAATCCACCTAGACTAAGGTGTGCTCTATACCTCAGCCAGGGAACAGGGGCAGCATCCTAAAAGAACTTATCATAAATGCTTCTCAGGGTATTTTCTCTGAGTAGTTTCCTGGTATTTCTTTAATCTTTCCTTTTTGTACGAGTAATGGGAGGTAGAGGCAGCCACAACTCTACATCATAGTATTAGTTAATTTAAGAAAAAAATGGTATAGACAGGAGCAACCTAAATGTATGTCCAAACACAAATATTCTGTTGACCTAATGGCATTTCAAAGGTATTTCCTGCCATTTGAGCAATTTTCTACTAGTTGCTTCTCTGCTTGACGTTTAATGTTCACAGTAGTTGTACCTCTAGTCAGCATTGACTATTAAACATCTACCGTGCATGGAACACTTTATAGACATTGTGTAAACTAGTTCTAATCCTTGTATTTAAACATGAGAATTAATCAAGTGGGAATTATCTCAGTGTTAAGGAAGAGGAGACTAGGCTCATAGAGTTTGACCTATTTTCCCCAAGGTCGCAGATTCAAGAAATGCCAGAAATGGGATTTGCATTCAGTCCGCTTCGTCTACAAAACCTCTCTATTCCTGCACACTGTCTTTTAGCTCCATAAAAACCAGTCACACTGTTGGGCAAGGCTAAAGTGATGAATCATGGGTGACGGGGAAGGGAAACTAGTGAGAGGAACATGGGAGTGACAAAGTAAACAGGAAGGGAACGAAAAAGCATAGGACTTAAAAATCCCTTAGTTATAAAGATATGTGGCTAGATTATAAATTCCATCAAGAAAGGGTCTAATTCTTTTATTTCTTTATCTCTCATCCTGCCTAGGACCAGGGTTGAGAAAAGAATGGATACTTAATGAGGACTTATGAACGCACCCTTGATTAATCACTGTGGGCTGAGTATCACCATTAATCACAACCTACTCTTCCCCACCCTTAAGATAGAGTATAGCAGAGGTCAGGGCAAGGTGTGGTAGGTTCAGAGAGGCTTATCAATAGAAGGCATTTTAAATACCTATAACGATCTCCTCATTAAACTCTCTGACCCAAGATAATATTTGAGAAAGTGCTGATGGCCAATAAACCAAAGTCCTGTCTTTGACTTTCAAGGAATTGAGCTGATGAGAAACAAGTTGGATTTCTGTCAATGAACTGGGTAGGTCCTAGTGCTTATATTCCTGAATATTTCTGAAGTACTTTCTATAAGCAAGGCAAGGGGTAGGTACTATGCCTGGAAACATCCAAATACCCAAATGTATCTAATTAGAATAAATATGCCTTAAAATGTCATTTTGTTCAACTGAAATGTCCAAACAGAGAGCCTCTATGAAGAGGGAAAAAGCCATCTTGGTTAAACGCTTCAAAAGAGCTTTGTAAAATACGACTTTCCCTGCTCTGGTGATAACGTGTCTGAATTCTGGTTCTTAGTGAGAAAGCTGTCATAGTTCATCTCTGGGAGGGAAAGCCTCTGGCTCCTTCAGAAAATCTCAGTGAGGGCAGGAGACCTGTGTCCTGAGTGGATACATGTGCGCTTATGTATATTGATATTTACAGGATGTAAAACAACATGAGTCCCAGGAAAATTCAAAACTAAAGTCATTTTTTAAAAAAAAGAAGAAGAAAGTTGTAAAATTTGGAGGAGAAGTTGTTCAAGACTATATGTTAAGATGGTGCCTATATGTGCTTGAACCAGAATTTCCACACAGCCATGGAACCAGAAAGGAACTCCCCATATTCCCAGTTGTCAGTGGAAATCAGAACACCATATACCTTAGCCAGGGAACAAAGGCAGGATCCTAAAAGAAGGTATCATAAATTCTTAGCTCTGAAAGATACATTACAGGCAACTATCCAGCAGTTCCTAAATCCTGTTGCCACCAAAAACACCTGAGAAGTTTTCTAAAAATTAGAGACCGAAGCCCCACAGCACAGATGTAGATTTGATTTCCCATTGGGTAAGACCTGGAAATCTGCTCTGTCCAGCCCCTAGTGACTCTGAAGATAAAAGATGACAAATAATGACAAATGTCAAATAATGAGTATATGTTTTCCACAAAATTAGGGTTTTTCAGAAAGAAAGATCTATAGTGCAAATTGGAGAATAAAATTCAGAGGAGAGGGTATTACAGAATTTATAGCCTCATAAATATATTTCTATTACACAGTCAGAAGTAACAATGCCCAGGCTGAAACCATCAGATGAGAAGACGGAAGACCTGCATTCCTCTCTTTCCTGGGTATATGCGCTTGGAGAAGTCACAAGACTTATCAGCTCACTCCTTACATAAGCATGGAAACACCATGCCCGAAACATAAGTGTTAAAGTGGTCTACACCTCAACTTTCTCATCTATAAAATGGGAACACTCACATGAATCCCCTAAGGAGTAATTTTCTTATTCCAAAAGTTGAAAGTTCTTTCTCATCGTAATAAGCCTTTACCATAGAAACATTGGTTCACAGAAAATATAATAAAAACAGGCAAATGTGTCCTGCACCTACCTTTCAGAGACGCTATGGAAAAGAAAATGGAAGATCTCTATTCAAAGAGAGGATTTGCGATACATTTTCTTACCATCCCTGGTTCAGTTCATTGTACACCAAAATGGGAGAAGAGTGAATGTTATGACTGAATTGGGTTGAATTGTGTCCCCCAAAAAGATACGTTGAAGTTCTAACTCCTGGTACCTGGGAATGTGACCTAATTTGGAAACCGGGTCACTGATTTAATCAAGTTGAGGTCAGTAAAATGAGCCAAAGTCCTCTAAGACGGAGGTCATCATAAGAAGAGAGAAATTTGGACACAGACTGGCACAGACAGACCACCACGCACTGACTGAAGCAGACTGGCGTGCTGCCCCTACAAACTTGGGAAGTTTGATGGCTACCACCTGGGCTGGGTGCGGCAGCTGCGCTGCAAGGACCAGACTCTACCCAGACTTCCTTGCAAGACTGCACGGCGCTGCTGAAGCGTCTGTTTCAGACTTCTGGCCTCCATAGCGTGTGACAGTACGTTTCAGTTGTTCTGAGCCTCCCGGTCTGTGGCACTTTGTGATAGCCACCCTAGGAAATGAACACCGTGAGTGAAGACCTCTAGATTCTCAACAAAACCAAGTCTCTTCCTGTCCTCTCAGAAGATGAGGACCTTCATCCATAAGGCTTGGCAGGCACAGTAGCAGGGGTACAGCCCAGGGGACGTCCTTCCGATGCCCAGAGAAACATCCACCGACTCTTCCCTGATTAGAGTCCTAACACCTAGTGTGGCATCAAGATGAGGGTGGCCGAACATTCCGAAGTTGGGCTGGCAGGGCAAGAGTAACTCTCCAACCTGCTGAAAGCAAAACCAAACCAAACACAGATTTAAAAGCTGTAACACCCATTCATTTCAAATTTGGTGTTAGCATCTAAAACCAGGGGCTGAATTCACGCCCAAGCCTCCTCAGTTAGTTTGTATGTAAGGCCTAGAAGCCTCACATATTGTGTGGGACAGTTTGGTGACGAGAAGTTTGTTACAACGTGGCATTTGCTTAGGAAACCAGGGCCTCACAGAGGAACTAATGCCAGGACACCTTTCTGAGATACTGCCATGCAGAAGTGTTGTGAAGACGAAAATATTAAAATAGCATGTTTGTAAGCCAGAAGCCTTACCCCAACCTAGGTATGGCTGCTGGTTCTTTATCAACATAGTTTTGCAAAATAAAAAGTTTTATTATTCCCATTAGTCCACTGGTGGAAATTAAATAACAGGGCCAAGAAAAAAAGGAATGTATGTTCTCACTGTGAGATATGCAAATGGAGTATGTGAAAAAATATCCCCATTAGCTTGCTGTCTGCCCGGAGAACCAGGCCTTTCGTCTGACATCCCCCACAGGTTAATTGAGGACGGCTGCTTGTTTCAAGAGTCTAGCAATTACTCTGAGGAACTGACTAGTCAAATCTATTCCATTTGATGATGAGTGAAAATGCAGAACTTAACTCTTCTCTAAAAACAACCAAAACAGCACAGTTTGAAGGCGGGCAAAAGGAAATCTGAGTTCTACACAGTGGTTGATGCTGACATTTACTACTGTCAAGAAATATTAAATTGTCCCATCCAAACTGCTCTGTAAGTCATATATCACAAACAGGTGAGGTAGGCACTCAATACACTGCCGTTTCTGTAGTAGCCGGGGAGTTTAATGATTCTAAAATATTCTAAGCTTGTGGTCTAGTTCACTGTCCCTATAGAATCTTCTGATTAAGTGAGGAAGCCCAGGAATACAGTCATGAAAAGATTTTATTTTTAGTTGTTGCCTTTGGCAAAGTTCTCTGCCTAAATGGAGAGAATTTATTCTTAAAAAGAAAAAAAAAAGACACGGAGTTTTCTTTTCTGCTGCATAAAGAAATAAAAATAGCAAGTCCTCATAAATTATCACTCCCCAGTGTCAGAATGTCTCGTTGTGGAGCCGATTGTTAGGTGAGGGTTGTTACAAAGTCACTCTGCAGGCAAGAGTCCCCTGCCTATTTCCTAACACCAAAATGACAACTGGGAACAGATGAACAGGCCTTTGGGCAAAAACATTTTTTTTTTTTCCCATGAAGAGGCACAGGTTTCAGAGAAAACCAGAGATGACATAGACTTCCTCATCACTATCATACGCCTCCCTTCCAGCAGCAAAATTCTCAATGCTGAAAAGTAGTCACACACCTCTTGTACGGTTCCTAAAAGATGTCAGAATCGAATGAGCTCCCCCTGTGTAAGCGTCCGGGCCTTTCTCCTCACTCCTGTGAGCCTCCTTGACAGTGAGCCTGTTGAAAGAGGCTTTCTAATGGGTCAAGCCTGATGCTTTGGCCACAGCCATCCCACCTCCACAGTTTGATCTAATTGACCTGAAGCAGGAGAAATTTAAAGAGGTTGGCGTACTGGATCTCAACATCCCCCCTCTTGCCTTCCCTCTAATCCCACTGGTCCCCTTGTGTGCTAGACTGAATTCTACCATTTCCCTCTTTGCCCCCCCCCCCAAGGACTGTGATATGATAGGATGTCACAACTATGATTGTGTTACTTTACACAGAAAAGGGGACTTTAATGCAATTAAGTTTACTAATCAGCTGTCTTGAGAGAGGAAGATGTCTGAAAGGTCCTATTTTAATCACATGAGCCCTCTCAAAGTGAAGAATTTTATCAAGCTGCTACCAGAAGAAGAAGCCAGCGAGATTCAAGGATGGGAGGGATTTGATGCAAGAGAAGTTGTGCATTCCTAAGCGGAGGGGCCACAGGCCAGGACCTGAGAGGAGTCCCAAAGAGCTATAAGTGGGCCCAGACAAGAGCCAACAAGGAAACCAGCCCTCAGCCCTTCAACCACAAGGAACAGAAGCCTGCCAACAACCTGAGTGGACCTGGAAGCATCTTCTTCCCCAGAGACTCCAAACAAGAGCCCAGCCTCATCAATCCCTTCATTTAGGTCTTGCGGGATCCTCAGCAGAGATCGCAGTGGAGCCCACCTGGACTTCTGACCAACAGGACTGGGAGCTAATGAGTGAATGTTGTTGCAAACTGCTAAATTTGTGGTAATTTTTTTTTTAACCACAGATTACACCATATACCAGTATACCCTGTGCTTGAGTCACTATCTTTGTGGCCTGTGGGGTAACCCAATTCCTCTGAGACTAGGGCCCTACCTTCCTCTTACCAGATCCTTCAGCCTGCTGACCAGAATTCCCAGCTACCAGAGTCCCTGCTACCTGCTTAAAAGATTTCCCTGGTCTTATGGGATGGTGAGCCTGCCTGAAATCCCTGTCCTCTGACATTGGGGGGGATGCCTGATCATTGGGTTCTCCTGCCTCTTCATATTAAATACCTGCCCACATCTGGTGCCTGTTATTCACATAAACTTAGGGAAAGAGTGTGAACTTTGAAAGCAGCCAGGATTTTGAATCTCAACTCTGCCATGTCCTAATTATAGAATATTGGAAAAGTCATTAAACCTCCAGAGCTTCTTTTTTCAGGTTGTAAAATGGAGATAACACCATTTACTATGTAAGATTTTGTAAAGATTAATCATAATGTATATAAAGTATATAGTAGCTAATCATTACTACTTCTGTTATCAATCCACACAACTAAATAGTTCATTCATTGTGCTGAAATGGAATTCCCCTAGAGCATTCAGCTGGATTTGTCCCTCCAATTTCTGCTTTGGTGGGTGAGGCTAGTTCCAGTTCCCCACCACTCCTAATTGCCATACCAGGTTAACCTCACCATAGCCCATTTCCCAAAGCAATACACTTCTGTTCGTTCATTCATTCATTCATTCATTCATTCAGCAGGAGCCTTCCATATGTCAGGTAATGTAAAAGGCACAGGGGTATAATGGTGATCCAAAGAGGTAAGCTCTCGGAGTTTACATTCTAGTGTGATCCTTTGCAATTTAGAATCCTTCCCTAAGATACACGAATTTATTGCAATTTTGAAGTTATCTGAGGACCTAGAGGCATGATAACATTCCCAAAAAAATGTATGGAAATGTGAGCAGCGTTATTTTTGTTTCAGAGAACGACGGGCATTCTCTCTCACATCTGACAGCTAAGACTTAGTATTTCTTTTGCAAGAGAAAAGGTAGTAACCCATATGTGGTCATGAAATGTTCGTGTCATACTTCAGTGACTTAATGAAAAGAATCACGTTATTTCAGAGATATGGGTAATTAACCCACCAAGAGAAAACGGGCTGTGGCCAAGGCTGGAAGGACTAGAGAAGTATGTAAACAATGTGCTGTTTGGATCTTAGACTAGCCGCTGCCTCCCCATTGAAAAGGGAAAAAAAAAAATTCCTCTTACCCTCCCATTGGAAGCAAGCCCTGCCTCTCCCTGGAGGCCATTTTGTAACCCAAAAGCCCTCATTCCAGAGAACTGCTGAATTTATCTCGGTGGCAGTTTATCACAGTGAGTGTCAAGGCCAAACAGCTTAACTGCATGAAAAGCCTGTCTGTGTTGGACCCATCCAATGCCATGGTCTTGTAAAGGAGAGTCGTTCGCTGAGTTGTTGGCCCAGCGTCATCAATAGCACCATCCACGGCTCGTGCTGCAGAGCAGTAAATAAAAAGCAAGGCTAGAAGGAAAACAGAGTCTTCTTTGAGTTGCCTCCTATTTACCAGTAATCCCACCAAGTGTTCTTTTGGGGTTGGCAAAACTGAGCTCTACATGTTTATATTGGTAACATTTTCCAGTAGGCTCTACCAAAAGGTATCTGAGCACCTTGTGTTGTGAAATTTAGAGAAATGAAAAACATTAAAACAAATAAGCCTTGTCTCCCAGTACGGCCTCCTGGAAAAGAAATTCTACCTTTCTAAGGGCATCAGCCTAAATGAGGCCTTAGTTCTTAAATTCCTTAATCAGTTGCCTTAGAAACCGGGAGAATGTGGTGAGCACCTCCAGGCAGCAAGGTAATACCATGATAGGTTTAATCACCTACTCCTGGCCAAACACATATTTGAGTGAAGGTGACATTGTTATTATTCATTGTGACGTCCTAAATTTTGCAGATCTTTTGGCACTTAAAAAATCTATTGCCTATGTCAGGAAGAAGAAGGAGGGAATGTTGGATACACTGAGATTAGGAATCTTTGTTTATTACTCATTAATAATTTAAGCTGGAAAGCCCTCAAAGTGGAATTCCGTCCTCTTCAACAAATTATTTATTGAGTTCCTACTATGTGCCCGTCACCTAGTGAAAAACAGTAACAAATTATATTCACCCTCATGCCTGGAGAGCACTGTGAAATTTACAAAAAAAATAAGATGTGCTCGTAATCTAAATATTAAAGTGGTGAGAGAAAAGAGCTCTATCATTTACTTACTTTCACCAAAGGCAGGCAGGCATTGGGTTTATAGGTAAACAACAGATCATCACATTTTAAAATGAATCTTTGAAACCTCCAAAACATTTATTCGCAGATCTATTGCTCTAAGTAATAGAGTTGTGGGTTCTGAAATCGGTCTCTAATTCCATCTGCCAAGGAGATTAGATTTAACTCTTAACTAGCATCACTAAAAAAAGGTTTTTGTAGTTGTCTAAATTCTGTGTGCTCTCTCTTTTAGGTAATTCCAACCCTGTTTGTGTGAGGATAATGATGCCGTCTTCTATCAGGACATTTAATTCTGAACTCCTAGAGTTATTTGTTGTTTGAGTTTGTTTTTTTCTCATGTTCTTGCTCAAAATTCATTCTTTGTATATTGTATCTTTTCCTTTCCTTATCCTTCTTTCCACTCCCCCTTTCCTTCTCCCTCTCTTCACCTCCCAGCTAGATAACAAATGTCAAGCATCTACTTTCATATTTTTCCATGCTCACACCTTCTACATATGTATGAGGGGAATCATTGTTTTATCAAAATGGTATCATATTATATGCAAGAATTACATCTTGCTTTTCTCACATAACATTGCAAAATATCCTTTCAAAGTGGGTTATTACAGGTTGAACACTTTTAGCATATTTGTAATATTCCATGTTTTGATTTTTTTTTAAGATTTTATTTATGGGTGGCTCAGTCGTTAAGTGTCTGCCCTCAGCTTGGGTCATTATCCCAGGGTCCTGGGATGAAGACCTGCATCAGGCTCCCCGCTCAGTAGGGAGCCTGCTACTCCCTCTCCCACTCCCCCTGCTTATGTTCCCTCTCCCGCTGTCTCTCTCTATGTAGAAGAAAGGAAGAAAGAAAGAAAGAAAGAAAGAAAGAAAGAAAATAATAATAATAAATAAATAAAAATTTTTAAAAGATTTTATTTAAGAAAGAG
The DNA here is from genome assembly GCF_922984935.1 of Meles meles. Classification (NCBI taxonomy): domain Eukaryota; kingdom Metazoa; phylum Chordata; class Mammalia; order Carnivora; family Mustelidae; genus Meles; species Meles meles. The sequence goes on from NC_060072.1 coordinate 30,029,322, forward strand.
ACAGAAAAGGCATGAGTGGGAGCAGGGGCAGAAGGAGAGGAGAGAGAATCCCCAGCAGACACCGCACTAAGCACGGAGATCATGATCTGAGCCAAAATCAAGAGTCAGATGCTTAACCAACAGAGTCACCCAGGAAACCCTCCATGTTTTTAACATACCGCAGTTTAATTCACTCATTCTTCTACTAATGGTTACTCACTTTGTTTTCCAGCATTGTGCCTCTTCAGACAGAGCTGCGCTAGACACTCCTGTGGACTAACACATCTATTTCTATGCCACAAACTCACTGGAATGGAGCTGCTGAGTCAAACAGTATGTACATTTTTTATTTTCAAAAATATCGTCTGATTACGTCCCAAAAAAGTATCCCACCAATCATGCATGAGAATGTCCTTTTCCCCAAATTCCAACCTATAGTAGGTATAATCCTCCTTTAAATTTTTACGCACTGATGTGTCAATTGAGTTATTTCATTTTCATTTTAACTTGTATTTCTCTGACTCGCACAGAAGCTGAGTATCATTTTGTTTATTGTCCATCTGGACTTGTTCCTCTATGAATTATGAATCCTTTGTCCATTTTCCTTTGATGTGTTTGCCTTATGGTTATCAATGTGCAAAACCTCCTTTTATGTCACAGATAATGGCACTTTAGCTGTCACTTGTGTTTGTCTATATTTTTTCCACTATTGATCTTTACATATTACCTCTGACATTTTCCTGTTGTGTGATTTACTAGTTGTGATTCAGTCTTTCTGGAATTTATATAGTGAAAGATGAGGGTTTAATCTTACTTTCTTCTTGGGGGCAGAGCTAGTTTTGACAGCACCATTAATGAGCTGAACTATCCTTTCCCACTGAATTAAAATACAATGTTCTTTTTTCCTGCCCCCAATCAGTTGGTCAGTTCCCATGCTAGTCTCCCTCCATTTAGAATTGAGGTAGATTTATAGAAATTTTTATTGTCTGTTATGCTTAATCCTACATTACCATCTTATTTTCAATTTTTTGACTATTCTAAATATTATTCAATATGAATTTTTTTTTTTAAAGATTTTATTTATTTGACAGCGAGAGAGAGAGAGATCACAAGTAGGCAGAGAGGCAGGCAGAGAGAAAGAGAGAGGGAAGCAGGCTCCTGCCAAGTAGAGAGCAGAGAGCCTGATGTGGGACTCGATCCCAGGACCCTGAGATCATGACCTGAGCCGAAGGCAGCGGCTTAACCCACTGAGCCACCCAGGCGCCCCTCAATATGAATTTTTAAATCATCTTGTCAAATCCTCCCCTCAAAGTACCGTCTGGTTTTTAATTGGCATTGTACTGAATTTTGTATTAATTCTAAGAGCATGGATACTTTTGCCATTTTAACTCTTCTCATCTAAAAATATGGCATATTGATCCATTTGTTCAGAGAGTATTATGTCTTTACGTAAGAATTTATGAGTTTTGGGACGCCTGAGTGGCTCAGTCGGTTAAGTGGCTGCCTTCGGCTCAGATCATGATCCCAGAGTCCTGGGATCGAGCCCCAAATAGGGTTCCCTGCTCCGAAAGAAGCCCGGTTCTCCCTCTCCTACTCCCCCTGGTTGTGTTCCCTCTCTCACTGTGTCTCTGTCAAATAAATAAATAAAATCTTTAAAAAATAATAATTAAAAAAGAAATTATGAGGGTTTTTTTAATCATATAAAGTCCTTATCTTTCTTGATGAATTTTTTCTTAAGCATTACATAGTTTTTTTGCCTCTATAGTGAAGGTTTTCTGATTTTCATTTCTAGATGACTATTGTTGGTACACAGAAGAACTATTTGCTTTTTTCATACCTATCTTATTTCATCAATTCTGAAATACATATTTTAACATCTTTAAAAGTGGAATATATCCTATAATAATAACATCTTAATTATAATTACATTTTTAATGAGATATCTTGAAATCTATGGCATCTTAGGTCCTTTAATTATGATATACCATAAATAAATAGATAAAATATACCAATCAACTTTCCAATTTTTTCTTCTGTTTCATATTACTGGATTTTTTAAGGTTTTCTAGTTACATAATCATATCTCCAAGAAAACAGTTTTGTCTCTTTATTTCTAAATGTATACAAGTTATTTCATTTTCCTAAATGTTTGGTTTAAATATTGTGTTTTTATGTTATGGAATGGTTAGCATAAATGATTTTCATTTCTTGCTGTTAGTTTTTTATGGTCTTCATCACAAGTAATTTCTTTTCCTATTTTACATGGACTTTTTATTGGCAATGTCAGATAAATATTAACAAATACCTTCTAAGAATTTCATCTTATTGGTAAGTGTTGTGAGCATAGGATAAAGGCACATACACGAGTTGTGTCTCTCCATAGCTTTATTCAGTTTCATTCAGCTTCATTCAGCTTTACTCAGTCATGAAGCAAGGTTAACATAGGTACAAAGCAGATTCAGGATTCCAAACTCAATGACATTTCAGTATGCATTTAACTTGGTTTCATACCCAGCATACGAAACAAGTCACACAGCAAACAGTATACAGCAAGAGAGAAGAAGTTAACAAACCAAATGCAAGGTTAGTCCATGCTTGTGTGGTTGAGATGAGGATTCCATCTGGTCCTGGTCAGCTCCCAATACATGCCACTTACTATGCTCAAGCAGTGGAGGGGTCTCTATTAGTTCAGAGATGAATCAGGCAGAACCTTCAGTGGATGTTGCCTTTCTACTGTGGACAGACGTGGAAGAGTCAGCGTCTGGAGGATCTGGCAATTTGCTGCAGAGCACCCCGCCCCACGCCTTTCTAAAGGAATTTAATCAGTCTTGGGCCTTTGCAGGCCTCTTCTGATTCAAGTGATTATTAGCTCCTGGCTCTTCCAGGTTCACATGGCCTTACTGATTATCAGTCCTCAGCACTACCACGCTGTGCTGGTTTTGGTGATAATCTCATCTTAGCTGCAATGACCTTGGCTGCTTTCCTGATTATGGCACTCCAGTGACTCCATCTTGCTTTCTGTAGTAAAATCACATGACTTTTCTCCTTCAACATACAAAAGTGCACTGATAGTTTTCCTGATTTTGAACCATTTTTGCATTCCTGGAATTAAATCTACTTAGTGCATTGTGGTGTGTACGTTTTGATGCAGTGCTGGGCTCTGTTTGATTATATTTTAATTTGAAATTTTTACTGCTATATTCATAAGAGGTGGGACTGCTGTGTTTTATCTGTGCTGTGTTTTGTAAGTGTTAAGATGATGCTGGTTTTATGAAATGTGGAGGAAATCTACACCTTTTCCTGTGATCTGGAATAGTTTAAATACTTGGATGCATGATTTCTAAGGATTTGATGAAACTCAGCCACAAAGCCATCTAGCCCCATTAGCTTCTTGAGTGGATTGTTTTTATTCACCTTTCCAGTATTTTCTTTTTTTTTTTTTTTTTTTTAAGATTTTATTCATTTATTCGGCAGAGAGAGATCACAAGTAGGCAGAGAGGCAGGCAGAGAGAGAGAGAGGGAAGCAGGCTCCCTGCTGAGCAGAGAGCCTGATGTGGGGCTCAATCCCAGGACCCTGAGATCGTGACCTGAGCCGAAGGCAGCGGCTTAACCCACTGAGCCACCCAGGCGCCCCTCCAGTATTTTCTATAGCATTTAGTATACTTGAATAGTCCTCTTTTTTGATCAATTGCAGTGATTTACATTTATTTTAACACCAGTTTCCCCTGAATTACCAAATATATTACCATAAAGTTTCATGAAAATTTTTCTTGGATTTTTTCATCTTTTCCACATCTGTATTATGACTCATTTCTCCTTTCTAGTTCTGTATGTTTTTCTCATTCTTTTTTTCTTTAATCAGGTTTATGAGAAATTTAACCATTTTATTAATCTTTTCAATAACCAGTTCCAGGTTTATTTAAACTTTCTAGCTTTTTTGGTTTCTTTTCTATTTCATAAATTTTAGATGTTATATTTATTAATATATTCTGGTTGATTTTGTGGATATTTTAATTTCTTAAGATGAGTACAAGGTACCTTCATTTTTAGCCATCCTTTAGTAAAGATACCACTTACAGCTATAAATTTCATCTATGAATATAACTCCTGCTATCTTCCATAAATTTGTAGTTGACGTGTTCTCATTTTTGCTGCCTTGGATATAGTTTGCAATTTCTGTTTTTATTTTTTTCCTTGAGCCAAGAGTTAGAGAGGAATGTTTCTTAATGTCCAGTTTCATCGTATAGTTATCGGAGAACATGGATTATAAAATCTCCACTTCTGTTTTTAAAGTTTCTTTTTGACTAGACACATGATCAATTTTTGTAAATATTCCAGGGACATTTTTAAAAATTATGTTATCTATTTGAAGAATGTAAAATTCCATATTGGGCTGCTAATAGATATTACCAATTGTATTATTCCCTTCTTCTATGTCATTACTTATGTTTTCCCTCCTTAATCTGATTTTGAATATGCATATTGAAATCTCCAACTTGTTTGCTTTATAGTTTTTGCTTTACATACTTAGTAGCTATGGTATTTGGTACTTACAGGTAAAAAAAGAAAGGTAACTGAATGAAAATAGTTTTTCCTGGTTTTGGAGATTTCCAGGGAGCTCCCAGTCACTGTTTGACCACCATCCAGGGCTTCTAGTCACTCACAGAAAGCATTCTACTGAGCACTGTGAGCGAGTTCCACAATATGCCTTGTTCTGTCTGAACAATGTAAGTTATTTGACAAGAATCTCCTTATCTGCCCAATTATTTTATGATTACCTGTGCACTGGGGAATCCTGAGTTTAATGCTTAAGACTGTGGGCTTATGAGTCAGACTGACTGGCTTCTAAAATCTGGTTCTGTCCCATAAATTACTTACGTTCGTTCAGCTCTGTTTTAATGCCTGATAATTGGGACATAGTGCAGTGTACTTCACAGCATTATTGGCACAATCCTATGATGGAATCCATGGGAAATTTGGAGTCAGGCATGTAGCATACAGTCAGTCAGTAACAATTACCTACTGATGTTACACTAAGTTGTTAAAGCTCCCTAAAGACCATGTATATGCATATGCTTTGAAAAGAACATAAAATTATATGCAAAGATAAATGAGTAATAGTGTTATTAAAGCAGACAAAAGAAATGCAAAAGCTTCAGAGATATAATTATGTTACATATGATTAAAGAAAATAAAATTACATGAAATAATATAAAAACAATGCCAAAAATTAAGTGCAAGCCCCTCAGGGACAAGGGCTGCATTCCTTTCCACAGCAATAGATCCGTGGTTTCAAGAATGGAGCTGGTCACACTGCAGACAAAAGCAAAATATATGTATTTTTTTTAATTTTCTGTGATTAGGTACTGTTCTCAATAAATTCTTGCTTAAATAAGTAGAATAAAAATTTTAATTTATTACCTCATATTCCCTCATTAGAAGGGAACACTTCTAAAAAGTCATATGAAAATATTTTGTAAATGTCATTGGACTAATATTAGAAAGATAAATCATTCAGAAGCTCAAGAAACAGTAAATCAAAAACGGCGACACCTGACAAACTTTGAAAGACATTTCAAACTCTCTGCCTCCATTTCCTCATATAGAGAATAGGCTTATATTAAAATATTAGGATGTCTCAATTTCCTTGGCACTTTGAAATCCCTATGAGTCAGTAATTTTTTCAGCATTATGCAAAGTGGTCTAAGGAGGGGTTTTTTTTGTTTTTTTTTTTGTTGTTTTTTTTTTTAGTGTTACATCTCTTGCTTTGAATGAGTTTAATTCCAGCTTCAGATTCCTAGCACACTGTTAAAAACTTTTGTAAACCAACATATAAAGAGTACAATCTAATATAATGCAAATTGAGTACCTGAGCACTGAGGGGAAGAAAATTGAAGAAGCTATTAGTGAGAGATAAAACTCACTACTGATCATCTGAACTCCCCAGCACCGGCAGTTCTAAACGTTTAGAATGCTTAAAAATCAGCAGTGGAATGTGATAAAATGCAGATTTCAGCTCTAGCTCAGAGATTCTGACTCAATAGGCCTGTGATGGGACCCAAGAATAAGGATTTTTTTTAAGATTCGTAATCAGAGGAAGGACGTGATGTCTCTTTCTTTCTTTGGAAAGTGAAACAAAATAATGCTTAACACAACGCAAAAAGATAATGCCCTTATTTCACCTGAATCTCCTCACCAGACAAATGGAGAAGGCAAAACAATCCATGAAGACTACTAGCTCTGTGAGGCTTGTGCATGACACAAACATTCTTAAAATGTATCAAATATCTGTACCATCTGGATTTTCTACCTCTTTTTACCATGGGTGAGTTTTCGTTTATACTATGGAAACATACCTTTACTAACAACATTAAAAACTGTATCATCATCACAAATAGATTAAAAAAAAAAAATCTACCAAACCAGAAAATATTTGCAAACCATGTGATACTAAAAGCCAGTGTAATTAACACAGAGAAAGCAATTATAAATCAATAAGGAAAAGTAGTTATATTCTCAGAAAAAAAGTGGGGAAAAGAAAAATGGGACAGGTTACACTCCAAGAAATATTCTTGGCTCAAAAAACCTATGTGAAGCATTCAACTTCATAAATATTTAAAGAACAAGTTAAAGCCACAAGGATTTCAATTAATGAAGATTTATTTTGACTATCATTAAATTAGCTACTAAATTATCATTAATTATCTATTAAAGTTTAATATTGTGAAAAATGGACACTCATACTGTTCTGGTGTTGATTTTTAAAATTTTTCTGAAAAACAGTTTGTAATACATATCAAGAACTTTTTAAAATTCAGACTATTTTAGTAATTCTACCTAGGAAAAAATGCTAAGGAGAAATGCTGAGATATTCAAATAATTTATTTCTAAAATGCTTATTATTGAATGATTTTAAGAGCAATAAGTTAAAAACAATCTACACTTTAAAAAATAAGAACACTGGGCACCCGGGTGGCTCAGTCATTAAGCGTCTGCCTTTGGCTCAGGGCTTGATCCCTGGGTTCTGGGATGGAGCCCCACATTGGGCTCCCTGTTCAACGGAAAGCCTGCTTCTCCCTCTCTCCCTGCTTTTGTTCCCTCGCTCACTTTATTTATTTGATATATAGGTATATCAAATAAATAAATAAAATATTTAAAAAAATAAAATAAGAAGGCAGGGGCACCTGGGTGGCTCAGTTGGTTAAGCACCGGCCTTCGGCTCAGGTCAAGATCTCAGGGTTTTGAGATGGAACCCCACGTCCTCCATTGTTAGGCTCCCTGCTCAGCACGGAGTCAGTCTGCTTCTCCCTCTCCTTCTGCCCCTCCTCCCTGCTCATGCTCTCTATCTCTCAAATAAATAAATCTTTAAAAAAAAATAAGGCAATTGCAAAAATTATGGTCTATTCATATTGTGGACATATAGCCATTAAAATTGTTTGTTCAAAACAATTTTTTTGAACATTAAGAACATTAAGAATTTAAGAACATTAAGTAATATGAGAAAATGTTTAATGTAAAATATTAAGCATGGGAAGAAGGGTTAAAATTACATATTTGACAAATATCCCCAATAGTTACTTTTGCATATGTCTGTGTACTCATATGACTAGAAAAAAATTGCATCAAAGTCTTGAGTGTTGTTTCTGAGTAGTGGAATTATGAGTAATTCAGTTTGTCTCATTTTAATTTTCTATACTTTCTAGATATTCTACAATGTGTATGTATTCCTTTCATACTGAGAACTTAAAAAATTAATACCACAGAATATCGAAAGTTAATAGGATAGAAATCTGTTCCTCAAAAAGACACTTTTATTTCCAACCAAAGGCAGTTGAAAAGCAGTTGTTCACATGTGTGTATAATTAAAACAAGGACTAAATCAAGTAAAGTCGGTATGTCATTAATAGAAGTGAAGCAGTCAGATGAAGACTTCTGTACATTGTCAACATTTACATATTACAGGGAAACCTCAAGTCATAATTCTTTTTTTTTTTTCAAGTCATAATTCTTTAAGACCAATTTGTCTCTCTTAAGAACTGTGGAAATAAATTGATATATGAAAAATTTGGAGGCCACCCAAAGAGAATTCAATTCCGGCTCGATTCACAAAATTGTCTTCTGTGGCCCGGATTGTCCTGAACAACTGCTAAAAGAGGTCTACCAGAACTCTCATCCTCCCTTAGAGTCTGAGAGAATAACCATGCCCATGATTTTTAAAAAGCTTCAGTAAAAACTCAAGTGTTTGATGGAGACTTAGAATCTGGAATTAGGAAAGACAGGTCAAGGCCTCACTGGTTTCTAAACCCAGGTCCACACCAGAATCACCTATGGAGCTTATTAATTATGATTCCCAATCCCATCCCCAGAGATTCAGAAGACCAAGGTAAACTTCAGGAATACATTTTTTTTTTAATATTTTATTTATTTGACAGAAATCACAACTAGGCAGAGAGGCAGGCAGAGAGAGAGGAGGAAGCAGGCTCCCCGCAGAGCAGAAAGCCCCATGTGGGGCTCGATCCCAGGACCCTGGGATCACGACCTGAGCCGAAGGCAGAGGCTTTAACCCACTGAGCCACCCAGGTGCCCCAGGAATAAATATTTTAAACTATATCCCAGGTAATTCTAATGAAGTTCAATTACAGGAAACTTCTTTAGAGAGTCTTTAGCCCAAAGAGGGAAAGATCAATTACTTATTAACAAAGCAACTGGATACCTTGTTATATATGACCTAAATAATAACAGAAAGAAAGATTTGCAAAGAGAAGTGCTCTTTACTGAACTTAAACTGTCAGTTTGCGAAGATGACAGGGAGGGGCAATGGGAGGACAAGTTTGTTGAGTGATACTGTGCTAAGTGCTTTAGGTAGGTAGGTGTCTACCTATAAATTGGTCATTGGTTTGTGTGGCTCATAGAAAAATCCTGAATGTCAAATGTTTCCTCTAACTCAGCTAACTCCAAACCCAGCTTGAAAACTAAAATACAGTGAGACTTTTTATCAATTCATATTTTTCCATTTTCTTTTTTAAAGATCAGCTCACCAAAAATCTCCAAAAAGTGTACTTGCTGTATGATCTTACAGCTCCTCAAACTAAACAAACATTGACATTTTAGCTCTTTTATCCTTAGATCATTTCACTAGCTAAAGTTCTAGAATGGGAAGTCATCAAGAGACGAAATCATAGAATAATGTTATATGAACTCTTGCATCTCTGAGAAAGGGTTCTCCCTTTTTTACCAGGCATATACTCTGTGCCAAGCACATTTAGTTAGTCTGCACAAACCCTGTTAACTAGTCATTATTATTCCTCATTTTATAGATGAAGAAATAAAAAGAATGAAAAGCATATTAAATATTTTATTTGAGGCCAAGAAACCAGAAAGTGGCCAAGTAAGAATTTTAATCCAGAACTAATTTGTAAGTTCAGGTTCTTTCTATTTCCCTCTAGAGCCTCTTTCATTACTAAAAATGTCTTTGTCAGTAGGGGATATTTGAATGAAAGGGCCAAAACATAGATGTCACTCTAAATGCTAAGCTTTTCTGTACCTTATCAGTAACCATAATTCTTTTTTTTTTTTAAGATTTTATTTATTTATTTGACAGAGAGAGAGATCACAAGTAGGCAGAGAGGCAGGCAGAGAGAGAGGAGGAAGCAGGCTCCCCGCAGAGCAGGGAGCCCGATGCGGGACTCGATCCCAGGACCCTGAGATCATGACCTGAGCCGAAGGCAGCAGCTTAATCCACTGAGCCACCCAGGTGCCCCAGTAACCATAATTCTTGATTTACTGTGTTCTTGTCCCAGAGAAGTAAATATATATATATATATATATATATATATATATATATATATATATTCTGCATCAGATTTTTAAAAGTTATTATTATATAATTTATGGGGAGATATTACAGATCTAAAATCACCTCGTTGGTATTTTAGTCCTTGAGTGACCATCCAAATTGTGCACTTGTTCTTTTTAAATGGCCACTGATTACAGGATTGAAAAGGCTTTGTTATATCAGAGTGGTCCAATTTTTTTGAAATTTCCCTGTGGGTCACTGTATTCTCCCATATGGTAAAACCTTTCTCAGGGGGTTGTGCTGGAATCACAACAGAAGTCATCACTTGCCAGTTTCTCTTCAGGTCCAAGAGCTACCTGGGAAATTTTCCTCTTGAATATCAATCTGGTTTGGAAGGAAAAGAAAGCCAATGACACAGTGATTGTAACTAAGAAAGTATGAAATAGAGATAGTTTTTATCTGTATTATCTTATGAAACTATTGCCTCAGTGCAATTTAAAACGTCATGTTCTAATTAAAATTTAGACGACTGGCATGGGAACAATTGTATCATCAAGGAGACAAATTTCTAACACATAGAATTGTGATTTATAATTTTTAGCTTTATTACCATCATCACTGTATTCATAAGACATCTGAGTTCTAGAGCTTTCAAAAACATACTCCTTTGCAAAATCCAGAGTCACATTGTATTAACACCAGATTCCGTGGACTTTGAACTTATCCCCAGTAGACTGTTTTTACTGGAACTAAAGACAATAAGCTGCCTGAGTATACTGTGAAATATCCATAGATATTCATCCCCTGGGCCCTCCTGGGTTTTTCTCATTAGTCCTCAGTGGATTCCTGTGAAGCAGAAGCAGAGGTGCTATCTTCTATCATCACATGAGAAAAATAAAAAGCAAAAAACAGAAGATAGTGAATTGTCCAACTGAAGTCATCTATCACCCCAGTACAGAGGAACTGAGGTCTTAACATATGAATAAAAGGAAAGTTCATTCTAGATCTCTGTGTGTAGAAAAGAAGAATATGGTGAGGAAGTGGGGGAGAAGGGAGAAAAGCAGACACCCTTTACCCTTCCCGCTGCCTTTCCTATTCCACATTCCCCAAAGGAGAATGAGGGAATTCTGAAGAACAAAGAAGAATGAGACCATCCTGGAGAAGGAGATTACATTTCCTGGCTTCTTGTTGTGTTAAGCTAAAAAAACAGGCTCTGTCTTTGGGTAAATTAGCATATAACCGCCAGTTACCATTCAAATGTAATGACATTTCTAAGCATAATTCAAGTGGGTAGCCTCTAGGGCTCAATTTCCCATCTTTAGCTGTTTTCTCTCTTTATTTCCATTCTTAGGAATGTAACCACTTGTATCCAGTGCTTAAATTCGCGTATCCACCTTAATCAGCACAAATTTTGTACCTCCAACATTAGTTTTTTAGTCAAGCTTTAGTTCCATATTTATTTTTGGGAAATAGGATGCCAACAGGTCATTTCCACCAGAACATTTGCTTTAATTCCAAATGTTTCAAAAATCAAATGAAGGCACAATCTCCACATGAATAAGCCTTCTTTATGTGCTCCTTCATTCTCTCCTGTGTTTTCCAAGTGATTCAATAGTTTCAACCTTCGATTCATCTTGTAGTCTTTTCTCCACCCCAGCCATAATAATCATTTACCAAGGTCTGGCGGCTTTTTTTGTTGTTTGTTTATTTGTTTGTTTCCCTTTTTATGTTCTCTAGTATTAATTTCTGCCTTGTCATTCCTTCACATCTAGGCCTTATCTTCACACAGATTTGCAATTTCCATCAAATTTTCAGCAATAAACTCTAATACACTAAACTCTACAATAATCTCTCTAATACCGAAAACTAAATTAAAACCTCTAATATCATGTTATTTACTGGTTTAAAAGTCTATACTCTTTCATCATGGCCTTTCTTATCAAGTCCAAACTCTTTGGCCTAACATTCAAGATTTTCCATTTTCTGACCTTGCCTTGCCTACCCAATCATATAAAACCCTATTAGAACCTGATTCCTGAATCCCTGTCTTTTGCTTTCATCACAGTTTGTCTTAATGCTTCCTTCTCTCCCCAAAGCACACCAAATATCCTTAGTCTAGTCTTAGCATTTATCCAGGAACTTCTACTTGGAATGCTTGACCTTCCATCATGTAGGTGTTATGACTTTCCAACACCAGGCTTAAACTCACCACCCTGAGATCAAGACCTGAGCTGAAATCAAGAGTAGGATGCTTAACTGACTGAGCCACCCGAGTGCCCCTTAGATACTACAACTTTCTAGACTCGATTCCAATGTCAACATTCAGTGAAACTTTTCCTGATAACTTCTATACAGAATAGTTCCATGCTTCTTTAAATATCTACAACAGGGACCATGTGAGTCTAATTATAGAATATCCTGTTATTTATTTAGCTTATTGTATAAGCTTACCTCCCCCTGACTTATAAGCAATTGAACAACCTTAATAACAAGTAATGGTTTTGTTTGTTTACTTGTTTCTTTAGTAAAAGTCAGGGCACAAAATAATTGGAAGCCTATACATTATGTTGACATTGTCTTAATTATAATGATTTAAAATCTCTTTCTTAAATGTTAAGGGCCTTGAGAATTCTCTAACTTTATTCCTTAAAATGAAATTTCACTGATGCTACATAAAGCCTGAGGTTATTTGAGATTAGAGAATCACATTGAGAGAGTCACAAATTCTCCCCCAATATGTCAGTCTTGTTCAGCTCTTTGTTTCCTTTTTCTCTATTCCTGGCTAGATATTTAGTTCTTGTTTGAGAGAGAATGCTAATGGATTTACAATTTTATCTCTGCCTTTCTAAAAATCAGAGAAAGTGGTGATAAGTCTCTAACATTTTTCGCATATTGGAAAGTGATTATATAAAGTACATGAAGATATTTAGGAGAGTGCTTAGGGAAGCGTACTGCAAGAATAGTGCTTAATACTCCCAGCTAACCAAAGAGAACGGTTGGCTTGACATATCTGATTGTCCTAGGCTGGGTTCCCAGCAGTAGTCCCTGAGACGTGGATTTACATGCATGTGACATATTAAGGAAGGAGTTCAACAGAAACTAATAGGAAGTAGGACAAGCAGACCCAGAAGGCACAGTCAAATAGGGGATGGTTATAGGCAAAGTCTCAGACTCAGCCTGATCCTAGAAGGAGTTCTGGAGGTGAATTACTCATTTACCACTCAGTCATTGCCTGTAGCCTGCTCTTATGGGTCATCAGCTCCCAAGCCCTTGTAGCCCTCTGTGTGCAGCAGTGCTGCCTGGTAGCCCAAGGGTAGCCTCCAGCAGTAGAGAGACTACCATGGGCCCAGAACTGGTAAGCAAGCTCCAGAGGATCTAGGTGGAGCAGACAGCATCTTTACCAGGATGTCCCTAGTTTTCTAAGGGAAATAATATATTTGTTCATTTATTTCAAATGTTGTATGTGCACAGAAAAAAAAAAAGTTAAAGGGTATAAATCTTACTATGAACTCAGAGATTGGAGAAAGGAGACTAGTTTTTTACTTTCCACCCACACTTCTGTATTATTAGATTTTTACAATAAGCATTATTTCTATAGGGAAAATAAAACCATTAGCAAAACATCTTTTTACCAAAAACTCAATGATGTCTTTTGTTTAGTTGAGTCATATATTACTGTTGTTTTTGTTGCAAGTACAAGTAATTGAGAAAAGTAACTCCATCTGAATAAGAATATATTACTTAGACTGTTAAAATGCTTGAGCCCATTCATTAATTGACAAATTGCAGTGTCAACTATACTCAAAAAAATTAATAAATGGTAAAAATCAGAATTAAAGTTCATAGAAACATGGCTTGTTATGAAATATTTAAATATACATTATAAAAATAATTGAACACACTTCTCTATGCTCATATTAAATAATAAAATATTACATATACAGTTGTTAAAAAAATTTGCTTTCTTACCAAGTATAAATGATATCCATAGTACGCCCAGGGAGAAATAAGCTTTGTTAAGATTTAATACCAGAAGGGGAATTAACAGGTTTTATAATCTATAGGTACTAGAAGTACGACTCTAATCCTAAAATATGGTCCATCCATCCTACTTCTCATCCTCTATATCAAAAAACATTGCACCAAAAAAATTTTAATTGCCCTTAGAAATGTAACTTAAAAGTACTTTGATATATTATATGTTAATTTAAAAAAATTTTTTTAAAGATTATAAAAAAAACATACTTTAGAAATTCAAATGAAAAGTCAAATCACATTTGGATATAAGGAATGCCTTGACTGTTTTGCATATCACTGAATAGTAGAATGGGTTAGACCTATCCCTTAAAAATGATCTAGTAGCAGGGCACCTGGCTGACTTGGTGGGGATTTGAGGCTCTTGATCCCAGGGTTGTGAGTTTGAGCCCCACACTGGGTATAGAGATTACTTAAAAATTAAATCTTCTTTAAAAAAGTAATTTAATAGCTATATATAGTGTAACTTAAATGGACAAAAGAATGATAGCAGGAAGGTCAGTTAGAATTCTGCTGGAATAATCCAAGTAAAGGCAATAAAGGTGATAAATAATGGTAAAGAAAAAAGCATTTTTCCTGTCTTTTCTATATGAACTGTACTACTGGTAACCAAATAGTAAGTGAGGACAGTGGTGATTTTAAAAATTTGAAGATGTACAGGAATGACTATGGAGATTAAAATTAACATTAGCTTTTTTTTTTCAAGGTGCACATTTTTTTATTATAGCAGTTCAATTGTCTTTTCTTTTTTTTAAATTTAATTTAATTTTTTTTCAGGGTTCCAAAATTCATTATTTATGTACCACACCCAGTGCTCTATTAAGTCCTCCTTAATACCCACCACCAGACTCACCCCACCTCCCCACCCCCCTCCCCTCCAAAACCCTCAGTTTGTTTCTCAGAGTCCGCCGTCTCTTATGGTTTGTCTCCCCCTCCGATTTCCCCCAACTCACTTCTCCTCTCCATTTTCCAGTGTCATCCATGTTATTCCTTAGGCTCCACTATGTGAAACCATATGATAATTGACTCTCTCTGCTTGACTTATTTCACTCAGCAAAGTCTCTTCCAGTCCCGTCCATGTCGATACAACAGTTGGGTATTCATGAACAGACTCTTCTCCAAAGAAGACATACAAATGGCTAACAGACACATAAAAAAATGTTCATCATCATTAGCCCTCAGGGAGATTCAAATCAAAACCACATTGAGATTCCACTTTACACCAGTTAGAATGGCCAAAATTAACAAGACAGTAAACAACAGGTGTTGGAGAGGATTTGGAGAAAGGGGAACCCTCTTACACTGTTGGTGGGAATGCAAGTTGGTGCAGCCACTTTGGAGAACAGAGTGGAGATTCCTTAAGAAATTAACATTAGGGGCACCTGGGTGGCTCAGTGGGTTAGGGCCTTTGGCCTTCGGCTCAGGTCATGATCTCAAGGTCCTGGGATAGAGCCCTACATCGGGCTCTCTGCTCAGCAGGGAGCCTGCTTCCCTTCCTCTCTCTCTCTGCCTGCCTCTCTGCCCACTTGTGATCTCTGTCAAATAAATAAAATCTTTAAAAAAAAAAAAAGAAATTAACATTAGTTTTTAGTGGTTGTGCTAAGTAAGCTAAGTGTAGTGCCAAGCAGCAACCACTTAGATCAAAGGGCTGAAGGAGAGAACATGGTCAAAGATCACTGGGAAAGATAGGAACTATTTAAGTGAGACAGCATTGAATTTTTAAGGAAATACTGAATTCTAAATACAGGTGGATATAAACATAAGGATATGTTCCAGCAGGCAATGGAAATACATGCCTGGAACTTTTAAAAGGTTTAGAAACATAAACTTGAGCCATCATTGGTGGCATGATGGTGGAAGCTAAAGGAGTAGAAAGAGAAAGAACAGAGAATGGGATGAAGGGTAATGACCATATCTGAGGAACAATAGGATCCTGAAAGAGACAGAGGAGAGAGAGAGAGAGAGGAATTAAGAAAAAGAAGTATCACTAACAGCAAGATACAAGGTCAATCCTCGGAAATGTCAGTGAAGATGAAGACACAGAGTATTTTGTTGATTTTCACTGTTAGGAAATTGAGAGTTATCAAACAACCTTATTTTCCATCAATTTTCACAGATTAAGAATCAGAGTCCTAGAAGAAATCAAAAGGTTTTTTTTTAAGATTTTATTTATTTATTTATTTGGCGGGGGGTTGGGGGAGGCCAGGAGAGGGAGAAGCCAGTTCTCCGCTGAGCAGGGAGCACGATGTAGGACTTGATCCCAGGACCTTGAGATCATGACCTGAGCTGAAGGCAGACGCTTAACTGACTGAGCCACCCAGCCTCCCCAAAAAGTATTTTTCATTCTAAATAATTGAGAACTAAGATAATTTTTAAAAAATTGTATTGTATCTGGCTAAATTTCCCCTGGATAATATACTTCTGTTCTTATTCCATACTTATTCAAATAACCCTCTTATCCTTAAAGACAAAATAAAAAATTCTCCAGTCTTTGAACCACCCAGGAGAGGAATTAGACCTGTCCTCTTGAGTCCCTAAAGATTTCATGGGCTTAAAATATAATACAGGATAAACCCACCATATGAAGTGAGCAATCATGATTTGTGTCACGTGACCAAGCTGGAGTTGAATACACAACTTAGATGAGCAAATATAAGAAGCTAGGTGAGGAATCAGGAGTTGTGCACCAATTAACAAGCCATGGTTAAGTACAGGAGACAACTACCTTAAGAAAGAAGGAAGTTTCTCAGATGGGAGCATACATGCTAAGTCTAGCACCTGAATGACGTTCATGGCCTTAAGACTATGGCAACCTGGTGTTCTCACTTGATCTACTTTTAGCCCAGGGGCTGGCTTACTTCCCTGCAGAGTCTTGACCTGAACAGTCCTAAATCTCTAGCCACTACAACTTCCAGAGGCCTTTAAGTGCTCAATTTATGAATCACCTTCAAATTACTAATATTTGTTCCTGTTTCCTATTTTTTCAGAACATCTCATATCTTCATCCAGAATTCATATTATGTATAATATATATTTTTTTTCTTTTGACACTTTAAAGATTGTGCTATTAACTATTTTCAGAAATCTGATTAAACCTCAAACCCCATATTTAAAGTTTATTTATTTATTTACTTATTTATTTTTACTGTCACCAGTAAATTGTTCCTTGGTATTAAAGTGACCCAGATTTTCAACATGAAATATATTTGTTATCCTGGCTATTTGCAGTTGGGAAAACATTTTCACTGCTCAATGACTTGTATCATACAGGTGACATTTGTATTATTTTGAGCACTGACACACATCCCTGTTATGATTACAGTGATTAAAACAAATATATTTTCTAAATATTTCAAGGAACTTAATAACACTGTTTCACAAGCAGTTGCCCAAGCCACTAGACTGTGTTTATGCTTCCTGGAGTGGGCTACACTATGCTTGAGAGTTGAATCATGCCATCCGTTTAGCTGGGTTTTTCAACTCATGGAGGGATCATTGCAGATGATCAGTCACCTCACTCTAAAGTCACTACATTCTCCTTGACACTTACCATCTTCAAGAAATCAACACCAAGAGCTTTACACAATTCATTCCCTCCTTTTAAGGAGGACTGGGAGAAAAAATTTGATTTTCTCTGGTATTATTCTAAAATGAATAGAAAATTAATTCTGTGTAGATATGAAATTATGTATCAGAATAATAATTGTAATATTATTCATATTATTGGCTGCTTCGGTGAAGGCCACTTACTAATTATTTTACTGAGCACATTGATATATTACTGACTTATGCGCCAATTCGAGGTCATTGAAAAGACGCTTTATGGGAAATAAGGTAAGGAATGGAGTGGAGTATAGTATCAGAGTCTACTCAATAAGTTAAAACTTCACTTGATCAGTTTCTAGTAGTAAAGTGATTCAGAGAAACAACAAATCTCTGCTAATTCTCTTCCCTTACTTACTGATAGCCTCACACTCCCATCAATAGATATTCTACTTTTGCCTATATGACAAATTCAGGATAATTCAACCTAATTCTGCAAACATGGATGGAGCTTTTTGTGTCTGTCTATTCATTGTGCTTTGCACTATGGAGAGGCAGAGATTGGCATAACCTCTGCCCTTCAATAGCTTCTAATCTTATAAAAGCAGATGGATAGCCAACTGTAAAATCAAGCAGAATACAATAAATTTTAACACAGATATAGAAACAATATGTTGCCAAAAAAAAAGGAAAGAAAAGAAATAGAGATTTTAATTCTTAATGTGAGAAGGAATTAAAGGAGGCTGTTTAATCTTTGAGGAGTACTCACTTTCCTAGTAAGAATCAATAAGAATATTGATATTTCTGTAAGTCAATCAAGATGACCAGAACAACCGAGATTTTCCATATTCCCCCTGACATTTCACTGATCTCTGTATTCATTCATTTAATAAATAAATATTGAGCATCTATTATGTGCCAAAGATGTCACTTGGAAAGGACATGAAAATAAATCTGATAAATATTAGAAGTTTTGGAATAGGACAAGCCAAAGCTTTTCACAGTCAATACTTTTTCCTAGGGATGAGTGGTTAAGTTAAGGTTGGAGCCAAAGAGCTGGAGGATATTGGAGACTCACTTTAAGACTGCTTTTCCTTTGGTTGCTACCAAAACTTCAAATTAGCAGGGCAATGCACAAAATCAAGGGTGCAAATGAGTGGAGGATACTTCCAGTGCATTGCTTGTTCCTTAAAAAGTTCCCCTAAAATTCACTGTGCTTGGTGAAAAGAAACTGCAGGGTCAGGGGAGCCAGAACCCTAGGTTCTCAGATGTTCAGACTTTTAGGCTGCAGAAGGGACTCTGTCATCACCCATGAGTTCATACATTTACCATACAAGAAATTTCTTCTGGATCACAATTACATACCTTCTAACTACATCAGACTTCACTTGACCATGGCCTACAATAGAGGTCAGAAAAGAGCTGGAGGAGCATCATAAATTGAGTAGACATATTTATCACCATCCCCACCCAAACCCATCTGGAATGACAGTGAAGGAAATTTTTAAGTAAAAAAACAAAAACAAACAAACAAGAAAACGCACACAGATAAGAAAAAAGGAATGGGGACAATACTTGATAAGGCTTATCAGCAAATTTTGGAAAATGAAGTTAGCTGACAATGCAGATCAAAGAAAAGTGTAAATAGAAATGCAGATGGAAGATAACAGCAATGAAGAGGCCAAACCCCAGAGAAACACAGGAAAAGAAGTGTCAGTTACCACTCAGGAATCACTGAGCTGAGGGTAAAGATGAGGCATTGTACTGAAAACAGGAGAAATCAGGGGAATTCCACGTTGGGAATGATGATATTCCCTAGTCTCCTTCCCTTGATCATTCCCACTTTGCTGGCAGCCAGAATTATACCACCAGAATATCTCCTTTTATCTTCAGAATATAAAAATGGAGTATTCCTCTCTAGGAAAAATAACTAGCCCAAGGGGAAAAAACTCAAGGACACTGATATCAGGCAGATCCAGTCACCCTACAGAGATGCTCTTTATTCAACAAACACAACCCCCCAAATACACACCCACAATCACACAATCACAGAATCTTCAATCAACTTTTTATAGTGTTTCAGTCTAAGATAGGAATTTACATTCAAGACACAATAGATATTCATGGAAAACCTCCACATTGGAACAGAGAAACCGAAGCAGACAGGAAAAAAATATATATTTGAAAGAAACATAGATAATGTAGGGAACATGAGGTAAAAACTAAAATAAACAAAAACAAAACTATCCTTAATGTTTTCAGAAATATTCCATCCATAAATTAGGAACAAATGGATTTTTTCAATGGAACATTAAAAGAATTATAAATGGCTCTTGGAAATTAAAATTACATATATTTTAAATATTTAAAAATTAATAGATGTTTAGAAGATACATTGAGAAAATCTAGAAAATAAATACCAAAGAACAAGGAAATGGGGCAATCTAGAAAATAAATATTAAGAACAGGGAAATGGGAAAATGCTAACAAAGATTAGGGTAGCAATTCAGGAGGTCTGGCATCCAAACAGTAGAAGTTTAAAAAAGCATGACTAGGAAAAATGGAAGGGAAGGAATTTTGAAAGAAATCATAGAAGAAAATTCCTTACATCTAAAGAAAATGAGTTTCTCAACTGAAAGAACCCACTGTATCTCCAGCAAAATAAATGACAGAAGACCCATGCCAGGATATGTTACTGTGGTATTTTGGATTACCAAGGATAATGACCTTAAAAGCTGAGGGAGAGAAAAAGAGGAAGAAAGAGAAAGGGGGTTGAAGAAAAATCCAGTTATATACAAAGAATCAGAAATAAAAATGGCATCAAGCCTCTCAGCTATAGCTCTAAAAGGGAGAATACTTGGGAGCAATGCCTTCAACGTTTGAATGGGAAAACATGTCCAATTTGGAATCCTATAGCTAGGCAGACTATTCATCAAGTATGAGGGTAAAAAAAGATACATAAGAAGATGGGGACTACATTCCAGGCAGAACAAGCAGTAAGGGCAAATCCTACAGCATGACTCGTCATCGTGGCTTGTTGTAGACTTAATACCTGCAGAGGGAAAGTAGAGTCCTATCAGATGAAGCTTTCAGCCATGCCAAAGAATTGTTCATTTTCCTGCCTGGCCCAGGGGAGTCGCTGAGGGCTTTGAGAAGTAACATCATCTGATTTCTCTTTGGAAAGCCTGGTCTTGGTACCACTGGGGAGCCTAGGTAAGATTTTAAAAAAAGAGTAACTTAAGAGTTGGTATGGACCTAAGCAAAGACAGTAGCAGTGAAGAAGGACACAGAAGGACTGGCTTCCAGGCTGTTATGAAGTAAAAATCACCATTAGGTATCGGATTGGATGTGGATGTTCCATGAACACATCTAGAATGATTCCCAGGCTTGTACCTTAGGTGACTAGATGACTGATAGTGTCCTTCCCTGGCAAGAGGGAAGGATCTGGAGAAAACAAGAGTTTACTTGGGGACGTACTAAGCTTTTATTATCCTATATGCCACTTTCTCTTTCACCCTTGTGTCTATACTTGTTCTACATTCTCCTTGGAATTCCACCTAGCCCCTGCCTAAAATTACACTAATAAAAAGGAACCTCACAACCTCAGCCAAGTTCACACTTTACATATTTTTGTGTTCCCCTCCCAATTCCTATCTACCTACATAATTTTACATAGTTAGAGCCATAATAGAGATACAATTTTTTTTTACTGTGCTTCTTCCACCCAAAAGATTAAGTGTGCTCAACACACTTATTCCGCCGTCTTTATAATTATTAGTTTTATGGCTGCATGATATTAAATCAGGTAGTACTTTCTTATTTTACTTTTCATTTCCACTACTGTTGAACACTGAGGCAATTTCCAATTCTTCACTATCTTGTTGAATAATGCTACAGTGAGAATCTTTGTGCATGTGTCTTTTTTATCCCCTGCCATTTGTCTCTGTGGATATTAGGAAACAGTGATTTTTTGGGTGAGCTCTGATGTAGTACTATGACTCAAAAATATAAGACAGTTATATGGCTCCATTTTGTTTTGCACAGACTTGGGAACAATTTTTCATGCCAAATCTATGTTCCTCCTGAATCTCTCTCTGCTCACTGCCAGTGCCACCGCGTAATAAATGATGGCACTGCCTTCTACTGGCCCGGCCTTACTCCAGTCTCCTCTGCCCATCTCTACTACTGTGCCCTATAGAAACCTGCCTTTTCCTTAGCCCCCTTATTCCTTCAAACCAGTGACACAGCTGAACTGACTGCCTGGCTTTGGTTCTGGTATTTATCATTGGGGGTAGGGGTGCATGCTGGTCTACCAGTTACCTCTACTCTCAGCTGCTCACAGCTTGACAGCATTCCTAATCTATGTCCATGGCTAGGATATCCTATCCAGCTCAAATCTAGCTACCCAGAACTGTGATTAAAAGGAAGAAGCAGGGGCGCCTGGGTGGCTCAGTGGTTTAAGCCTCTGCCTTTGGCTCAGGTCATGGTCTCGGGGTCTTGGGATCGAGCCCCACATCGGGCTCTCTGCTCAGCAGGGAGCCTGCTTCCCCCTCTCTCTCTGCCTGCCTCTCTGCCTACTGGTGATCTCTCTCTTTGTCAAATAAATAAATAAAATCTTTAAAAAAAAAAAAAAAAAAGGAAGAAGCAGACATAATGAGTAGAGTAAGACCAGTTCAAAATTTTAATACAGTTGACCCTTGAGCAACACAGGGTTAGGCGTTCTGACCCTTCACATAGTCAAAAATCCACATATAACTTTTGACTCCCTCCAAATTTAACTACTAACAGCCTACTGTTAACCAGAAGCCTTACCAATAATTGTATTAATTATTAATACATATTCCTTACGTTATGGATATTACATACTGTATTCTTACAATAAAGTAAGCTAGAGAAAAAATATTAAGAAAATCAGGAAGAGAACATACATTTACAGGACTGAACTGTATTTATTGAAAAAATAAGCTGTATATAAATTGACCTGAGCGGTTCAAACCCATATCGTTCAAGGGTGAGCAGTACTTCTTACTTAAAACTGCCCCTCCTGCATTCCCTTCACTGCAGTGATGAAGAGCACTCAGGTTGGAGGTTGTGTCTCCTTGTGCAAGTTTGCTGAGCCTCTGTGTGCCTGTAAGCTGGGGGTATATGTGTGAGTGCTTAGAACAGTTCCTGGCACATGGGAAGTCTTCATAATAATTTACTCTTATTAGTCTCCTCACAGCACTGGGGAAATTAATATAATCAACAAGGCCCCCTAAAAAGTTATGAATCTCCTCAGAAAATAATAATAGTGAAACATGTAGAACACTTGTGTGAGAGGACTCTACACACCTTGTTTATAAACACTTCTTAGCACAATCCGAGAAAGGTGCCATGACCCCCACTTAAAGGTGAGTACAGTGAGATACAAAGAGTATTAAGCACCTGCCTGAGATCTCACAGCGAGGTCCAGATACAGGGTTCCAGACCTGGAAATGTGACTCCAAGGATGTACCCTTAACTGCTAGAGGTATGACCTCTCTGAATAAAGCAGCAGAAATTTTAATGGTTTGTGAAGGAGAGAGTGGTTAACAAATTACCTAATCTTTGGCAATGTGATTCCTCTGTTGCTGCTCCAAGGGAAAAAGTTGAGTTCCAGGGGCACTAAAAACTATTTACAGCCTCTACCTTCCGTTTTACTTAGTGCTTTGAACCTGAATCCAAATTGAATTCAATCCTTATGGTTCTCTATTGCCGTTGTGAGTCAACGGTTCTTTTAATCTACATCTTATCCCCCAGCTGTAGTCTTTGCGGCTGTTCCTAACTCTTAAGTGTCAGATCAAGGAATATAAGACTTCAGTAAATCTTTCAGAGTTGAGATTAATGAGAAGAAGAAAAAGTCTGATGTCCGTTAAATAATGTTCTGTAGTACTGTTTTACATTTCAGGATGCAGAAATTCCTTTCTAAATAACGGGGGAAAAAACAAACAAAAACCTTGTCCTGTGTTCATTACGCAGATCAGAAACCATAATGATGCATCCATATAATTAGAAGATGAGTGTCCAGGAAAGAAATCTTGGAATAAAAGAATTGATAATAATATTCTCTATAGATATGAGTGTATAGCTGCTAGATCACCACTGGCAGGGGCTGTTGTGAAGTGTTTACTTTCTTATTGTGATAGTATGAAAAAGTAGGAAAGGCTATCCCAGGTAGAGGACAAGATGTTTGAGTTAAGTTTTGGAGGTCATGGCTGCCTCTGAAGAGAGCATCTCAGAAGTTCAGGAATATACGTTAAAAGGGGAAGGAGAGAGGAGAGAAGATGAAGATGGAAGAGTAAGAAGAGGCCAGATTATCAAAGGCTTAGAAAGCAATCCAATGCGCTAGACGAGGTGAATATTTTCCTGTAGAAGATGGGAGACCACTAAATGATATTGCGCTGGAGTGACCAGCATTAAAAAAAAAAAAATAGATTTCTGGCTAAAAATGATCTTTCTCTAGGACGGAGAGAAAGGAGGGGAAAGAGTGAGATTGGATGCCAAAAGAGGACAAGGGGATGTTTGCAAATGGTACAATAGACCAGGGACGTGATGCTGCAGAGGGACCCAGGACTCAACCAGCAGCAGTGGAAATGGAAGGGAGAGAAATGAATGTGAGAAAGATCTGGAAGGTGGGAAGGGTGAGTTTTATGGCAGATTCTATTTGGTCTTTAAGGGGTAGGAGAATGTTTCTCCATTTTTAAATCCATGCTCTCTTTTTAATAAATGTGAAAACCCTTACACTGCCCTGCCAATACAATTAATATGTACTCTTCTAAGTGGAACATGTCTTACCACAGCACACTTAAAATACACTTTTCTTCATTTTATCCCTACTTACCAGGAAATATTTTGTGAAACTTTAATTATGTAGTTTGTATTATAAATAATAAAGGGTTTTGCTGGGGCACCTGGGTGGCTCAGTCAGTAGAGCATCTGCCTTCTGTTTGGGTCATGATCTTAGGGTCCTGGGATTGAGCCTCATATTGGGCTCCCTACTCAGTGGGGAGTGTGATTTTCCCTCTCCCTCTGCTGCTCCCCCTGCTTGTGAACTCACTCTGTCTCTCTCTCTGTCAAATGAATTTTTAAAATTAAAAAATTAGGGCTTTTTCAAATATAAAATTACTTTTATCATAAAATAAAAATATTTAGTCTACAGAATAATTTAGAGAGATTGATCTCTTGCTGCCCCCCTGTAAAATCTAGGTGCTAAGATGGCTCCTGGGTTTCTACTTTGGGCAGAAAGGTCAGTTGCAGTCCTTAAATAAAATAGTGAATACAAGAAAAGAGGTTTAGGAAAGTAAATATTGAATTTAAAGTGAATTGATATGATTCACTAAACTGAAGACCACTGGAGTCAGGTACCATTTCTTAACCCTGAATAACCTAGCCCAAAATTTAAAACGCAGGTTGATCTGATCTGAACCGAAATGCCAGCAGGAACATCAGGAAGGAGACAGAGGAGGAAAGGCAGAGTTTGGGAATTAAGGCTGTGGAAAGAGAGCTGAAGGGAGATAGTACTTTGGGGTGATAATGGCAAAAGTAAAAGTGGTTTTCAAACTTTTTGTCATGAAGGATTTTGAAAAAACTAATGAAAGCTATCAACTTTTTCCTGTATACATATACATGTAATATGTAGATACAATTTGGGGGCAGCTCATTAATTTCCTAAAGTCTTACTTGAGTTGTTGACGAGTTTGCAGAACCCAAGTCAAGACTCTCTATACCAGTGATAACTGAGTCTGGGCGTGAATCTACTGACTCAAGGACAGGGTAGGAAGAGTTATGCTGAGTGCTGCGAAGTGTGTAAGACTGACGATTCACAAACCTGTACCCTTGGGGCAAATAGTACATTATATGTTAATAAAAATTAAAAATTAATAAAATTAATTTTTAAATTAATAAAATAAAAATTTTATTAATTAAAAATTTTAAAATTTTAAATTTTAAAAATTTAAAAAAGAACAAGGCTAAGAACAGAGCCTGGGGGATGCTAACATTTAAGAAGTAGTGGAAAGGAGATAGTCTTTCAAAGAAGAATAAATAGAATAGTCATAGAAGTAGCAAGGAATGGGCACAAGGAGTATAATTTTTTTCAAGGAAGTTCTTTCAAAATTATGAGCTAAGGTCATATAATGTACAGAGACAAGGTTAGCTGATTAGAAGATGTCATTTGGATTAAGTGGACACTCGCTGTGTATTGTCCAATGTTTATTCTTCTCCCTTCTGGGATGAGAATTCCAAATTTCCTCTGAGAAGCCAATCTGCTGCTTTCCCCATTCGTAGCCATATGAATTATGTGGAATTGACCTCAGCCCTGGGTTCCCAGGGACAGCGTCTTCCTGCCACAGGGAAGGGCACGTAAAGATGGTCTAGGCAAATTTTAGGATTTTATTGGAAATTCTGAGACATGGAGACTTGGAATAGGAAAAAGAAAACAAATGACCTCAGGAGCTGCTGGTGGCCATTTGAAGACAACCAAAAAGAAGCCAGGTCATTGGTCACATTGGCAGGGCACTGGGTCAAGCCTTTTCCCAAATTTTATGAGCCTATTTAAAGCAGATCTCCTGATATTTTCAACATGAAACATCCAAATGGATACAGCTCTTTGCAGAAGCTGCCTCAGTGCAATGATGGTGCCAGAAATAAAATTGCTCTGGGCTAATAAGTGACTAGGAAGAGACGTAATGCTTCAGCAACCTGAACTACATGCCTTAGCTATGTAGCAGATTTATTGTGGCCATTTAAAATACAATATAAGTGTTTTGGGTTTTATTTTCTTTTAAATTCTTTTCCTTGTATGGGCTTTAGGAAACATCAAAGAGCAGTGTATTCTCTTCTGAATCCTTTCCTAAGAAATAGACGATAGCTATAAATCTTGGAAGAAGAGTTTAAGTGATTCTTCCCCTAATATATTAACATAGCTTGGTCAGCCAACACTGAATTTTATCCACCACTTTTCCTTCCCTTTTCACTAAGCTAATGCAGTGTAACTCTGTTGCTCCTCAAAAAAGCAAACTTAGACATTCTTCTGGGAGCTCCCCACCCTAACCTCATCCCCTGTTGCCTAGACCATTGAAACTGCACACTGATGGGCCTCTTTGTTTTCATCCTTTTCCACTTTCCATCTAGTCTCTACACAGCAACCAGAGCGATCCTTCTCCAATATGGACAGGAGGGCACATTCAGAATCATCCACTAGCTTACTGCTACACTAGAATTACATGTTTAATAGGGGTGCTTTAAGAATGAAATTAGATTAGATTTGTAAAGAGCTCAGAACAGTGCCTGGGACATGTGAGCACTAAGTCACTGTTAGCCACAGCCACATTATTACTTGCTGTTTTCTCTGCCTGAAACAACCCTCTCCCACCTTGTCTGCTTAGAAAGATGTTATCTGCCTTAAGAGTCGATTCAAATATCTCCTCCCTCTCCTGAGCCAAGAGACTTTGTCTTCTGTGACCCCACACAGTCTAGTTCATACCTTTATGATAAAATTTACTGAATTTTGTGTACAATTATCTACTTCCTGATTAGCATCTGTAAGCACTGAATAACTTGTGTATTCAACACAGTGTCTGTCATTGTGTGGCCAACATGTTTTATGAAGAAGTGAAGTTATGCTCTTTGGTGTGTTTCTTTGTCCGAGTGTTTGCAGATTATTTTCTCCTCTTACAGAGCACACTTTCCATCTTTCCTGAAACTGTTTGTTGTCATGGATTATTGACCATTATACCTACCCTTTGTTACAGTTTCCAACAACTAACCAGATCTAAAAGTGATCTTTACCTGTCGGCAATACCAATGTCACTCATCTTCTAGAGCCCCTCTCATGCCAGAGACCTTAAGGCAATGTGACAGTTCTCTTGGAATCTGGTAACTGGAAGGCAATATGACAGAAGGAAAATGTTTCCACCAAGCTTTGGGTAATTCACTTACTCTCTCCAAACCTGGTTTCCTCACTGATTAAATCACTCTCAGAGTTGCTGTGCAATTCAAGTAGAATAACAGAGATAACTCCATAAAAATGTCAAAGGAGGGGCACCTGGGTGGCTCAGTGGGTTAAGCCTCTGCCTCAGGGTCCTGGGATCGAGCCCCACATCAGGCTCTCTGCTCGGCAGGGAGCCTGCTTCCCCCTCTCTCTCTGCCTGCCTCTCTGCCTACTTGTGATCTCTGTCTGTCAGATAAATGGACAAAATCTTTAAAAAAAAAAAATGTCAAAGGACTATATATTTTACATCAGCTGACTGAACCTTGACTGTCTAGTATCGTACTATCCAATATGGTAGCCACTCACCACAGTGTTGTGGAGCACTTGAAATGTGGCTAGTCCCAAATGAGAGGCATTGTATGTGTAAAATTCACAGCAGATTTCAAAGACTTAGTATGAAAAAAGAATGCAAAATATCTCATTAATAATTTTTCTACTGAGAGTATATTGAAGTGATGATAATCTTTTGGACATCATGGATTAAACAAATGATATTAAAATCATTTCACCTATTTATTTTTACGGTTTTAATATGGCTGTTAGAAAATTTTAAATTACATATTTGGCTCGCATATTTCTGTATCTACTGATCTACAAAAGGCCTCCCAACTTCTTATGCATCTAAAAACACGTTGCCGTGGGCCTTGGCACCAAAAGTACCTTGCAAAGGGGTACTTCAGATGGCTTTTTCAAATCCTCTACTAACAGTATAGAAGATTTTTACTATTACATACTTGTGGTTGCCAACATTACATTTTCAAGAAGTCTGGTGAAAAATACAAGTAGAGGTGATACTGTGAAAGTCAGCTAAGCTAGTCAGCTCACCCCAGGACTCTACCCTGCCATTGGGTTCATTTGCTCATTAATCAAATGTCTTTATTTCCTTTCTTGGCTTCTGACAATTTCTATCATGTCCATGTCCTTGTAGGTTTAAAACTGTTTCTGATTCACAGTAGAAAAATGTCTTCGTGTTGCTCTAAATTTGCACAATTATTATCCCAAATGCTGATATGATAGTAACAAAAGTAAAGAAAAAAAATTCTTTCTTATTTTACCAGTACTTTGTTAAATGTCAGCTGATGCAGACATGCTTTCTGGTGGCTACTTTTGACATTGTTCCATGAGCTGTCAGCCTTCATACTCACAGCATACCTTTCAAAGAATTAACTAGTTTCTTAATTAAAACCAAAATGGAAATCAAGTCATTCTCCATTTTTCTGTTGGACATAGAAGTGAAAATAAGCTTCCTATCAAAGCAATAAAAAGGGAGAAAATCAGTGCCTCGGTGGTTTGAGCAGTAGAGGGTAAATGTAAGAACATACTGATGAAAGGTAGGGCCTCATCAGCTGTCACTAGAGCTTCACTGCAGAGGAATTATAATGTTTTAATTAAAATGTAAGCAGAGAAGCATGACTGCCGAGGAACTGACAACATCTCGCTGACCAAAGAATGCATGCTGGTAATCATCACTGTCATCTTATTGTAGCATTATCTGAGTAATTGAGAGAGAAGTAGCATGGTTGGGGGCGGGGGTATGTTCTGGGTGTGTTTTGGTTTGTTTAGGTACATATGTATGAGTATCATTAGACCTGGCCATTTCTCTTGTTCATTCACTCAACAGATATTTATTAGCATCCATTACATATCAGGGCAGTGTTCTTTTTTTTTTTTTTTTTTTTTAAAGATTTTTTATTTATTTATTTGACAGAGAGATCACAAGTAGACAGAGAGGCAGGCAGAGAGAGAGGGGAAAGCAGGCTCCCTGCCGAGCAGAGAGCCTGATGCGGGACTCGATCCCAGGACCCTGAGATCATGACCTGGGCCGTAGGCAGCGGCTTAACCCACTGAGCCACCCAGGCGCCCCTATATTGCCTGTTTTTTGTTTTTGTTTTTTTTTTTTCCATTTTATTTATTTTTTCAGCGTAACAGTATTCATTCTTTTTGCACAATACCCAGTGCTCCATGCAAAACGTGCCCTCCCCATTACCCACCACCTGTTCCCCCAACCTCCCACCCCTGACCCTTCAAAACCCTCAGGTTGTTTTTCAGAGTCCATAGTCTCTTATGGTTCGCCTCCCCTCCCCAATGTCCATAGCCCGCTCCCCCTCTCCCAATCCCACCTCCCCCCAGCAACCCCCAGTTTGTTTTGTGAGATTAAGAGTCATTTATGGTTTGTCTCCCTCCCAATCCCATCTTGTTTCATTTATTCTAAGTCCAGGGAATATAGCAGAAAACAAAGCCTCTACTCCCAAGGACCTTGCATTCTTGTAGAAATTCCCTGGAGACAGATATGTACCCCAAATGTGTGACCTAAATTTCTCTTATATCATTGCTCCAGTGGCCTGCGTTTCCCACCTTCCTGTCACCTCCATACCCACAGTGGAGCCATATGAATTAATATATTATGCACAGAGAATCCACTTTTAGAATATGGGGAGGAGGGAAGAGGAGGAGGGGGACGCAATTCCCCTTCAAACTGGCAAAGCCTCCAATGTCCCATAAATAACCCCTGCTGAACAAAGCCCTTGTTGTTGTTGTTGTTGTTGTTGTTTGCTTTTGGGGTGTTTTGTTTTGTTTTGTTTTGTTTTTTGCTTTTTTTTCTTTATGGCTGATAAGGAAAGGTAAGCCCTTGTTACAGCTGGGTATACAGCCATCCACCTTGCTCCTTATCTTTCTCCCTCCTCTCTGGTGGCCCCTCTCTGGCAGGGGATAACCAACGGGTGAACAACATGCTGGGGAGGCAGAACTGGACTGTGGCAATGTCTCAGGGTGGAGAGGGCTTTGATATGTGAGACCGAGCTCCATTTCAGGGAGTCAGGTTCTGACCCTTCCACAAACAAACTGCGTGACAGTGGCCAAATCACTAAATATCCCTGGACTTGGGCTGGTTTCTCTCTTTGTTAAAGTGCAGATGTTGAAGTAGAGAATGCCTAAGACTCTCTGGTCTTGAGGTGTTATGCCTTTAAATAATTAGGTAGCACAGGAATAACACAGAAAAATTAGAACCTAGAATAAAAGTCCTGGAAGGAATTTGTGGGCCATATCTAATATTCACCAATAGCAATGGAAGATCAGTAACATGAGAGAAAACTCACATGTCCTCTAAATAGTGACTTGAATAAGGTCACCAGTGAACAGAGGAACAGAGAATGTTTCCGATAGTGTCTCGCGGCCTTATTTTTCAACAAATTTCCACCTATTACACTTGGCAGTTTCTCAAATGGACTTGTCATGTCCATATAAATTAGTCTACAGCTGTAACCAGCTGTTTTGTCAGAAGTAAGAGAATCTCTAAGCATATTTCCCATCAACCAATAAAAGCTGAATCTGGTAATTTCTAAAAACAGCGTTTTGCCTGGAGACCACAGACCTAAGCTAACATTGCTGTCCTTAAACATAAAATACACCCACACTAAGGGTGTTTACCCTGGAAATTTTGGAGGAGTGTTATGATGACATGATGCGCCTTGTGATTAGTGCCCCAAAGAGCGGGTAAAAATATGGCAGGAAAAATTTTTTTCTGTATTTTTCCTTCTTCTCCACCCCAAAGTTGGAAAATATTCACATGGGGATTCCTTAGGAACCAAAAAACAGTTGAAAGAAAGAAAGAGAGAAAAGAAAAAAAGAAAAGAAAAGGAAAGGAAAAGAAAAGAAAAGAAAGAGCCTAATGTTTCCAGTCCTTTACATTTCTAATAATGGTGGGCCTGGCAGGTTCCACTAATGTTTTCCAAACACTACACAGACCACATACCTGATATAAATAGAACTAGGTCTAAATAACTTATGAAAATAGCACTGCGGGCTCCTGCTGAGGCCATCTGGGAGATGGTCCCTTCCTAATGAGCCTGTGACTTCAGGGAGTCCCAGATTTACCCATTTTGATCCAAACCCTTTGGAGGAATTGAATAACACTCTTTCTCTGAGGGAGATGAGCTGGCAGAATTAGGAGCGGGGGAAAGGATGAGGACAAGAGAGTGGCCATGGCCAAGGGGAAGTATGTCTAAGTTCCAAAGACTAAAGCATGGTCAGCAACAAGGACAATTCTGTGGTTGTATCCCTCTACTGCAGAAAACATTCAATTCAGTGGCCCCTTCTCCCTGGATTCTCAGTAAATATTTGATATTAAACAAGTAGCATTTATTAAAACGTCCCATGTTTACTTAACCATCAGCTCTGTTTATTAGGCGCATTCCTGACAGAATTTGCATGGCATTTTGCTTGCCGCCACTGTTTATCATTTCCAGCCACTAGCTGATCAGAGAATAAATCTAGGAGCCACAGGAAGGTGAGGAAAAAAGGAAGGGTGGAGGGTTGCCAGCCTGGGGGTTGGTTAGTGTGAAGGAGAAGCCAAGCAAGGACTTCTTAAATTGGAGGTGCTCGCTTACGGTCGATTTAAATGGCCAAATCAATGGAGTCATTCAAAGCTAAAAAGAACACTTGAAACATCTTTACAACTAGATCACTGATTTAACTATTTCATACGTTTTCACCCATTTTGTTACTTGGCAAACAGAATTCATTATGAACAGTCCGGTATCAGATTAAATATAACTATATTAATTCCCCTGAGAGGTCTTAGCACCTAAGGTATCCTTAGACAAATGTGTATAACATCAATCTTGTTAAATCTTTCTGAAAATTATATATTTGATTTTAAATGTATTAAGATGGAGAATGTCTATGGACATTTTCATAGGGTTTTGAAACTACACACACAGAGGCCCATTGCCTTCTGATTACTGGACCAAATTTATAGTAACATGCATTTAAAAAATCGAAAGTTTCTAAAACTCTAGTAAACATGGCAAATGGGTAAAGAATCAGTGAGATATGCACAACACACAAATACGTTTTAATTCTCCCTACCTTGAATAGTAGTAGAGACAGAGTTCCACAGTAAAACCACATCCATAAATGTTAACCACTTAAAACCTGAAGAAAACTATGATCTCAAGACAAAAAAAAAAAACCTACACACACCACTTCAATATTTTTTAACTGTCACCATTGTAAATTTTTTTCAAAATTCTAAAAGTATAACTATATAATTTTCTAACCTGATTATATCATAAATTCAAGATTAGCAGAATTCAGAATGCTTCCCATTAGGATTATTGGGGCCCCACAGCTGTGCAAAAAAAGTCCAAACAGAAAGACTTTCTCTCGATCCTTGTTTTGTCTTTTGAGGCTCTTAATACCCTCCAACCACTGAAATACTCTCCCTTCCCTGATGCTCACTAGCTTGCCTTCCCTGTCAGTGCTCTGGTTCTGCTTGCTTTTCTTATCAAATCGTCCTTAACCTCGGTTTCCCCACCTGAGAACATGTGTTCTGCCGTAGTCACTATGATAGTGAACCATCTGATAAACTCCTCTGTGATATCCTATGCACTTTATCCAGAATTTACCTAATGATGAGAATCAGCTCACTGGCTTGTTGAAAACATGAGTTCCTGGACTTCAACCTATGCCTTCTAAAAGCCTGACCTATCAATCTGTAGTTTAAAAAACCATGCCCATTTTCCATAAAACCCTGCAGATTTGGGATCCTTGGATCAGCAGTTCTCACCCCTGACTAAGCAACGCATTCACCTGGTGATACTCGGGCCTTCCACTGGACTCGTCACATCAGAATCTCCGTGGGCGATGCCTGGGTATCAGTAGATTGTAGGAGCTCCCAGGATGAATCTTCAGGTGGCCACAGATGAGAACTACGGAGCCATGTTTCTAAACATCTGGTCCACAGATGCCAGCATCAGAATCACCTGAGGTGCTCTATAGAAATGCAGATTCCTGGGCCCCCTTAATTAGAGTTTTTGAGGACAGAACCTGCACATCTGAGTTTGTAACAAGCTCTATTGATCATTCTTCCTTACACAAAGTTCTGACAAAGTCCTCATCTCAGAGCAGGTGTTCATGATTGGGGCACATATGAGAAATGAAGCAATGGGAGTTGCCCACCCTAACATCTGCACTAGGCATTTTGCCTTGGGAGATATGGAAAGGGTCCCAACAAGCCTTACCATGCTTTCTCAAGGGATTTCAGTAGTGTAGTCTCAGTTGGACATAATAATACCGACCTTTAATAGATGAAAAATATTCTCAGGGCAAATAAGTTTTTGAGAAATGCTCAATCCTATTTTCTCTTTCATAATCATCATACACATTACCAGCAGAGGATGCATTCTAGAGAATCCTGCTTCAGTAAAATTCTTTAGTTTTGATGGATTTTTACATTGCTCTGAAAAGTTCATATGCGTTGCTCAGTGAACCATCAAAGCACAGATAAGAACACCGAGTTATAGAAAAATTAAGGGATTGCCTAACATCTCTGGTAGTAAATGGCAGAATGATCTGGAACCCAATTCTTTTGACCCTCCCTTGTCTAGAAGATCCAACTAGTCTCACACACACACACGCCCCCACAGCTGTGATTTAGGTTGTACAAGAAGAACATGTAAAAATACAATGATGAATTCCATTGTCCCTGAATTCCTTTTTTGTTTTTTCTTTTTTTTTCTTTCTTAAAGTATTTCCTTTGAACTGATTTATCTACTACTATGAAGAGAAGGGGGGAGGTTAACACCCCAGAAAAGGTGTTTGTTATAAGGGCAGCCTCCTACCACCCGGTGACCCATATTATCTCCCATCTGTCACAAACCTAATTCATGGGGATCAAGAAGTAACATGTTTTCAAAAAAAAAAAATCATTCTCTCTATGTGATATTATCTCCTGTGGCATTATTTCATTGGTACTTAAAAAGTGTTGTTTTTTTTTTCTAAGATTTTATTTAGTTATTTGATAGAGAGCTAGCATGAGTGAGGGTAGGCGCAGAGGGAGAAGCAGACTCCCTGCTGAAGAGGGAGCCCAACTCGGGGCTGGATCCCAGGGTCCTGGGATCATGACCTGAGCCAGAGGCAGATGCTTAACCTACTGAGCCACCCATGTGCCCTTCACTGATTCTTTAATCTGTATTTTTAGTATCTTTCATACTCTAGATGTCATACAATAAATGTTAATCTCTAAACAATTTTAATGGTTGCCAAATAGGTACACAGTAGCATATGCAATATTCCAACTAAATGATAAAGCCCAGTGAAATGGTACCATAACATACTTCATTTTCTGGTCAACGCTGTAACAGTTATTCAGGCTGCATAGAATTTATTAAATCCACTTGAAGGTGGCAAGAAAGTAATACAAATGGTTACTTTTCAAGGAGCCAATCAGTAGCAGGTGTGATTACCAGTTAGTTAATCAAGTGACTTCATCTGTTTTAAAATCATGTATAGCAAATATAGTTTTTTCTGGTAAAAACAAACAAACAAAGCCTTTCCTCATATACATTATATCACAAAAGTCTATGAGAACTAAATAAGACTGTCAATGAAATTAAGTGCCTAGAACTAAGTGGCACACCCATATTCAATCCAAGTCTGCTGATTTGCCTCTACATCCTTTATTTCTATAGAAACAGCAGACACCTGATTATTTCAATGCAAATTATTTTAGCAATTCAGTTGAGGAAAAAAACATTTTTCATTTAAAAGCATTTTTTATTATGCTTCCCGTAACATTTGCTTCCTGGTAAAATATTTTTGAGCTGTATCTCAGTATTCACACATTTAAGAGAATGAAGCCTAGAGCACCTGTCTGTCTCAGTGGGAAGACTATGCATGCAACTCTTGATCTTGGAGTTGTGATTTGAGCCCCACGTTGGGGGGGCTAGTAGAGATTGCTAAAAATAAATAAATAAACAAACAAACTTTAAGAAATTAAATAAAAGACATTAAGTTTATTTTGTTTTACCTGTTGCTTTGGAGTTTAAATGACTTGGTATCAAAGAAATCTCCTATGTTACTACATTCTGTTTTCATCAGATACAATATTCTAAGTATTTTCAGCTGGGTTGTGCTCCTGAAAAATTTGTGAAAATTTTGGAAAGTTGGATCATACTAGAAAGTGCTCTAAAATTGTTTACTGTGAAAAGTAGACTGGAAATGACTCATTTTAGAAAGCAACATATCTAGTTGTTGTTGTTGTTGTTGTTGTTGTTAGAGGTTCTGTAAGACTGGCCCAAAAAGACTGACAGCGATGTGGAGATTACCAGGGGTGCTGCAGGAACACAGGAAACAAAGGGGATGGCATCAAGTTAGGAGGAGAAAAGTCAAAGAAGCCAATGTGCTTTCACCATGAAACCCAGAGCATGGAACTCACACAAGAGAACAGATTAGGAAAAGCAAGAGTCCATCAATGAGATGAAAGATTTTGCCTCCTATGTATTACCAAATAATTTCTGAGAACATGCTAAATGCTGGCCAGTGGGCCAATTACCACATGCAGACACACAGCTATGAACACAAGAAACCGGTACTGCCCTTATGACTGTCTTCTCCAGTATTTCTCAGACTTAGGGAACATAAAGTCCTCCTTTTTATGGGCAAAACCCAGATTCTCCCAGACCCCTAGCATTGACTTATATTAATTATATTATGACATTTCATGAAAACACATAAACTAGATATGAATACATTACACATGTAGCTCATGTAGTTACAAAAACATATCAAACTTATAAAATAAATGCGAGCAGAACTCCCAACACCAGTGCAATTCAAATTAGCATCACTAGTTGAGTATCCTGAAAGATGTTTTGTAGAAACCAGCAGTGACTCACACGTGTTCCAGTTCCATAACAAAATGTGGGATTTCCCACATGTGTTCTCTATAGGAGTGCCTATAAATCTTTGTTTATATATATTAAAGTCTATGTGTGTGTATATATATATATGTTTATATATATAGTGTGTGTATATGTGTGTGTGTATATATATATTTAAAGTATTAAAGTATATATATATTTCTCTAGATTATAATTATATTGAAAATACAAAATTTAATCTTGATGATAACCAATAACCCCACACACGGGCACACACAAGGAAACATCAGTTCAAGGTGGGATGGGGAACTCGGTTAGAACACTAATCTGGAGAGGATAAGACGGGAAGGGAGCTATTGTAGGTGTGACAAACTTTACTCGGAAGGACAGCGTTATGAGGTTTTCGCAGAGAGAGCACTAGCCCAGGTCCTTAGGGGTTAGACCCTCCTTGGAAAAAGTGATATTTAAACTAAGACTCGAAGAAAGAATTGATCCCACCCAGGAAAAGAATAGGGGGAAAGACGAGAGCTAATTTTCAGCCTGTTAATGCTGAGATGTCTGTGCATAGCTTCAGATCTATCACCTTACAGGACTGGTTGTTAAATATTTTTGCATTGGCTTACTGGCCTAAACAATCCCCGTATATGAGACAGGGGCTGTAATAACAACCTCCCAGCATTCTTGGGAGCATTTGGTCAGTGACAGTATGTTGGTATTTGGCACAGTGCCTGGTGTGAGGTAGGTACCTTTAATTGGAGTTGCAATCATGGGGTGATGATTAGGATGATTCTTAGTAATTCGACCAGAAGTAGTATGGATAATATGGCATATTTGTTAACTATAAAAGCAAAGCTTAATCTGTGCCCAGAGCCTATTTTTCTTTCCTCTCCACGGATGAGAAGAGGAAAGTGGGATTCTACTATTTCCTGATGATATGCATCCCAGAACACTCTGGGCAGTATTTGAGAGAGAAAAGCAAAATACTTATGGCCTCTCAGAGGACAAGTAATTGTCAAGATTTATGCAATGACTTATGTAGGACCATATATTTCCTAATCTGTGTAAAACAGTTGCCCTCTGTGTTCCCTGTCTGTCCAAGGGAGCTAGTAAATATCTCTGACATATCAGGGTCTCTGTTCTGCAGACATGCATGCTCTGTAGCAAAAGGTAAACAGTTCTTCGCCCTCTAGCAGGTCACTTTACTCTGAGTGTCAAGAGACAGTGTTGAGGTCCACACACTCTGAATCTCCGGTCTTGGTGACCCCCCACCTGTGGCCCACACTCACAGCAGCCCCCTCCCCTCGTTTTGGCTCCCCACACCTAGTAATTCAAGTCCAGAGTGAAAACAAGAATTGCTCCCCCATTTTTAATGTCAATAACTACAGATAGCTGCTTTCCAGTAGTTTCTTATAGACTGAAGGTTGACAGGCAGCCCAGCTGTGAAAATAAACTCGAACTCGTATAAGTTCAAGACTGAAATAAAAGCAGCATATAGAGTCACAGCTAAATGTGATCTTAGATATAGGAAAATTCCAATGACAACAAAGGTGGGGACTCGGTTCCAACTTTGAATGCCAGATCCATAGTCTGGTCTTCTCAGAAGCTCATCCTTGTGGAAAACGGCACATACTCTAGTAGTAATGGACAGTCAGTTGTGGGCACAATACAACCACTTGATTGTACCAATCCTGGCATTTATTTCTTGGTATGAAATGACTTACTAAAGGTCATTCAACTAGTTAGCTTCTAAACTAAGTCTACATTGCAGACCTCTTGATTTTTAATTCAGAATCCTTCTTATGCTTATTATTGTTCCCTCCTTTCCCACATGTTTGCCTGCTGATAGCATTTTAAAATCTCCCACCATGTGTAGCAGTT
Source organism: Meles meles (assembly GCF_922984935.1). Lineage (NCBI taxonomy): Eukaryota > Metazoa > Chordata > Mammalia > Carnivora > Mustelidae > Meles > Meles meles. Next base: position 30,067,222 of record NC_060072.1, read on the forward strand.
TGTATCCAGGAATCTTTCTAAGCTCTGCTTCCCAAACCTGAGCTCTCTGTTGCCATCCCTTCATGATTGGTTACGTCCTTGCCCTATGCCTGCTTTCACCAGCTTGACCTGTCATACTTCCCTTTATTACCCTCCTGCAATCAGCTAGTACTTTAGCACCACTGCATTTGGCTCAGTGCCTGCACTGAAGATTTGGCCTTTTGTGCCTAAGCAGGCACAAAAATAATCCCACCCACTTTCTAGAAGAAATCCAGTTCCTTCTCTCAGAATCTAACTGGATTAATAGAGAACCGACGGCCCTCAAATTCAACACTAGCCTGAATGGTTCTGGGCAGATGCTTGGCATTGTACCTAATGCCTTCATCCTACAGTGAACTCTGCTAATTTCCACAAGGGTTGATGCCACGGCTATTGTCTCCTGACCTTGACTCATTTTTGACTCCTGCTACTTCCTTGGCAACTTGTTCTCTCCAGAAGGGACATGGCAATCAAAGGAGCCCCAAAGCAGCTGGCACCTGACCCAGGCTATTGGCAAATGCATGTTCTACTGGCCCATCAAACTGGTGAGCAACAGAATCACCCCAGGAGGAGAGTGAGGTGGCAGTCACAAATGCGAATGTGAGTAATGTGAGCTTCTCAGGACTTGTGCTTCTAAAAAGCAGATTTGGGGACAGAATTAGATAAAGTTTTATTTCAAACTTGCAGAGCTCAGCATCATGCCATGCAAGCCTTCATGCTTTTCATTTCCTGCTAAATTTCATGGTCCAAAAAAATCGACAGATGCTGAAGAAAATTATATTTATGTAGAAGAGCTTCTAATTTAATATGAAAATAATAAAAGAATAAAGGTTTACTCACGCAGTTCAGAAAATCTAGGCAGAATGTTGAAGTCCAGGAGCTTCTCCTGGGGGGCACTGGCATGTGACACTGACCAGATGATACTGATGCATTCCCCGGACAAAGAAACCTTTTCCCGACACCAGTCATTGTCCTCCTAACATTTGGCTTCACCCCCTTTTCCAGTGATTTAGTGGTTTTGCCACCATAGCCTCAACTTTGATTTTTATCCACTCAAAATAATTACATTTAAGAAAAAAATTTTCAAAACAAGATATTACCCCAGCTAGATTAAAAAATTTTTTTTTTAACTTGACTATAGTTGACTCAGTCTCGCATTAGTTTCAGGTATGCGACATAAGGATTCAACTTCTCTATACATTATGCTATCCCCAATTAGACATCTTACTCCAAGTAAGTGTCATTGGTTGAAAGCAAAGCTTGGAGAAAGTATTAACGTCTGTATGGGTTTTGGTATATAACAAACCACCCTAAAACTTAGTGGTTTAGAATGACCACAATCTTCATTTTATCCTAAAGATACTGTCAGTTAATAGGGCTCAGCTAAGCAGTTGTTTTACTCTGTATGCTGTCTGCTGGGGCTGTGTTCCTCCGGAGGCCAGATTGGCCTAGAATCCAAGATGGCTCACTCACATGTTGCTGGAAACTCAGCCAGGGCTGTTGACTGGAGCACCTGGATTCTTCTCCACAGCCTTTCCATGCTGCTTGGGCTTCTGACAGGATCCCAAAAGGTATCAGTACACAGCATTACTTATACTACATTTTAATTGCCAAAACACATCAGAACCAGCTCAGATCAAGGGGAAGGGGAAAAGACTCATCCACCACACTCCAAATCCATCATATCTATGGGGCGGGGAGAAGGTTTTATTATTGGGCCAGTAATCAATCCCACTGCTGTTTATTTATTTATTTTTTTTTTTAATTTGACAGAGAGAAATCACAACTAGGCAGAGAGGCAGGCAGAGAGAGAGGAGGAAGCAGGCTCCCTGCAGAGCAGAGAGCCCGATGTGGGGCTCGATCCCAGGACCCGGGGATCATGACCTGAGCCGAAGGCAGAGGCTTTAACCCACTGAGCCACCCAGGTGCCCCCCCACTGCTGTTTATAAGGAAACTTCCTTGATGGACTCAATCCCAACAGGGTCCAGAGAAGCTGATTTATTGCTTTTAGATCTTCTTCAGAACAGAGTGAGAATTTCTCACATTACTTGGAGTCTAACTTCAAGGGGTTCTAGGGCTCCTTGGGGCTGTTGAAAAGATCAGGGGCTATGTAGGCTTGAAAATTCCTATGGTTTATAACCCTGTTGTGATTTACCTTGAACTATATAAATGGAAAAACAATCCAAATAACTTTCCAGCATTCTGCCAGATCGAAGTGTAGTGGGCTACTCAGTTATAATTGATAGGTAGGAGAGAACTATAGTGACTTGTCTGTCAAAGTGTTAAATCTAAGGGTGATTCCTAAAATTACCACTCATTTGTATTGTTCTCGAGATCTATTAAAATATAAAACTAGAAAGAATGAGATTGTGGATTCAGTTCCCATGAGGGAAGTCAAGTTTGCTTTCTCCACACCAGTGTGGCCATGTTGAAACCTGCACCTTGAGTCACCAGTGGATCTGAAAGAGAAAGGACCGGTCAGCACCACCCTACCCTGGACACTGAGAACACTTCAAACCACATGGCCTTTCCGTGAATACCATTTAACTTTTTCCTATTTTCTTTATCCCAACCTCTGCTCCTCCCCACTCCCACCCCACATTAAAAGTCAGGAAAGAGGGGCGCCTGGGTGGCTCAGCTGGTTAAAGCCTCTGCCTTCAGCTCAGGTCATGATCCCAGGGTCCTGGGATCGAGCCCTGCATCGGGCTCTCTGCTTAGCTGGGAGCCTGCTTCCTCCTCTCTCTCTGCCTGCCTCTCTGCCTACTTGTGATCTCTGTCAAATAAATAAATCTTAAAAAAAAAAAAAAGTCAGGAAAGAAATTGATTGTTGCCAAACTCTTATTTGTATCACCTGCTATACTAGGATTTTTTTTTCCTTTTTTTGTTAAGTCAATATTGTGTTACTTAATCCTCACCATACAGGGTTTTGCAGGCTACAGGCACTTAATAAATTGTTCTCATTTGACTTGCTGAGATAAATTTGGAGGCAGGTGACCAGCCATGGCATTAGCAATGTTTCATTGGGTAAAAAACCTCACACATTTTTGAGGACAGCCTCCCTTGGTTCTGAAGTACAGAAGCTGGATATCCTTGCCAGACATAGAAATGTATTATTCTTTGGCTCATATCAGCTCAGTATATGGCATTAAATTTGTAAAACATAGTAATAAAACCCTAAAGAAATAGAATGCACTTTCATAATTGTACTTTAACCTATGTTAAGATATTTTGTTATGGAATATCTGTACAAAATGCCATTTGACCATGATTTGGAGATGTTGCTTATTGCAAGCACTTTACAAGCTAATTTTGGACGAATCTACTACTTTAGCAAATTTGCAGTTCTCAAAAATAGGAATTTCATCCAGAAGGGAAAGGCAATTTTCCCTCAGGGCATGAATGATCATTCTCATTTCATTGAAATATTTCAATATGCTGAATTTAATCACGGTGGTTTTAATTATCCTCTTCCTCTGACCCCCATTTCCACTTCTGCTTTTATCCCCCCTCCTGAATTCCAAATTATCTTTAGCAGAAGTTTAATATCTGCACATTTTCCTTCATACAGTTATGGTTAATGTAGTCTACACTTGCGTTTCTAAGAAGTTAAGAAAGATTTTCAAGTTCGAATAATCATCTCTAGAAATCAAAAAGTATTTTAGTAATAGGGCAACTTAGCTGGCCTTTAAAAATGAGAACACTCTGGGGCACCTGGATGGCTCAGTGGGTTAAAGCCTCTGCCTTCGGCTCAGGTCATGATCCCGGGATCCTGGGATCGAGTCTCGCATCGGGCTCTCTGCTCAGCGGGGAGCCTGCTACCCTTTCTCTCTCTGCCTGCCTCTCTGCCTACTTGTGATCTGTCTCTTTGTCAAATAAATAAATGAAATCTTAAAAAAAAAATGAGATCACTCTAAAGAACTCTACTGATCAAGAAGACAGAATGAAAAGTGTTCAGAGGGTCTTCACCAATAACAAGGATTTAAGTCAAGGTAGCATATGAAGAGAGAAGAGTAAGACAAAGCAAGTATCAAAGTATATAAAGACTTGTTAGAGGGTGCCACAAAAATAAGGAATATTAATCTAATCTATCTTGTATAAAGCATCAAAATTATTTGCTTTTTTTTAGAACTTTGTCATCATTGCGTGTAAATTGATACAACCACTTTTGTAGAACAATTTAACAAAATCTAATGAAGTTAGATACCTCATTCTATAACCCATCAAATCTGCTCTTTTTTTTTTCTCACCATAGGACATACCCTCCCCAATGTCCATCACCCAGCTGCCCCATCCCTCCTACCGCCCTCCCCTCCAGCAACCCTCATTTTGTTTCCTGATTAAAAGTCTCTTACGGTTTGTCTCCCTGTCTGGTTTCATCTTGTTTCATTTTTCTCTCTCTTCCCCTATGATCCTCTGTCTTGTTTCTCAAATTCCTCATATCAGTGAGATCATATGATAATTTTCTTTCTCTGATTGACTTATTTTGCTTAGCATAATATGGTCTAGTTCCATCCATGTAGTTGCAAATGGCAAGATTTCAGGTTTTTTGATGGCTGTGTAGTATTCCATTGTATATATATGTACCATATCTTCTTTATCTATTCATCGGTTGATGGACATCTAAGCTCTTTCCATAGTTTGGCTGCTGTGGACATTGCTGCTCTAAATATTCTGGTGCACGTGCCCCTTCAGATCACTACATTTGTATCTTTGGGGTAAATACCCAGTAGTGCAATTGCTGGGTTGTAGGGTAGCTATATTTTCAACTTTTTGAGGAACCTCCGGATTGTTTTCCAGAGTGGCTGCACCAACTTGCAATTATTTGCTTATTTAAACCAAGATTTTCTTCAAAAAGATTCTATTGTCTCATTTACTTTTATGTTTAACAGTATCCAGTATTCTGAATGGAAGTGTATATTTCTAATTATTATAGATTTTATTTGATTGGCTTATTATGTGCTATCCCTAGACATTTGCTATGCACATGGAGATATTTAATGTATTTCAAGTATACAGATATTTCCTAAATAAACAGATAGGAACAGGTGAGTATGTAGAAAGATTTATTAGATAGAACCTCCTGTTGAAGAGTTTGATTGAGTATCCTGTCTCCTTTAAGAAGCTGTAAACTTTCTATCCTATCTCTATAGAAGGTATTGAATGTAATACCTGGAACAAGTTGCAGTCATCAAATATTGTGCCTGAATCCCTGTTCCAAGGTCTCTTGCCTCCCAGAATCTCACCTCTCCTATCATACGCTGACACTGATAACATGACAGCCACCTGACTGCTGGCATTCCTTTCCTCATCTCTTTTAAGAAGGGAGCATTTTGAACTCAGTCTATACAAACCATCTGTGTGAGTCAATTTGCAATTCCTTGTTTTAATATGGTGTATTGGCATGATGAAACAAGGCTCAGGATAGCACTTTCAGGAAAAACAAATGTCTTTAAGTTGAATCTTGTTTGAGAGTTTGCACTCATCACAGTAATCCATCATTTATGAATTATTAGGAGCCACGTAAATGTCCCCAAAATGACCACAACTCATTGGGGTCTCCTAAAAATAGGCATTCGGGTGCCAGGAGTTGATTTTGTAGGCAGTTTGTGATGACTCTAACCATGCCAAGGAATGCCTACATTTGTCCTAAATCTATTTTTAGAAGCCAATTGTCAAAACAGCCCACAATGTGTGGCTCTGCTGGTGAACTCCATAAACAGATGTCACTTTATTTTTCTATCTTAAAAGAAAATACATCAAGCACCTTTCGCTAGCTGCCAAGGAGAACATTACAAAGGAGCAATAAGTAATAGGTAAGCTCACCCTTAGCTTTTGTGTTCAAAAGGAATCAGCTTTCCAGGATGTCCCGTTGTTCCTTGTAATGCAAGGCCTACATGTCTTTGCGGCACATTTCTTGTCAAGATTCAAAAGTGGACCTTGAGATGGGATCTATCTGGGAAATACCTGATCTATGAAAATGAGCCCACGACCGTGTTTACTGACAAGTTTCCCCAATAGCTATCTCTGTAATGGACCGTGGAGCCCTAGAGACAGATTCTTCTACCCTCTCACGTTCTACCTTTATAAATACTCCATGTAAAAACAGTGTTTTGTCTGTGTAACAGGCTGCTTGGCGAAGGATGTGTGGTGTTAGGAACGGCTGCCACGTTTCCTCTCCGCAGTCATACGCTGTGTTAGCAACCAGAGCTGTCCTCTTTTTTTGATGGAATCAAAAGAGGCACATCATCCAAGAATGAAGATATCTGTGGTGCCTGCGATTAAAGCTAACCTCATTTTCAGTCAGGTGTCACATTCCATGGGGAAGATGGTCTCTGATGCCAGCTTGTGGCTTCAGGAGGCTATCCGCTTGCTCGGTAAAGGGCTCCCAGGTGAAGATTTAAAGGATCTGTAAAAACAGATCCCCAGATCCCTAGGAAAACAATGTGAGGTCATCTGACAAGGTACTGGGTTATGACAACAAAACAGCAGGTAATTTTTTTAAAAAAAGTACATTTCTCCCAATGTTTTCTAGCATCTGATTAAAAATTATAGATAGAGGAGGGGCGCCTGGGTGGCTCAGTGGGTTAAAGCCTTTGCCTTCAGCTCGGGTCGTGATCCCAGGGTCCTGGGATCGAGCCCCACATTGGGCTCTCTGCTCAGCGGGAAGCCTGCTTACTCCTCTCTCTCTGCCTGCCTCTCTGCCTACTTGTGATCTCTGTCAAATAAATAAATAAAATCTTTAAAAAAAAATTATAGATAGAGGAAATATTTAAATGACCCCACTTTGACAGTGAATAGACTTGAATTTCCATATCGTAGAAGAAACCAATTTCTTCGTGATGTTTATGCACTGGAAAACTTAATCCAAAGGACATTGTTTTCCTGAAATCTATATGTCAGTACAGCTCAGATCAGTAGGGCTAAGATCAAATATCCTCTCATTCCTTCTCCTCAGTTGTATTCAGAATTGCAAAAAAGTTTAAGCTCCAGATGAAAGGGAATAGATAAGTATTTTGCAGCATAAAAATAAACTGCCTGTTAAGTATGATCTCTTAAGTAGTAGAAAATTCTATAAGCTGGGATATGTGTTACATGTGACTCAGAGACTGTCCTTCATTTTCCACCAATCCGGTTTTTCACCTGCTGTTCTGAGGCCATAAAGTCTCAGAGGGAGGTCCTCTGTAATTTTATATGGAATTTGATGACTTAGAGGCCCATGGCAGGAATTATGGAGAGGGAGTTTTCTCAGTTCCACAGCTCCTATAGAGAGACTGAAGCTCATTATCTGCCTCTCGAACTAGTTCATTTTACAAGGTCATAAAATAGCAGAAGCTTTGTTAACTCCTTCAGTTTCACCCTTTGGGTAAAGTATTCTATACACCTAGATTGTATATTCGATGTCACTGGGTAGAGAGAAAGGAAGGCTGAATATGCCCAGAATAGTGGAGGACAGAGAGTAGGAGATCAGAAGTTAGAAGATTAGCCTAGTTTTTCATGGAGACAATCCTTCAAGCTTTCCCAGGAAATAAAAGGCTTCTAGTGAGGGGAAACAATAGACCTGAACAGCAGGAGTGTTTGGGACGGGAGCCAGAGAGCAAGAGTCACTAACAGAGAGTGGTAATTTGGAATGAATTGCTGTTTGTGTTGTGAAGCCCCAGGACGCAGCTGGTGTACTGGCTAACCTGAGGATTTGCAGTGACTGCATTGAAATGGTAATGAAGTTTTTATTTTATGATTGCAGATGTTTGTGGATTATTGTTATTAAGCTTATTAGTATAACACTACAAATATGAGATTTTTATTTACTTGGTCTCTTATTTATGGGAGCTTTGTTAAAGTCTTTTTAACTCAAGTCAGGAAAACAAAAGCCCGGCAATAACCAAAAAGTGCTGAGCTATCAGGCAGTTGTGGAGTGTGTGTGTGTGTGTGCGCGTACCTATGTGTGCCAGCACCCTTAATGTAAGGCTCTTCTACATTTAAGATAAATCCAAAGGTTCCCATTGTGGTTGTACCTTAAGTGATGTTTTCAAGTAATCTGTGCCCAGGTAAAACAATCCATCGTTATGCTAATTGTGGTCACTATGCCTGGTTCTGTTGTCGGACTGCCCAGCTGATTCTGCCATTTTTAAACTTAACTTCCCCGTGCCTCAGTGTCCAGCTCTGTAAATTGAGGGTAAAAAAATGCTACCTTTTTTCTGAAGTCATTGTGAGATTTAAGTGTGATCATCTGTACAGAGCACTTATCAATGAATGTTAGTTGTTACCTAAAACGATCTTGACGTGGAAGCACATTTAAGCATTTTATTCAAAAGACAGGGACAAAGAATTCTGTTAGAAACTTTATCTTGCAGAGTGATCTCTCACATCCAACAATTGAAAGAAGGTGCACACACGTATATTATATGGATAACTAGTTTTCAAGCAATAAAATAAATAATATTCAGTTATTTTATTGTTAGGCATAGTATGATCTCTTTTAATTATTCAGATTTGGAGAATCTTGAAATCTTTCAAGATATTATCATTGGTGAATACCAAGTAACATAATAGAAAGGATCAACAAAGTGGTTACGATTAGTTATAAAAATTCCAAATGATTCTGTTTTCATTATAGTTCTCTTCCTAGCTTGTCAGAAGGACACAGGAAATATATGGGAAGAGAAATGAGCATCTCCAAGGAATTCAATTTTTAACTTGCTAAAATAATCTCCTTAGGTTAGAAAAATCAAAATCCCCCAAAATATGCCATCTGTAAAAATAAACTCATTTCCATTATCCATTTCAAAATGAAAATGATTACCAGTTGAACGATTAAAGAGAAGCTTCTTTCATATTGACTCTACAGCAATTCCTGCCAGTATCGTGATCTGATGTTGATGATTTAAAACCAATTTGGGACACTAATGAAGAATCCTGGGATTCACAGTCAAATATGTCTGGAGTCTAGTCATAACTTTACAATAAAGTTGACAACTAATAGATGTTTTTAAGTGAGTCTATCTTCTGTAATTTTCTAAGAGTTCCACTAAAACAGGTTCATGGTCAGAGATTAAAGAGTAAAGGCTTAAGATATTTTTTAAGTTTCCATTTTAAATACTATATTATGTATTTTATAAAATTGTATATTTACCTTAATGTGTTGATAACCTATTTCCTTAACTCAAAGTGGCCCCTAATGACTCTTGAAACAATAAGAAAACACTGTGTAGATTATAAAGCATTAATTTGAAACAGGAAAATGTCAGGAAATTGGAAAGCGAACCAAGTTCTCAAGTACATTAATAGTTCTGAAGGGTAGCTTCCATTAGATTGGTTTCATGGTGTCTTAAACCAGCACACACCAATACCACAGGCTGTCATCAAGAAGGCTTCTATATAAAAACAAAAATAAAAACTTTGTTTTTATATAAAAACAAAGTCTTCAGAAATTACATTTTATATCTCATTATTATAACTTAATTTCTTTAAATTTAAATAATTCTAAATTCAAAAACAATTCACTTAAAATAAGTTCCCTTCTGTAGTGGAGATTTCTGCAAATGGAATTTGTAACCATAAGTATAATATAGCTTGGAGCTGCCAAGGACCACCCCATAGAGAAAGGCTTCATGAGACCACGGCCAACCCAGAGGAAGGTTGAGGCAAGAGATGGAAAGAGACAGATACTGGTGACATCATTTGAGGCCTCCAGAGTCAGCAATGCCTGGGCTTTCTGACTATGCAAGCCAGTAAACTCTTTTTATGGCTTATGCCTGTTGGAGCTCAATTTCCATCACCTATGACCAGGAGAATCCTCGCTAATAAGCCACCATGGTCAAGGGTTTGGGGGAAATGCTTCAAATTTTATTTGTCTCTTGCAGATTCACAGTGTGCACCAACTTGTTAAAAGATCTGAGAAAACCTGCTGTAAAGGAACTTGTTTCTCTTTGTTAACCCACTGTTTCCCAAACTCGATTGATGGTAGAATCTCCTTTTATGCAACACCTATGAACATCTATTTCACTGAGCACAGTTTGGGTTGTGATGGTCTTCTAAGGCACGGAGGGAAGAGAGTTGTCAGAAACGACCGCAGCAGTACTCCAGAGACTCACTGAAAAGTAATTCATCAAGTGAAGTAACCTCTAATAGATGAGCAAGTCTAAGTGGGGAGGGAGACAAAGGCGGGGTCTTCTCTATGCCCTACCCTCCTTTCCCTGTAGCTCTGAGATAGGAACAGTGGAGACCTCCATCATCTCTTTAAATGGCAAATTACAAGGAGCTCACTGTAACCTGCTAATCCTTCCGCTGCCACGCTGAAATCAGTGGGTTTTCCTGACTTTATGCCTCTCCACAGAACCTCCACCACCTGTGAGATGAAGATACGCAGGCTATTTAAAACGTCTTCATTTATGGGAGCAAGAAAGCTGATCTTCCAGGCTCCCATCATATTTCCCAAGCCTGCACTGACAAACTTCAGCTTCTGAGATGGGTCTCAGCCCTCTTAAATTCTGCCAGGTCATGGCCATCTTTTCTACAACCATTCAAGTCCAAAAGCTTGAAACTCAGGAGAGCCCCCGAAATAAGTTCCAGCCTGAGTGCGGAAGACCAGCGTCTCACTTGGAAGCAGAGGAAGCAAATTCTCCCTTACCCTGCTTTTGTTCTCTTCAGGCCTCCCAGGGATTGGATGATGCCCATCCACGTTTGGAAGGACAATCCGCTCTGTTCATCCACTGATTCAAATGTTAATCTCATCCAGAAACACCCTCAGAGACATATGTAGAATAATGTTTAACCAAATATCTGGGCACATCTGTGCCCCAGCCAAGTTGACACATAAAGTTAATTATCACAATAACAAAAATCACATATGCTTCTGTTTCACTGAGTCCTGAGGGTTTGTTCCAGAAGCATGAGCTCTCTGGGAGTTGGACAGTCCCTTCTCATCATCATGGCCTTCGACATCACCTTAGTTCAGCAGTTACCAGCCTTGCTTGACATCAAAATATAGAGTATTATGAAAACATGGATTTCTAGGCTTCCATTACAATCTTCTGAATGAAAATCTCAGTCTGAGGCCCATCATAGGTCAGAATATGAGCTAGAGGCCCATTTCCAAGGGCTTTTAATAATCAACCTCACTGCTTTACCTTTTTTTTTTTCATTTTTTCATTTTTTTATTTTTTAAATTTTAATTCCAGTATATTCCAGTATATACATTCCTGTATGGTAACATACAGTGTTATCTTTGTTTCAGGTGTACAGCACAGCAATTCAACACTTTCACACAATGCCTAGTGCTCGTCACAACAAGTGCCCTCCTTCATCCCCGTCGCCTATTTCATACATCCCCCCACCCACCTTCCCTCTGGTAACCATCACTTTGTTCTCTATAATTTAAGAGTCTGTTTCTTGGTTTGTCTCTCCTTTTTTTTTTTTTTTTTTTTTGCTTTGTTCATTGGCTTTATTTCTTAAATTGCACATATGAGTGAAATCATATGGTATTTGTCATTCTTTGACTCACTTATTTTACTTAGCATTATACCCTCTAGATCGTTCCATGTTTTTGCAAATGGGAAGATTTCATTCTTTGTGACTGACTAATATTCCATTGAGTATATATGCCACATCGTCTTTACCCATGCACTTATCCATGGACACTTGGGCTGCTATGATTTGGCTGTTGTAAATAATCCTGCAGGGAAATAACGGTTTTAAAGTATAGAGTCACTGGGTGCAGTGAACCCAAAAGTCAGAGCAAGGAATTTAGTAGTTTCCAATCATTTATGTCCCTGTTTCTCACTCCTTCTGGGTTTTGTTTTCCTCCTGCCTCCCCCACCCTTGTTTAGTAGGGAACCAGGAGGATAAAGCCAATTGCTGAGTTACTAATGTATGGCAGGAATCAGACTATGTATTTTATATGTCTTATTTCATTGTAATCCTCTAGTCAACCCTGTGAGAAAAAAAAAAAAAAATTACAGATGAGAAAACCGAGGCTTAAGAGAGTTATATAATTTTACCAAGAGATTCATTGGTGAAAGAGCTGGAATTTAAACGGGAACTCATTTGATTTTAAAAAAACTATCCTTTTCTCAACACATCATATTCTATGATTAGTTTAGGAATACCAGATGGCTCCTGATTGGAATGGATTAAAGATTTAGGAGAGATAATGTTTAAAGCCTCTTGTACTGGTAAGCAATCAATAACAGGCTCAACTAGTTAACCAGATGTAGAAAGAAAGGGAGATGAGTGGTTTTCCACTCTATTTGGAAAATCCATAGCATCCTTTGGACAGCATTGTTCAAAAACAGGATCAGACTCATGGAGCACCAGACACTTTTATGAAATCTCCAGCGTCCCTGCTCTACATCTTCATTCAACATAATAGGTACTCAATAAAAGAACCTTGAACAAACAAATGATGTAAAATTTACACAGTACTTTTTTTTTAAAGATTTTATTTATTTATTTGAGAGAGAGAGAGACCATGAGAGGAGAGAGGTCAGCAGGAGAAGCAGACCCCCTGCCGAGCAGGGAGCCGGATGTGGGACTCTATCCCTGGAATCCAGGATCATGATGCGGAGCCCAAGGCAGTCACTTAACCAACTGAGCTACCCAGGCACTCCTTTTATTTTTTTTAAGAGAGTCTTCAATAACTTCTTGATTTGTTTGCACCCTGAGAGTGAGAATAAGAATACCAGACATTTGCATAATCTATACCTGCAAAGAGCTCTTTAGTATTTGCCATTCAGTTTATTTTATCTTAAGATAAAAGGTGAATTAGTGTTAAGTATTTTAATCAGCAATTCTGAAAGACATCATAAGTCTCCATTCCTGAATAACATAAAAAAATGCCTGTTTGGCTGGAATGCTATAGTTCTGAAGAATATTCTTAACAGCCTTATATATTTCATCATTTGGGTGTTCAATAAATGTTGAGGAGTAGAAGTATTCTCTAACTAGTGGGAAGCACTGGAACTGATTGTCATAGACCTTGTGTTCTGCTCTTATTCCATCTTAAGGAAAAAAAAACCAAAACCTTGTGTTTGGTAGTATCAGTAATCAAGAAACACAAAAGTTCAGGTTTGGAAAGCTATTACTACTTAACATGCACATGAACAAAATATTACTAAATTGCATAAAGTATGAATCTATGATAATGAGTCCAAATTAGTATAAGTAGAATTGGTGGAAAAATGTACTATATCTCCTAGAACCTGGAAAATCTGGAGGATATCGCTACTGATTAATAAATTTATTCTTGTGCCATCAACTGTGTGAATAATTAGGCTAATCTGGCAATTTATGGGTTGTAGTGAATTGTCAAACACTTCCTTAGGCTCAAAAATCCTATGTGAAGTGTCAGCAAGGATATAAGTCTTAGCCAAAAGTAGCAATTATCAATGGACTAGCTTTGTGCTCTGTAGTTATTTAACATGTAATCATCTTGGTAGATGTTACAGTAGATCTCTGTTTCTAAGCAAATATTCAGCATTGTTGATCCTTGACTTTATTTCTCCTAATTCAAGAACTAATTTACTATTTACTTTCCTTCTTCTCTCTCTTGCCTTCTCTTTCTGTCCTTCCACACTTCCCCCCAACTTTTCCTCCTTCTTCCCACTACATCTCTTACTCCCTTGTTGTCTTTCCAGACAAATTTCTTCAGTCTCTATAACAGACCAGATCCATACTAAACCCTAAAGATACAATGATGAACAGTATCCCTGAATTTAAGATCCTTACAGAAAAATGAAGGTGACACAACATAAAAAGAGATAGAATTCGAAGTAAGACTCACTGATTACCTAGTGAGATTAAAGGAGGTTATAAAATATTACCATAGTAAAAAAAAATCAACAAGTCATAGCAAAGAGTAAAGAAATTCCTTCTGAATTTGAACTTAACGGGTGTTCAATAAGTTGAAACGGATGAAAACTTACTGAAGTTACTCAATTTCTAAGACATAACTAATTTATAATGGGAGAAATTCATAAAGCAGACATTATGATATCCAAGTCCTTGATGTACCTTATATTTGGTTATCAGGAATACTTTATTGCTTAGAGTATAACAAAGGATTTTTTTTTTAAGATTTTATTTATTTATTTGACAGACAGAGATCACAAGCAGGCAGAGAGAAGGGGAAAGCAGGCTTCCCGCGGAGCAGAGAGCCCAATGTGGGGCTCGATACCAAGACCCTGAGATCATGAGCTGAAGGCAGAGGCTTTAACCCACTGAGCCACCCAGGTGCCCCGATAACAAAGGATTTTACTAGTATTTTGTGTAACCATATTTGAGCATTATTTATTGCATTAAATACTTTTTCTTGAACCTAAAAGGTACACTAAATTATTTTCTGGATTCTCAACTCCGCTTTTATTATATCTATAAGGAATTTTTTTCCCCCACAGTTAATTCATTTAACAAATAGTTACTAAATACCTCCTATCTGCTGGGTACTATGCCTGTGATTAAAACAAAACAAACAGACATGCTCCCAGCCCTCATAAAACTTATATACTGGTAAACAGTCTCAACGTGTAGAATATAAATCATTAGAAAAGTTAGAGTTTCCTTCAGAAAAATGCACTCTATAACAAACTTGGCTAGAATACCAATCTCCCAGTAAATAGGGCATGACTGCCTGGGCTGTTTCAGACCCACAGTTCTGAAACCACAGAGCATAGGCTTAACGCAAAATGGAACTCAGTTCAAATTCAGCTCTGCTCTTTCTTGGACCTCATGACTCCATCCATAGAATGAGATTTGTAATTCCAACTTCACAGGCATATTGTGAAAATTAGATCATGTGTATACAGGGAATAAGCACATTCAGGATATGTGTGCTTGTAGTAAACCCCCAGAAAGTGGTAGCTTTTCACACTGTACTGCTTCCCTTTGTCTCCTATTCAGTAACTAAACCAGTAGATTGAATGGTAGGTCCTATTACATTTGTGTATTTAGGATTGACTGAAGGCTATCTGGAATTTTTTATTTAAATTCCTTGGTTTGTAAAGTTTTTCTGGATTATAAGAACTACATTCTTGCTTTAATACTGAGGATTACGCAGTCTGAGGATAATGCAGTATTTTTGAGTATAAGAGATTCTGGACCCTAATTGAAGGGTGCTCAATTAGTAAGTATTTGAACCTATGATTTTTAAGGGATATGTGTATGTGAGAGAGAGAGAGAGAGAGAGTGAGTACGTAAATATGTGAGTGTTTTAGAACATTTCAGCATCTCACTGCCAGGATTATGAACGTGAATTTAACTGATCAGTAATAAAGATGTTCATGTAGCAAGTCAGAATCAAGTCAAAAATGGATTAATTCCTAGGAACACATTCTGATATTAGTAATTACTTTTAGAATTCATAGGAAGTGTTCTCTGTGTCTACTGGTAATGGCTAAACCCCTAATTTAACTTTTCCCCATCCACTAAAGGCAACTGTAACCAGTTGTGATTAAGGATCACTGTATTCCAGTTCCAATTTCACACCACTGCTAAATGACACTTGTTTAACAACTTGCTTCTCCCCTTCCCAAATCATTTGATTTGCTTCACCATGTGTTTGATAGTGATAGAAGGATCACTTAAAATTAGTGTTGGAGTGTGAATCATTTACGTGAAAAGAATTGTAGTCTTAATGCAGTTAAGTTATGAAGCTTATTTGGTAAAAGTCTAGGAAAAACTAATATGTGGTAATATTTTCACTATTGTTTACATTATAGAATTTACTGCTTTTTGTGTATATGTTCCCATGTCCCTTTTTATTTCAAGGAAATATTTGTGTTAAACATAACTAAATTTAGTCAATTATAAAATTGATCAAAGGGAAATAGCTAAAATGAATCTAGCATTTTCTTTCTAGGAACAAGTATTTAGTAATAAATCTTTAAAATCACATAAGGACCTTTTTCCAAACAATAGGATTTCTTTTTCCATTCCACGGATGATTCTATTAGCCAGAGCAGCCACATGTCCGCGTTGATTCTTTGACTCAAGATTCACATTTCATGGATGCTCAGGGACCCTTTTATTCTTAAACAAACAGCTTTATTGAAAGATGTATTACTTGTAAACCTGTATAATAAAGAAACCTTTTCATCTTCTGACCTGACCTTCTCCCACCTTCACTTCCTTCACAAAGAATTTTTAAGGAAAAAGGAGGAAATGGGGAGCGCTGGGGTATAATCTCAAACGAATAAAAAAGTGGTTTATCTGGCAGACACCGGCTGCTAACCTGGCACCTGAGTGGACAGACTCTAAATGTCTTCTCTTACCAATGACATTTACACTAAGTATAAGCAAGCACTTTAAATGTGGAAGGCATGATTATTAACTCTGAGCAGCTTAAATATAGTGTTTGGCAGGGTTTTTATTTTTTAAATAAATAATTTTTAAAATATTCCTGCGAAGAAACTACAAATGAGAGAACTCTTTTTTAAAGGCTGGGGGAAAAAAGAACATGAGGGGGCCATGTCCAAGAATATACTCACAGATTAAACCCTGGAATGAGAATACTGTGTGTGTGTGTGTGTGTGTGTGTGTGTGTGTGTGTGTGTGTGTATTTGAATGTCTTTCAGTTTCTGTCCTTACATCTCTCAGTTTTAAGATTTCACTGTTTCTGTGCTTCTCTAACTGGTTTCCCACCCTCAATAACTTCATCCACCAATCCTTGGCAAAGCTAATTTTCCCTTCTTTTGCCATATGCTTCTGAAGTGTGTTTTACCAGTGTATCTTACACAAGCCATAGGTTTCATTTTTTGTCCTGAATCTTGGGGTTGACTCTACTGAAATATGGCAGAGTCAGAGGAATGCATTTGATCTGATGATCCAGAACCCCCAGCACGCATGTCAGCTTGAAAGTAAGTCCATACAGCATAGTTGCAAGAGAGATGGAAAGTTGTGTATGTCGTAGTGGTTTTTATACAGATACTCTGATAAGAAATGTCTAACTTCCACCATGTCCAAGACAAAGGGGAAAGGAATGGTAGTGCCCCATCAACTCCTACACAGTCAACAAACCCTTACTGAGCACCATTAAGGCCCCAGATACAATGCTGAACCATATATGGGTTGAAGAAACAAATGAGGGTATGTTCTACTTTCTTGAATCTTGAATTTTGAACTCCCACCCAATGGAAAGGATAGGCATGTAAACATGCCTAACTGTAAAGTGGAATGAGTCGTAGTAAACTGTAAGTTTTCTGTTTTTTATAAGGCATGGGGGTCTGCAGAATAGAATATCCTATCCATTCATAAGTGTGAATATTCCCCCTCACCCCGTTTGAAAGGCACTTCGGCCCAGTGCATGATGGGAGTGTTTCTCAAACCTGGAAACTCTTGCTAGTAATTGTGGGTAGATTTGGCCAGCAGTGTCATAGGTACATTCCTCTCAACAAACACCGTGACAAGTTTTTTTTTTGCCTCTGAGAAACAGTGATAGAGATGAAGCACTAGGCCTGTGGGTTGGTAGTTCCCATCTTCAAGTAGTCATTTAATTGAAAAGATTTTTTTTTTTTACTTATTAGAGAAAAATGTGGCAAAGTTTTTCACAAATATATTCTCATTAAATGTCAATTTGTAAATGATAACATGAAAAGTGGCAGATGATTCATTCCTGATGTGGTCAGTGATACTGGAGTAATCAAAGTTTGGGAGACATTCTGAACCACCCATGGGTGGATGTTAGGGAATTTCAAAATCTCCCAGTGTTCTTGGAGTATTTTCACTAGCCTTGTGCATGTGTCAAACTGGTTGGAGATATACCAAAATCAGAATGGATTTATACCAGTAAAGTACTAAGAATGGAGATAGGTTTTCTTAGAGAGCAAAGATACCTATCTAGTGTTGTTCAATGAGTAAGAGATGAATTTCAGCCAAAGGAAAGAGAATTTTATCAGCTCTTGCAAATTGTGGTACCAAGATTAATGCTGGATAACTTTGATTTCATTCCTTTTCCAAAGAAGCTACTTTTCAGATGCAAGTTTCAAGCTTTCTGGCTGAGTTTCTAATTCTGAATGTTTGAGAAGGATTCAAAAATGTAAAGTTATCTACAGAAGGACAAAAAAAAAAAAACACCTAAGAGAAGTTTTCTTAGTAAAAATAAGCAGTCACTTCGATATCTTAAGATGCAATAAATTACCATTGTCTTAAGTTTTTAAGCACTGGATAATATTACCCTAAATCAATATAAAAATTATTTATTATTATATTACCATATGATCCAGCAATTCCATTTGTGGGTATTTATCCAAAGAAAATGAAAACACTAACTCAAAAGGATATATGCACCCCTGTGTTTATTGCAGCTTTATTTACAATCGCCAAAATATGGGAGCAACCCACGTGCCCATATACAGATGAGTGGATAAAAAAGATGTACATACTATGGAATATTACTCAGCTATAAAAAAGAATGAAATCTTGCCATTTGCAACAACATGAATGAACCTAGAGGGTGTAATGCTAAGTGAAATGAGCCTTCCAGAAAGACAAATACTATATGATTTCACTCACATGTGGAATTTAAGAAGCAAAACAAATGAACAAAGAATAAAAAGAGACCAAAAAATTGGGGTGCCTGATTGGCTTAGTCAGTAAGATATGCAACTGTTGATCTTGGAGTCATGAGTTCAAGCTCCACATTGGGGTCAGGGTACAGTCTACTTAAAAACAAACAAATGAACAAACAAACAAAAAACAGACTCTTAAATACAGAAAACAGACTGGTGGATACCAGAGGGGGGATAGGTAGGGATATAGAGAAAATAGATAAAGGGGATTAAGAATACAGTTATCTTGATGAGCACTGAGACATGTATAGAATTGTTAAATCCTTATATTATACATCTGAAACTAATATAACACTGTTAATTATACTTGAATTTAAAAAGTCATGATCTCAGGGTCCTAGGATCGAGTCCCGCATCGGGCTCTCTGCTCGGCGGCGAGCCTGCTTCCCTCTCCCTCTCTTTGCCTGCCTCTCTGTCTACTTGTGGTCTCTCTCTGTCAAAAAAAAAAAAAAAAAAAAAAAAAGTCTAGTGAATAATTATTCCATAAATTCTTCTTGAATTCCCACAGGGTTCATTATGGCAATAGAGAGAAGGCATTCCTTGTTTTGACATCAAAATCACCCTAATCAACCTAAGAACTATAATCATGTGACACCCCTACCCTATTCTACTCATGGCTGCCAACCACACACTTAAGTGCAGCTTGTCTCTTCGAGTCATTAGTCCAAAGGAGCTGCAAGAAAAAAATTCACAATATGACTAGAGCAAAATACACACACACACACACACACACACCCTGGTTTGTTGAATTTAAGTTGGCCCTAACGAGAAATAACTTTCATACCTTTGAATCTTTCACTAATAAATACTTTAAACACCAATCGAACTCTTGCTAAAATCCATTTGATGCATTATAAATGCATGTATGAAGGATATTTCCTACTCATTGATCTAGGTTTTTTCTTTTTAAAGTTTATCTAATGATCAGCATTTCATAATCCTAACCATTAAATATATGTGCACTTTCAGTGGTTAACAGTCTACACAAGAGGGTGAAAATTCAACAAGTGGTGGTGTATTAGGATTCTCCAGAGAAACGGAACCAATAGG
Organism: Meles meles; assembly: GCF_922984935.1. Lineage (NCBI taxonomy): Eukaryota > Metazoa > Chordata > Mammalia > Carnivora > Mustelidae > Meles > Meles meles. Next base: position 30,086,847 of record NC_060072.1, read on the forward strand.
AGATATCTACATCCATACATACAGCTGAAAATATATAGATATAGATAGATATAGATACAGATATCTTGGGACTTCTCAGCCTCCCAAATCATGTGAGCCAATTCATATTTTATATATATATACATATACATATATATAAATGTGTGTGTTTATATATATATATATGAGGCTGAGAAATCCCACAATCTGCCATCAGCAAGCTAGAGAACCAGGAAAGTCTACTGTGTAATTTGGTCTGAGTCCAAAGGCCCGAGAACCAGAAGCTCAGCTATGTGAGGACAGGAGAAAACGGACGTCCCAGCTCCAGCAGAGAGCAAATTCTCTCTTCCTCCACTGCTGTGTTCTGTTCGATTGCGTGATGACCACTCACGCGGGGAGGGCAATTCTTCTTTATTCAGTCTTCTGGAAACAACCTCACAGACATGCCCAGAAATGTTTTACTAGCTTTCGGGTATTCCTTAGGCCAGTCAAGTTGACACAAATCCATCTGACACCCATCACAGGTGGTCTTGTCAGCCTCACTGACAGCATCACCTCTGACATTCATGTATAGCCTTTTGTGGGCCTGGCACTGTGCTAAGTGTTTTATTTGCACGATCTCAGTTAGTCCTCTCAACATAATGTGACAGGTGATGTAATTATAATTATCTCCATTCTCCAGATGAGGAAACTGAGGCTGGGGGAAATTCAGCAACTTGCCCACAATTCCAGGGTGAGAGGCAGAGCAGATGTTAAACAGAGTCCTCTCTGATACCAAAAGACTACGCCCCAAGCCCTAACCCTCTAATTATCCCTTTCCAACTTGAAAACGGGTCCTTGGCTATTTCAAAGCATTCTATATAAAACAGATATGAAAGTCAAGGTTAAGTAAACAATGGTTTACTAATGGTTAAGTAAACAGTGTGATACAATGGTTAAGTAAACAATGTGATTTGTAGAGTCTCTTGAATTGAAAGTTTTCTTTTATGATTATGTATATCTTGCTTTATTTTAACAGATGAAACTGAGATTTAGTACCAAAAAAAAAAAAAAAAAAACCTTTATGAAAAGCAGTCGGTCAGAAAAGCCATCTGGCAAAAACAGTCACTCTACACCTTCTTTCTTCCCAGGACCTAATGGGAAAGCATTAAATTGACCTCAACTCCAAGTTTCCCAGGGTTTGGCAGGCCGTCTCTTAGTGAGGGGTGGTACGACCACACAAGCCGTCCAAACAGCTGCTCTGGGACCGGGCCACTCAGGGTGTGGCCGTTTGGACCGTTGTGGACGGTAGCAGTGAGCAGACCACAAAGCCAGGTTCTTGTAGAAGTCTCCTCGGCATCCAGGTGGTCAAGGGCAGTCTCAGCATTTTCTTTCAGCCCTCTCGTCTGTCCCCCGCCTTTATCCAGAAAAGTTGGTTGGATAAGGGGAGGCTTCCACTCCCAACTAGGAGAACAGTTGAGGAGGCAAAATGCCTCCCAGTGTGGGGGAGTGCCAGGCTTCCAAGCAGCCATGTGCCTATTTGCGGGAGCTCTTGGGTACGAAACGGGCCTGTCAATATACATGTCAGCGTTCATCCCACTGCTGTGACTCAGCTGGGAGCGCTCTCTGCTGTGGGGGTGGGCCTGTCCTTTCCATTCCTCTCAGGATTTCCTGTGAGTTGAAGGATCACGAGGAGCTGCCAGAACGGGCGTGTGCAGAAGGCAGGTAAAGTTGCACGGCAGTAAGGAACGAGCACTCTGGGTTTTTTTCGGGAGTGGGAAGTCAAAACCCGCTATTAACGCAGGAGGTTCACTGGGGAAGTCAGAAAGGAAAGCGTACTGGCATTCCCATTAGGAAGAAAAGGACCCACGGAGCGGTTAGAAGACCCGGAGGGAAAGAGAAGCTGAAGAACTTTTCCTACTTACACACTAATGATGTTTATCTGCACAGAGCCTGCTTTTGTGCTAGTGCTTCATATACAATTTAGGGGCCATTAAATTTTAATTCAACATAATTCATTAGAAATGTAATTTATATTGGAAGCTTCAGAATGGTAACTCAAACATTTCAGAAACCGCTGTTTTTACTTACTTACACTGTATTTTGCCTCTACCACAGAGCCAAAAGCTCGGACACAGTAAACCGCCCAAAATAATTGACTCCTACCTCCAACCTTGCTCCTGAATATTCAAACACACAGCTGTGGGAGTGAAGTGAGAGGCAGGAAACCTGACAGTGAAGAAAATCTCTCTGTTTCACATAAACTCAGGCACTTGGGGGGTTGGGAGATGTGTTTTCAGGAGTGTTAGACACACTTCTTCCGTCCTAATTGAGAACGTTGTTATCAGCATCCTGTAATTGCAAATGCCAAATTTAAATATTCAATTTAAATCAAATAGGAATGATGAAGAAAAAACTCAAAAACCCTTTAACGGAAAAAAATCTTCAGTTTCTTAGGTTATCCATATCAATTTATATCCCTACCCAGATACTGCATTTTCGATATAAAATAAAGGAATTGCATCAATTTAATGATGGGTAAGGACATCATTGGGAATGGACATTAGAATCATAAAGATTACAGTCAAGTCTAGACCCCGTCCATTCATATGACATTGGACCAATCATTTATTCACTCTAAGCCTTGGGTCCTTGTCTGAAAACTGAGGACAAATAATACCTACTTAATACATGTAATAGAGAATCGAAGTCTCCACCAGTTTGTAAACTTCAAGAGAGTAAAGAATCTGAGGTTTTTATGTTTTTCCCATCAGTTGCTACATCTTCAATACCTAAGATTTTGTATGGCATGCCAGTATTTGTTGAATGAAGGAATGACTATTATGTACAATAAAGGAGATGCCATATGTGAATGTCTGTCACAGTTAATTCATAAAAATTTGTTCCTTTGATAACCTCAACCTTACTCCATCTTCATTCCCACCTATTAATTCAAATGTTTAAGGCTGAATTTTTTTTTAAGGCTGAATTCTTTTGATTCAATTCATATAATAAGCTCATCTTCAGGTGTCCTTACATATCTACACTAAGAATTATCTTTGAGACCTTTATTCTCTTTCCTTATCAAAGCTATTAGCAAGTACTGTTAATTCAACCTCCATAATATATCTCAGATCAGTTCACTTCTGTGCAAATCTACTCCCACTGTCTAATCTAAGCCACGATCCCCTAAATGGACCTTAGTAATAACCTCGCATCTGGTCTCTCCAGTCCCACTGTGTTTCTACAGTCCATAGCTGGGTTTCCAGTCTTGTCTTGTATCATTTTCTCTCTTGTCTATGTTCCACCCATGCAGACTTCCTTTCCTTTCCTCACATATCAATCTCCTTGTGTTCTTAAACCTTCCTGCTTGTTGTTCATTCTGCCTAGGACTATTTTTACCCTGGCTTTTCTATCGTGGTTTCTGTATGCCTACCAGGTTTCTGCTCAAACACCCCTCTTCAGAGATACTTTCCCTCTTTACCACATTTTTTCTCCCAGTTATTTCCTGTAACACTTGGAATAAAATCCAAACTCCTTGCCGATAGCCCAAAGCATGATCTAACTATGCCCTGCCTGACTCCTTCAACTCATCTTCTGCCACTCTGTTCCCTGGTGCCACCTATGTGCCTGACCCCCTCCCCACCGTCCTCACTCAGGCTGCTCCAGTTAGGACGGAAGTGGACTTTACAAATCATGTTAGAAATCAATACAAAATTGGAATGATAGCAAAAATATAGTAAAAGGTATAAAGATAAGAAAGGAAACAAAATGAATGAAAATAAAGGATAAAAAAAAAGTAGTAGTGAGAAAACAGGAGAAATGGAAGACTGACAAAGGAGATGCAACATTTGCATAGAGGGAGTTCCCAAAAAGAAAAAGAAAAAAATTTAACAAAACAAAAATATAAAGTTACAATTTAGGAAAATTTTCTTAATTTTTTTTTCACTTAAAAGTATTTAACTTGGGGCGCCTGGGTGGCTCAGTGGGTTGAAGCCTCTGCCTTCGGCTCAGGTCATGGTCTCAGGGTCCTGGGATCAGGCCCTGCATTAGGCTCTCTGCTCAGCGGGGAACCTGCTTCCTCCTCTTTCTCTGCCTGCCTCTCTGCCTACTTGTAATCTCTGTCTACCAAATAAATAAATAAAATCTTTTTTTAAAAAAGTACTTAACTTTATTTTTTTATTTTATTATGTTTTGTTAGTCACCATACAATACATCATTAGTTTTTGATGTAGTGTTCCATGATTCATTGTTTGCATATAACATATAACACCCAGTGCTCCATGCAATACATGCCCTCCTAAATACAGAAAATTTTCTTTAAATATAGTTTTGAGTCTCTACGTTTCAAGGGCACACTATGCCATGACAGAAAAAATTAATTCACCATAGTTAATGATTAGTCTTATGTTGTTAGTATAATTATGAAATACTCCAAATACAGAAAGAAATGGACAGCTAGGCAAAACTATCAAATTACTTACAAAGGAAGGAAATTATGTTGGCTTCAGAAATCTTCACAGCAGTTATAAATACCAGGAACAGTGAAGCAATGCCTGCAAAATACTCCACAAAGAAAGGGTACATCAACAATTCTATATTCAGCCAAAGTGTCCCTAAAGAATAAAAATTTCAGACTTTAAAATATACAAGAATTCATGGAATATTGTTCTTAGGGACACTTCATAGGGAAACTACCAGAGAAAAAACTTCAATTCATCAAGATATAATGGGGGAAACTACAGAAAAAAAAAAGACTGGTAGTGACCCTTGAATATATTTAACTGTACAATTAGAACGATTATACAAATTGCAGTTTATGGTGAAGGAACATAAAGTAAATTGTACACTGCCTGATGATTAAAAAAAAGAACTCAACTTAAAAAAAAAATGGGAAATAAAAGAGAAAGAATGCGAGTGGAATAGTAAATCTCCCATCTGTAACAGCCAAGAGTCAAGCACTATAATTTAAAACGGACTTAGAAGCATATATAACTCTACAAAAGGGAACATTAGGAAAGGTAATTGAATAAAGTTGGGGAGGGAAAGAGAGGGCGAAGAAATAGAATAGTAAACAAGTTACCTTTGTCATTGTTCGTAAAGGGAAACTAATAAATTTTGTTTAATAGATTTTTAAAGTCTAGGACCTAATGGTATTATATAAAGATATAATTATGAAAATATTAAAATTAAAAATGTAAACCTCCCTAAATCCCAGCCAGACTTCCCACTGAAAACAATAAGCAGACAAAGCAAACAGATCATGTGGTAACAGGCCTTTTTAAAGAAAGTTATAAAGAGAGGGCACCTGGGTGGCATGGTCGGTTAAGTGTCTGACTCTTGATTTCAGCTCAGATCGTGATCTCGGGGTCCTGCAACGGAGCCCCACGTAGGCCTCCTTGCTGAGTGTGGAGCCTGCTTAAGATTCTCTCTCTTCCTCTCCCTCTCTCTCTCTCTACCCCCCACCTTCCACACACATGCACTCTCTCACTGTCTCAAAAAAATAATAAAATAAAAGTTGTTAAAGAGAAATGTGATATAACAGAATAACAAAATTAAGACCAAGCATTTTTGCCTATCAATAAGTGTAACTTGTCTTGATTCACCTATTTAAAGGAGAACTTTTACAAACTGAATCCAAAATAGAACCTACTTCACACCAAATACAATGAAAAAAATCAAAGATAAAGACTTACAATAAGAGTGGTCAAAGATCTGCCAAACCAAAACAGATAATATAAAGCAGAAGTCATCATCTTTATATCAAACTAGTGGAAATCAGAACAAATAGCTAAATAAGACAGAGAAGAGAATCTAATAATGCCAAAGTGTGCAATTCCCTATAAAGATATCACAATTGTGTATATCTATCTGCCAAAAATCGTCAACATATAAAAACAGAAATTAAGGAGTTGTTTTTTTTTTTAAGGTTTTATTTATTTGAGAGAGAGCAGAGAAGGAGGGAGGGGCAGAGAGAGAAGCAGTCTCCCCACTGAGCGGAGAGCCCAACATGACATGGGACCCTGGGATCATGACCCGGGCCAAAGGCAGACACCCAACCAACTGAGCCACCCAGACACCCCAAAATTACAGGAGTTATAAAGAGGAATAAACACAGTGCTTATCTTGGGGAACTTCATTTCACCTCTCCATTGCATGACCAATCAGATGGATCACCAGCAAAACCTAGCCTTGGGAATAGCATCCAGGGACTAGGTAACCCGTGGCCATGGGGAGCACCATTTGCAAAGGGAGTGGTAACATACACAGCCACTTCCGGTTCAGTTTTAATTTCAATCTGCACTCGAGCAGCATCCTGCTGACACAACACATTCATAAGAAGAGGGGAGTTTCCTGTTCTTTTCATGAAGCTTAGTAACCTTGGTTTCTGGGACTCCTTGTTTTGGAAAAAAAAAAAAAAAAAAAAAATCACTTCCTGATGATTTCTCTGCTGAAGAAAAATCTGATTAAAAACATAATTAGGAAATGAACATGCTTTAAATAAAGTTAGGCAAGGGATCCTTTTTTGTTTGTTTGTTTTGAATTCAACTTAAAATTCGAACACATTGTTTTTCTATTCGAGTATGCACAAGGGAAAAAGTAAAACACTATTGCTTGCTGGGTGCTTCTAATAGGTGCTCAGTATCACAAAGACCACACAAACCACGTGATGGTGACAATTACTATGGCAACTAATACAATTTTCAAATTGAAATCCCCACTGTGAAGCCTGCCCACACAGAGCTCTGAGCTCTGGCATCCACTTCCACTTCGATGTACAGTGTGCAGATTGGGAGGCCCCTGCCATCTTGTAACCACAGCGAAGAAAACTGCTTTCGTTAACTCTGCTACTTGATTTTCAGTTGACTGTTTCACATATCAGTATTTCATTCAAAACTGGAGACCAAAGACTTGGACGCCCAGTCTAGAATATTGCATCTAGAGCCCGAAGCAAGCATAATATTAAATTAGCAATCCCATCCATATGTTTTCGCCTCGGTGCACTCAGAGCCATGAAAATAAGTTCATTAAAAATAACTCTTCTTTCACATAGTGGATTTTTTTTTTTCTTCTCCCAAACCAGATCGTCATTTCAATCTGTGTGACTTGATTTTCTAAAATCAAGTCCCTCGTCTCCAGAGGGCCTTTCCTCAAATAAATGCCACACAGAAAAGCTGATCCATGATTAAACTGTAAAGGGTTCTGTTTAAATTTGGTCCGGAATGTCCCTGTTTTGTTTTCAGAGACAACAGAACTTGAGGAATCTTTCAGCTCATAATCATTCGCTGAGGAGAGGCTCAGTGTGGAGCTCTGGCCATTTGGGAAAAGCTGGAAAGATGGGGAAAGCGAAAAAGAGCACTCCCTCCCCTGGCAATGCACCCTCATAATTGGGGAAAAAAGAAGTCACTGCACTGAATCCTGATGTGTTCAGCAAACATCACTATGTAACTTTTTTTCTTCCTGCTTTTGCCTCAGAAGAAACAGGAACTTCTAGGGCAAGAAAACCAGAGGAAGTGACCCACATCTTCTTAGCAGGACAGGTGCAGGCAGGAAAAAGGCAAACGAAGGTCTCTTCCACTAGGACATACAAAGTTAGGACATGTGAATCCACTACTGAGATAGAAATTTTCCTCTGACAGCAAAGACGTCATCATAACAATCACAGTTAACCGCCCAACACTCACTGAGGGCTTATATGTACCAGGCATTGTTAAAAGCATTTTTCATAGACTCATTTAATCCTTACTTTCAGTGTACTGCTCTTGTCTCCATTGTACAGATGAGAAAACTGAAACACTGAGGGCAAAACGTCTCTTGAGGTATAGGGTAGAGCCACTATTAAACTGAGGCAGTCTGTTTTCAAGTTTTAGATCCTGAAGAGATGTAAGGTATCTGGGAAAGTATACAGCATTTCCCCTGAGAGTTCATTGGCTTTCAAGTTCTGTATACAAGAAAAAAAAAAGCTTAATTTGTGAAGGTGTGTTTGACGGGACTAGAGTTCGATGAGGGGCTAATTGTACAGCCAAGGGAAAATGTCTCCTGTGTGTGCTCAGACTAGGGGACCAGGAGAGTTAGGCTCCCACAGCGGGCCTGTGGCCAAATGGCGAGAGCAGCAGTTTGAAAGATGAGTAAGCCTAAAGTTTATAAGATGGGAGAAAGTGGCAAATGGAGCAAAATGCAGTCAGTGCATGATTAGTTCTGATTTATGGCTGGGAAACATTGGCCATTCAGACAGCTGCCATAGCCAGTAAGTTCAGTTTTCTGTCCACGAAAACCTTCTCTTTCTATTACTGCTGTAATATGGCAGACTTAGCCGCCTAAAATGACACCAATTAAGCATCTTTTAATCGAGTAGGTCAGCAGTCTGCTATAGTTCTCACCAGAGGAAGAAAGCAAGCTGTCTGCAGACTGCATTCTTTCCAGAGATTCTAAGGGAGAAGTCATTCTTTGCTCATTTGGGTCATTGGGGCATTTAGTTCTTTACGGTAGTAAGACTGAAGCCCTTGTCTTCTGGTTCCTGTAATGGAGGTCCATTCCCAGCTTCTAGAAGCTACCACATTCCTTGTCTCCTGGCCCCCTCCTCCATCTTCAGAGCCAGCAATGGCAGTTGAATCTTTCAAATATCTCCACTCCCCTCCCCCACACCCGCTGCTGTTTCATCTCTCTGACCCAAGTGGGAAAATTTCTTCCTTTTTAAGGACCTGTGAGAATAGGGCACGTGGGTGGCTCAGTCGATAGGCATCTGCCTTCAGCTCAGGTCATGATCCCAGGGGATCATGGGTCCTGGGTCCTGGGATTGAGTCCGGCATCCGGCTCCCAGCTCAGCAGGGAGCCTGCTTCTCCCACTCCTATTCCCCATGCTTGTGTTCCCTCTCTCTCTCTCTCTCTGTCAAATAAATAAATAAAATCTTTAAAAAAAAAAAAAACTCATGTGAATAGATTAGGACAAGATAATCTTCTGAACTCAAGATCTGTACGTTTGATTGCACCTGCCAACTTCCTTTGCCATGTAAGGTAAAATATTCACATTCCTACAAAGCTCTACATATTTATATCTCCAGGTCCAGAGATAAAGGCATGAGTGTCTTTGCAGCACATTATTCTGCTGCCACGCTTATGAATAGGAACCACGATTGGAAGGTTTTATTTGTTCTTTTTTTCTCTTTAACAGCTTTATTGAGGTAAAATTGATGCACATTAAACTGCACATCTTTAAAATGTTCACTTTTATGAGTTTTGACATATGTATATAGTATATACCCATAAATCCATCACCACCATCAAGATAATGAATACATCCATTTTGCCTCAAAGTTTCCCCATGCCCCTTTGTAATCCACCCCTGCCTCCTTCTTCTCATCCCCAGACAACCAGTGATCTGCTTTCTGTCATTACAGATTCATTTTCTAGAATTCATTTTCTAGAATTTTCTATAAATGAAATAAACCAGTAAGTATTTGGTAGGGGAGGGGCTGGGGGGGTTGGCTTCTTTCATTCAGCATAGTTATTTTAAGATTCATCTGTATTGTGGTATGAATCATACTACTCTATGACCTAGCCATTCCACTCCTAAATGGTACTCGTAGTGTTTCTGCCTGAAACAATGTGCTAGCAAGAAAAAACACAGCTCTTCTGACCTCCAATGCAGCTAAGAGACAAGTACAAATCCCAGGATAACTTAGATGCTTGAAATCTTTGACACTCAAGCAATATCCTATTCCATCAGTCAGTTTTTGCTGTGTAAGAAACAAACTGCCCGAAACTGAGTGGCTTAAAACGAGAGTCATTTTTCTGTGAATGGGTGATTCAGGGGAATTGACTAGGGGCTGATTTAATGTCTCGCTCAATGTCTGGTGGTTGCAGCTGGCTGTCAGTGGATGCTGGCTGCCAGTAGGGTGACACAGATGAGTGGTCCCCGGTCTCCACCAAATTTGTCCAGATTTATATTCGTTTGGTGGCAGACATGGGGTTCCCCAGAGCAGCAAGAAAGGCAAGCCCCAATGAGCAAGGGCTTTTCAAATTTCTGTTTGCATCACATTTGCTAATGTCCCAGTGATCATAGCAAGTCACATGACCAAGCCCAGATTAAAGGGTGAAGAAATTCACTCTACTTCTTGATGGGAGTAACTATGCAAAGGGTCATGCGTACGGGTATGGGAAGATTTCTTAACCTTTTCTGTAGTCTACCACATGCATGTCTCTTCTTCCTTCATTACCTCTACTTCCTCACTACCCATTCACACCTCAAGCCGTATTTCAAATTCAATGTCCTTACCCATCACTCAGCAGCATCTGGTCTCTCCTAAGTTACCAATGACCTTCTTGTTTTTTGCTAAATTGAGGGAACCCATTTGACTCACCATCTCACTTGGCATCTTGGCATCATTTGACATAATCTCTTCCACTGGCTTTGATGACACTACTCTTTTCCTGATATCCCTCTTAGCTATTTCTTCACAGGTTCCTTTATGTAATAAGTGTGTAACATAATTCCTGGCATAAGACATACATTTTAAAATTGGTTTGCTGAGTGAATGATTAAACGCATAAATAAAAAGCAAATAAAATGGGATTGTGTTCCTCTACCCACCAATTAATTGTTGCAGCTTGCCGAGCTACAGTTACTATGTTACTGTGTCTGTGCTGATGACTTCCAATTTTGTCCAGATCTCTTCCCTGGACAGACATGTATATGGAAGTTCTACCAGAACTTCTTCCCACTGGCACTTCAAACTCTACTATCCCAATCTGATTTTACTAACCTCACTGCCTGGACCTACTTACTTTTCTTCCAGATTCTTCCACAATCAACCTAATCACCCAAGCCAAAAATCTGAGTTGTCGTCCTATTGGTTACCAAGTCCTGTTATTTCTTCCTTTTGAAATCTGCCCCCTTATCTCCAAATGGATTGTTTCTGGTACTTTTGTTTAGGACCTCATTAGTCCTCACCTAGACTCCTACCACCACCTAACTCAGTGTTTGCAAAATCTCCCTGAGGGCAGGAAGTATGTTTTACCTGGCCTGCCCCAAATCTTCCAAGTCAGAATCTCTCAGGAAGGAGCCTGAGAATCTATATGTTTAAAAAGCAGTCCAGACAATTCTTGTTATTGGAAAATTGGGGGAAAACACTATCCTAATTTGCCTCCCTGGCTGCAGAACTGCCTCCCACCCTATAATCCCCTCACCACAGCATTCCCAGAGTGACCTGGGAATTTAAAATACGAACTTAATCTTAACATGTCTTTGCTTAAAACATTTCCATAGTTCTCCGTGGTGTATAGGATAAGATTCACATTCTTTAACAGAGCCTTCCTATCTCTTCACCCTTATCTTTTAGTCCTCATCCGTGATGGCCCCCAAACCTTAGCCTTAACTCTTTCCTAAATGCAGCATGCCTGCCCTTTCCCGCCACTGCACCAGCCATCCCGGCGACCTGGGTGACTCACCTCCCGAAGCCTGTCTTCACCACATGCTTAGATAACCCTTAAGGGAGAAAGGCGCTCTTCTGAGCTCTTCAGAAATAACAACTCGCATATTCATCCTTACAACCCTGGGATGGGTAAGTGGTGGGTACTGTTATAATCCCCACTCATGGAAAAAAAGTGAGGGACATTTGCCCGGAGTCATGCACGGTTTCTGGCAAAAATCGAGACCTGAGCCCAGACAGCCTGACTGTAGGATCTACGCATTTAGCAACCGTGCTCTAGTGCCTCTGCTTCATCTGGTTAAACCCATTCTTATTCAAAGCTCAGTTCACGTGTTCATGCTTTCTGGAAGCCTTCTGAGATCCCCCAGTCTGAATTAGCCTTCTGGGCTTATTTTTGTCACAGCACTTAAAGCACTATACAGTTAGAGTCTCTTTTCTTGTCTTACAAACCAGACTGTACGTTCCTTAACAGAGGGTGATGCATTTTTTTTTTTTTTTTGTCCCTAAACCCTAGCATAAGGCCCAGCATGAAGGAAGTACTAACTGTAGGATGAATTTAAAAAAAAAAAAAAAAGAATGAATGAATGAACAAATGAATTTATTAGCTGATAAGGAAGCAACAGGGGATATCAATAACAGACCATCTGAACCTTCTGCTCCTGAATCATCAAGTCTTCCGTCCACGATTTCATGGGGCTTTTCAATTTTTGGCATACGAGGTGGCCTACCTTGTATCAAAAATAAACTCTGGAGTCTTCTTACAAATTCTACAAATTTTCGTGGGAATTCAAATTAAACGCATGATTGGACATTGATTTGCTTAATCTACTCAGTAGATTTCTTTTATTTCTCTGTGTCAAGCATGAAAGTTAAAACTATTTCTAGACCTTTCATCTTAGCTCAGCTTTCCCCTTAATTTCTTCACTCCAAAATGTTGAACAAAACAGGTCCCTTTTTGTGGTCGGAAAGTTTGGCTTTACATAGAACCTTTCAACACACAACTGTCAGCACCTGATTATGGGTCATTTTTTAGCCTCTGACTTTCACTTCCTTCCTTAAATAGGTCTTTCAGATGAATCATCTTCAGCTACTCTGTGATTATGCAGGGAACGGTATATAAATGAACAGGATGCACTCAGCTCCTTCCTACCTTTATCCTTCTGGGCTCGGATTTCGGGGGTTCATTTTCATTCAGTAAAAAGTTGAGTGACTTCTGGGTGCTGGGTTTTGTGCAAGCCGTCAGTTCGTTAGGATTTGCAACAAGAGTGAGAGGAAACGAACAGCTGAGAAAACTCACATGCACTCGTTTTCGGCCTCTTAGCATTTCTGGTTTGAAGAGGAATTTAGTGGGAAAGAACTTAGATGAGCTCTTATAATAGTTGTGCAATTCATTTTCTACACTCCATGTCATTATTAAAACAGGTGTGTGTGTGTGTGTGTCTAATCACTCAACCAGCACGGTAGCAGAGCCCCATGGCTATTCATAAAATTCTCTCTCACCCTATACCATGAATACGTCATCAAAGTCATTCCTATAATATACATGCCAACAATTGCAGCTCTCTACTTATTGGATCACTTCTGGAAAACAATATATTTTGGTTGTTACCATCTGTATGCATGTCCATGAATATTAATGGGAAAGAATCCAATTTTATTCTATGCAAGAACAAGAAAAGTCAAAGGACCAAGATCTCCAATAACGGAAGATACTAGAATGGAGTAAGGAAAGAGGAAATTTACAATGAGAAATCTTGTCTTCTGTGTGAATGACATCCTAAATCCTGACCTACATTTCTACAGTGGAAGGCTATTCCCTGAGTGAATCACAGCTGTGCTTAACATCCTGCAATGGGACATATGAGGTATAGAGACACCAGAACCCTGAATTGAGTAGGTAAGCGATTAAAGCAATCATATGCAGGACCTCAGATTCAGTAGGTTTTAAGAGCGATTTTGTACCTCCACAAAGGTGCGGAAACTACTCCTGTAAGTCTTTCCATCCCGCTGAAGAAGATTCTGGATTTGTGCAGCCTCTTCCCTCCCTCTATGTTGTGAAGAGAAGAGGAGAAATGTCAAAGAAAATAATACTTTGGGCCATTAGTGATGGAGAACCATTAAAGAATGGACAGAGAGAAGATTGCCTCGGAGGTGGTAGAAAGGAGGAAGGACTTACAGAGTCAGTTCTGATAGAGAGCAGGAGAGGGAGCGTGGGCAGAGGAGATGAGGACAGCCCAAACTAGGGGAGAGGAAATGGTTCCGAAAAGAAGCTAAGAGTGAGGGTATCTATGGGGCATGAAGGCAGCTTACGTCAAAGAGGGGAATTTTGAGGAAATTCTCCAAGAGCTCTGTGTACCCTTCCCAGTTTTTGAGAGATACAAGTAACGTGTACAGAGATTCATTTCGTGCTATTGTTAGCTGATCTACTTTGCACACGATGGTGCCCCTACATTCATGGCTCGTGGCTTTATAAACATTAAACATCCTTCATTGCAGTCTTAGGAAAATCACCTTTGCCAGCATCTGGCCAGCAAGGTTTGCTGCCTCTGGCTGACTTGATGAGAACCCCGTGCAGTCTTCAGGCTGACTCATCCTACACGCGGAGCACATTGCCCTTGCTCCTTCCCCATCTTCATTAACTCTGCTTTGTGTCCCTCTTGGCATACAAATGACATGGTAGGTTGTAATGTCCTTGATGCCAGGAAGTGTCTCTTTTTTATCTTTATGTTTTGTGTTTTATCAGGTGGGAGACCTGGGACGTGATGAGATACTCAGTTAACTAATCAATTAATTCTAGGCTACATGTGAACTTTTGCTAAATAAGACAGTGAAAATGTGTGAAGATAAAGCCAAGGAGCTTCGTTTTTGTTGGTGGCATTTCTACAATTACCACTTTCTGATTGATCTCATCAACTATCCTGATTCTGCAATATATGTGGAATCGAAGAACTAGCATGTACAGGTGTTCACTGATGACTTAATTGCTACCACTGTCCTTACTGACCTTACCGAAGCAGTCCCGTTTCAGCATTCTATTGAGAATTCAGTGGCTATTACTACTTTTTTTAAAAAAGATTTTATTTATTTATTTGACACACACACAAACAGAGAGAGAGCTAGAGAAGGAATACAAGCAGGGGGAGTGGGAGAGAGAGAGGCAGGCTTCCTGGCAACCAGGGAGCCCCGGGTGGGGCTTGATCCCAGGACCCTGGGATCATGACCGAGCTGAAGGCAGATGCTTAACAACTGAGCCACCCAGGCTCCACTGGCTATTACTACGTTTTAATACCACTGAACATCTCACTAACTTAAAACACTGTTCTACCGGGAAGTGATTCTACAAGTAGCACTTGTCTAACACTTAACTGAAAAATAAGCCATTTTTAATTCTCATCATTTTATGAAGGGGCCCGTGAGATCGTAGCTAGGTTCTCACACTACGTGATTTGATTTTCTGGAAATCCTTGTTGTCTCCTAGCTATTATCCATCTATGGAAAAACCCTACCAT